>NC_056732.1:334223511-334523511 GCF_019279795.1 Protopterus annectens
CTTTTGCAAACATGGGATTAGTGGTATTGTTTCCAATCTGTGGCTGTGTTGAGACCATAGGTTTTATAGGTACCATTGAAGTTTCCTCATATGCAACTTTGCACATGGGATTAGAAGAATGCAAGATGCCATGAAGCCCAGAGCCTAAAGGATTTTCCTTGCAGTTAGCCTGGTACAATTTGCTAGTATTTTGAAGTACTGAGTTAGTTGCCCCTGTTTTTCTGGCGCAAGACAGGCCATCTGGGTGTTTGTGTCCAAGTTGGCACCCAGGAAAATTATTTTCTGAGATGGTGTTAGCCTGGATTTCTCTTTGACTGTGTATCCCAGAGAATTCAATAACAGTGTTACATAAGCCAGATGTTCCAGAAGTATGTGTTTGCTGTCCGCTTGGATCAGGCAATCGTCTAAATAAGGGTAAATTTGTATCCCTTGAAGTCTGCAGTAGGCAATTACTGATGCCAGGCATTTCGTGAATACTCTGGGCGCAGTAGATAAACCAAAGGGCAATGCAGAGAACTGATAGTGGATTGAACCTGCAAGAAATCAGAGGCATCTTCTGCAGTTTTGTCTGATTGGGACATGCAGGTATGCCTCCTTGAGGTCCAATGTTACCAGCCAAGACTCCTTGCCCAGCATGAGAAGCTGCTGTAAGGTGAGCATCTTGAATTTTGGTACGAGTAGAAATGTGTTTAGGATGGATAAGTCCAAAATGGGTCTCCAATCGGTTCCCTTCCCTGGTACCAGGAATAGTCTGGAATAAAAACCTTGACCTTGTTCGTGAGTAGGTACCTCTTGAATAGCTTTCATGTCCATGAGCTTTGAAATTTGTATTTGAGCCTCTGCCCTTTGATTGTGTGGCAGGTTCGGTATGCCTCATTTTTGGAAGTGTGTGAAAATGAAATCTGTAGCCTCTGTTTATAATGTCCAGGATCCATTTGTCTGTTGTGATATGCCAATTTTTTGAAAATAATGTCAGTTTTCCTCCCAAGGGTGCTGCCAGCTGAAACTTGCTTGGCATGCAAACGGGAAGTCATTGGGTTTGTTTCCTGTATTGTTGTGCACAGTCTTCCCCACCTCTTGGTGCTGGAGTTTGCCATTGTCTGCCTCTATATGATCCTTGAGATTGTCCTCTGCCCCTTGTGCGCCTGTATCTACCTCTTTGGGGCTTGTCCGTGGCTGGAAAGGACCAGTTTTTTGAAGGCCAATTTCTGCTAAAACGTGGTGGTTGTACCTGTAAAGGCTTTGACAGTTTGCATAGATTTAGCTTTTTCGTCCATTTTCCGTAGCATCTCCTCAGCATTAGTACCAAATACATCCTTTTGTAAAGGAGCATCTAGTAGTTTAGCTTTAACATGATCAGGCAAGGTTTGTTCCCTAAGCCAGGCATGTCTACGAATGACTGATCCTGTAACAGCAGCTCTACTTGAGGCCTCTAGAGCATCACAGCCACATTGTAGTGTGTTTACCCACTTGTTCTGCACTATGCATCATATCCTGCAACTCCTTCAAATCTGGTTGTTCAGGTTGTGACATTTTATTCCTTAATTGTGATAACAGAAACTGCTATTTAAGCATACGGAACTGACAATTCAAGGCCCTCATGGCTAGTGTGGCCGAGGTATATACCTTTCCCCCCACCTTTCTAAGGATCTAGACTCTTTCAGAAGGTAATGGATTCTTAGCAGTAGAGACCTTCATTCCCTTGGGGCCTTGAGAAATGGTTTCAGGGTCAGCATTATGGCTTTTGTAAAGAAATTGGTGTGTTAGGAACTCTGTAGTACCTATCAGGCTTGACTGGGGCAGGAGGCAGGGAATCTGGATTAAGGCAAGCCTCAGAGTAATCATCATCAAGTATGTCCAGGACAGGAGGTATCGCCAGAGGTCTGTGCTGAGGTAGCAAAACAAATTCCCCAAGTCTTTTCTTGGAATCTAAAAAATCTTGGCCTTCCCAATGGAAGTGTTCCCTCAAGGTATGCAAGGTTTCCCCGAAAGAAAAATCCCCTGGGGGAGATACAGAAGGAATGGACTGCTCTGCATCAGAATCTTCAAAGGCAGAGTACGAGTGCTCCTCATCAGAATGTTCTGAAATAATGGAGCCCTGGTCAGAAGAGGGAGAATCTTCCTCCACTCTGGGTCTCTTGTCCGGAGGGGGTTGGGAACCCCTGATAAGAGTAATTAAATCCCCAGCCATTTGGAGCATCTGCTTTTTAGGCATGGGACCTGGAGATGGGCCCTGTGCAACATGCCTCTTGGGATGCATGGCTGATTTGGACTTGGTAAAGACCTTTATGGAAAAGGAAGATTAGGGTTTGAAGACACCATGGGTGGAAGTGGACCTGTCCACATTGAGAGGCTCAACACTCAGTGGCTTCAGTAGCTGTAGTCAGGGTATGGGCCGAGGTACCTGCGGTCTCTGTTACAGAAGACACCGCCAGAGAAGTGTAGTCGGTAGTCAGGGGCTGCGTAGGCGCCTCGCTGAGAACCGGACCACGTGTCGCCGGTTTTGGCGTGGTGTCGGTGGAGGCCACGGACCTCGCGTGTCCTTGCGTTTTTGGACCAAAACGGTAGTTGAGTCTCAGACGGCATTTTATAATCAAAAGCTTTTCCAAAAGTGCTGGGCGAACTCAGCCCAACGCTTAGTGCGTTTATTGAAAGTAGCACAAAAGCGACAGCCCGAGACATCATGGTTTGGGCCTAAACAAGGTATACAGAGGGAATGGAAATCCGTATGCGGTATTTGCTTCCCACAAGAAATACAATTGTTAACTTTGTCCGACATCGGTCTGAGGCAAGAAAAGTTTCCCCAACGGGGTACTTAGCTTTAAAGACGACTTCGGTTTTCAAATTTTCGTAATTTCAGGAGCTGGCCAACCGGCACTTGCGAACTGCTTCTGTTTCGGGCACCGTGTGGCAAAAAAGACTGGAGAAAATGGCGTCGGCTGTGTCTTATATACCCCTGTTGCACTGACGTCAGGAAAGAAAGCGACAACCGACGCCGGACCTAGACTTGGAATTCGGCAGACCGAGGACCCGCCTGACGGCAGGAGAACCCATCTGTTATGACTGCAGCTGTATGCACGATGAACATCTGTAAAAACAGCCACTGTGCAAGTTTGTAGCTTAGAGATGCCATTTATACCAGGAAAATTTTTTTGCATTTAATCTAAGCTGCCATTTGGTCTCAATTCCAATGCAACTAATAGCCACCCCTATTACTTTTTTTCTACTTGGTCAACAATGAAAATCTCCTGAAATTGTGACATGTAACCAAATGCGGACAGAAGGCACTACTGGTCTTCCTATTCTTAGTGTGCCTTACATGCTTGGCAATTCCATCCCTTAATTTGCATATAGTTTTGCCAACATAGAATGCAGAGCATGTAATACAGGTTGCAATATAGACCACATTCATTGTTGTGCAAGTTCCTCTACCATGGCACTCCAATGTGCATGGAGAACCATCCACTGCTAAATAAGGCCCATCGTTAATTTACAGTGGTTACAAGAACCACACATACATTCTAGAAACATACCTACCACCATTAGACATCTTTTGTTTCTGAGGCTTCCTTTATATTTCTAACTCTACTATAAACAGTGGGTTTATTCCCTAACCTCTGTTTAAGTTCCTTGTCAAAGATTTTATCCCAAGCAGTGCTTAAAATGTTCACCAGTCGGGGAAAATCATGACTATTTCAACACCATCACTTCACTGTTTGACACAGGAGTCTTCAAAGCACAAGTCACTGAACGTAAAATTGGGCAAGAGACTGTAGACCTTTTCATACAGATCTCCTCCTTGGTCTCGAGTAGCAATTTGAGTGGGTAGCCTCTTGTTTACGAGCATCCCTACAAGTGTGTACATTTCCCTACCAAAATCATCCTGACTAATCAACCTAGACAGCTTACACATCTGGCCCTTCACAACTCCACGCTTTTGATGTTGTGGGGGGGGGGGGGGTTCTAAAAAAACTAACGTCTAATATCAGAAGTAATTCAAGCTTTACTCTTGCCAAAGCCATTGGCATTAGATCTAACAAACTCATCTGTTGCACAGTTAGGCATACCAACATCATTACTGCAAACATCACCAGTTTTGTTATGCATGTTAAAACTAAACATTTCTGGTCACAATCTTTTCCGTCCAGTTTTAGTTTAACTGGTTTTGTTGGCAGAATTATCCCTAACATACTTCTCTAAATCAAGTAAACTTCTGTTGCATTTCAGTTTATATTCAGAAAATATCAAATCAGCTGTTATGCTAGAATTTAGAACAATGTCTTAATACTTTCCAGATTCAAACTGTTGTCCCTTATGATGATTCACATGACCTCAAGTCCTGTGTTATAAAGATCCACCAACTCCTTGTAAACTATCGTACCCTCTGAAATTCCGTTCGGTAATTTAAATACCTGGAGTCCCTTTGGGACCCGATTCAGTCTGACAGATTCAGCCAAAAAGGCATCATTGAATTGAAAGACCCTGAAATTTGCACCCAAGCATCTCAAAGGACGCCAACTGGTTGTTTAAGGTGCCCAAAACCACGCAGTCTTGTTAGTCATTGAAGCTAAGCACAGGGCTGGAGAACCAATCTGTGAACCCAGCAGAACCGGATTGGACACTCTCCGGTTTGTTGAAACACAGTCAATCATGACCCAAGGGTACAACGTTAGTAAATCCAAATCCTGAAATGCAGTAATGCCTTTGAAAACCCCACCAATGTTCTCTTGCTGGCTTGAGGAAGTGGCTAAACGAGCCGTCAATTTGTAAAAAGCATCTATAAGTTCTTTAAGAAAGAACAGTTTTGTACCTACCATAAATGTAGATGTTAGAGTGCTAATACAGCTGCAGTCATAACAGATGGGTTCTCCTGCCAGGTCCTCGGTCGGCCGAATTCCAAAGTCTAGGTCCAGCATCGGTTGTCGTCACTGCTTCCCTGACGTCAGTGCGACAGGGTATAAAAGAACCAGCAGACGCCATTTTCTTCAGTTTTTCTTGCCCCAGATGTCAGGTGCCCCCAGAAGGAAGGCAATACATAAAATTATGTAGTAATGCAATGCAATATCAAAAAACAGTAGTTGCAAGCAAATACACCATAAAAGAATACCCCTAGAGGGGAAGGAGGGAGGGAAACCTGGACTGCAGCTGTTATTAGCACTCTAACATCTACATTTATGGTAGGTACAAAACTGTACTATGTTCATCGTGCATACAGCTGCAGTCATAACAGATGGGTAGAATCCCAAAGCTAAGAAAGGGGTGGTAGGCACTAGGTGGAACTAGGAGCCAAAATGCCCTGCAAGACTGCAGTGGCAAAGCCTGCTCTAGATTTGGAGTATAATGGTAGGTTGTAGTGTTTGGAGAAGGTATGCACAGAACTCAAGTGGCTGCTTCCAAAATATCCTTGGTAGGAACTCCTCTGAGGAAGGCTGCAGAGGTGGCTGTGGCCCTGGTGGAATGAGTTCTAATGCCTGTAGGTACAGTTTTGCCATGAAAGGAATAGCAAAAGCGTATGCAGTGGGCTATCCATTTTGAGGTCTGTTTGGAAATTGGTTTCCCTTGAGCTCCTACCACATAGGCCACCAAGAGCTGTTCTGATTTTCTGAAAGGTTTTGTTCTGTCCAAATAACGCAGTAGCCTGTGGATGTCCAAGGAATGTAGTAACCTCTCCTTTGTTTTGGGGATTGGGATAAAAAGTACGTAAATGTATGGCCTAATTTAAAGCTACAATGGATACCACTTTAGGCATAAGGGACAGGTTGGTTCGTAAGGAAACTCTGTCCTGATGGAAGATGATAAAAGGCTGAACAGCCATGAGAGCCTGTAGTTCTGAAACTCTACGAGCTGAAGTGATAGCCATAAGGAAAGCTGTTTTCCAGGAAAAATATTGCAAATCTGATGAGGCAGCTGGCTCAAAAGGAGGCAGTCAGTTTTTCCAGAATGAAAGAGATCCCAAGCAGGTATTGGTTGTTTCCTTGGAGGTCTTAAATTCTTAGTCCCTCTGAGGAACTGTCTTAAAAGAGGGTGAGAGAATAAAGGAGGATCTGTGTTGTATTCTGCAGAAATGGGTTGAGGCATGGATTTTGGAGGAGAATGAAAGTCCACTGCTTAGCAGTTCAGCCAAATATTGTAGTATTTAAGGTAAATTCAGTTTTCCAGGGTTCTGGCCTTTTTTCTCATTCCAGACAAAAACGTTTCCATTTTGCGGAGTAAGCTTTTCTAGTTGGCCTTCTGGCCTCCAAAATGACATCCTGCCCCTCCTTGGAGAGTAGGGCCTGCTGTGATGCTAAGGAATCTTCCATGCGGCTAGATTTGAGTGTTTTTAGCTGGCTGTGAAGAGTTTTGAAGCTGTGCTGAGTCAGAAGAGGCATTAGAGGCAGGGTCCATGGAGGGGAATGCGTCAGGCTCCTCAGGAGTGGGTACCAGTGTTGCCTTGGCCAGTCCGGAGCAATGAGGATCATCTTTGGTCTGTCTGCTCTGGTCTTC
Organism: Protopterus annectens; assembly: GCF_019279795.1. Taxonomy (NCBI): domain Eukaryota; kingdom Metazoa; phylum Chordata; order Ceratodontiformes; family Protopteridae; genus Protopterus; species Protopterus annectens. The sequence goes on from NC_056732.1 coordinate 334,229,998, forward strand.
AATAGGACTTTGGGCAGCAGAGGAAGAGGCGGGAAGGTATAAACGGTCATTGATATCCAACTGAAAGAGCGTCCACTCTCCAGGCCTTTGGATGTATCCTCGAGCAGAATTTTGTCAATTGATTTTTGTGGGAGGCAAAGAGATCTATGTCTGGCCTTCCCCATTCTTGTATGCTTTCTGTAAAAACTTTTGGATGCAACTTCCATTCGAGTGGATCTGTCATATTCCTGCTTAGGTTGTCTGCCAGCGTGTTTTCCTTGCCTGGCAAGTACTGTGCTTGTAGTTCCATTTGTAAGTCCATGGCCATGTTCCAAAGTGACATGGCCAGTCTGCATAGGGGATAAGAATGTGTTCCTTCCTGCTTATGTACCACATAACTGTGATGTTGTCCATTCTTATCAATAGTTGACCTGGTTGTAGAAGGTCCTTGAAAGCTATAATAGCATTTATTACTGCTAGCATTTCTTTGATTGATGTGAAGGTGCTTTTCTTTTTGGGACCATTTGCCTTTTTGATTGATGTGAAGGTGCTTTTCTTTTTGGGACCATTTGCCCTGAATGCACCAGTCTGTCATGTGCGCCCCCCAGGCGTAGTCAGAGGCGTCTGTTGTGATGGCTTGATTTGCTTGAGGCTTGCTGAATGGAAGACCTGTGTTTGACATGCTTGAGCCCACCACAGAAATTCCTTTTGCAGACATGGAATTAGTGGTATTGTTTCCAAACTGTGGCTGTGTTGAGACCATATGTTTTTTAGGTACCATTGTAGTTCTCATATGCAGCTTTGCACATGGGATTAGTAAGATGCAAGATGCCATGAATCCCAGAGCCTGCAGGATTTTCCTTGCAGTCAGCCTGGTGCAATTTGCCAGTGTTCTGAAATATTGAATTAGTTGCCACTGCTTCTCTGGCGTGAGGTAGACCATCTGGGTGTTTGTGTCCAAATTGGCACCCAGGAAAATTATATTCCGAGAGGGTATTAGCCTTGATTTCTCTTTGTTGACTGTGTATCCCAGAGAGTTTAATAACATTACATAAGCCAGATGTTTCAGAAGAATGTGCTTGCTGTCAGTCGTCCAAATAAGGGTATATTTGTATCCCTTGAAGTCTGCAGTAGGCAATTACTGATGCCAGGCATTTCGTGAATACTCTGGGCGCAGTAGGTAAGCCAAAGGGCAATGCAGAGAATTGATAATGGGTTGAACCTGCAAGCAATCTGAGGTATCTTCTGCAATTTTGTCTGATTGGGACATGCAGGTATGCCTCCTTGAGGTCCAATGTTACCAGCCAAGACTCCTTGCCCAGCATGGGAAGAAGTTGCTGTAGAGTGAGCATCTTTAATTTTGGTAAGAGTAGGAATGTGTTTAGGATGGAAAGATCCAAAATAGGTCTCCAATCTTTTCCCTTCCTTGGCACCAGAAATAGCCTGGAATAAAAACCTTGACCTTGTTCGTGTGTAGGTACCTCTTGAATAGCTTTCATGTTTATAAGATATGAAATTTGCTTTTGTGCCTCTGTCCTTTGATTGTGTGGCAGGTTTGACATGCCTCATTTTTGGAGGAGTATGAAAATGGAATTTGTAGCCTCTGTTTATGTCCAGGATCCATTTATCCTTTGTGACATGCCAATTTGAGAATAGTGCCAGCTTTCCTCCTAAGGGGGCTGCCATTTGAGACCTGGTTGGCCTGCAAAGGGGAAAGTCATTGGGTCTGCTTTCTAAAAGATTGTGAGTTGTCCTCACCACCTCCGTGTAGGAGCTTGCCATTGTCTGCCTCTGTACGATCCTTGTGATTGTCCTCTGCCTCTCGGGCGCCTGTATCTGCCTCTTTGGGGTCTGTCTGTGGCAGGAAAGGGCCAGTTTTTGGAAGGCCAATTTCTACTAAAACGTGGGGGTTGAACCTGCAGAAATTCTCAGTTTGCATGGATTTAGCTTTTTCCTCCATTTTCCGTAATACTTCCTCAGCATTTGCCCCAAATAGTACATTCTTTTGAAGAGGGGCGTCTAGTAATTTAGCTTTGACATGATCAGGCAAGGCTCGTTCCTTGAGCCAGGCATGCCTACGTATGACAGCCTGTAATAGCAGCTCTACATGAGGCCTCTAGAGCATCAAAACCCCATTGTAAGGTATGTTTACCCACTTGTTCTGCACTATGTATCAACTCCTGCAACTCTTTCAAGTCTGGTTACTCAGGTCGTAACATTTTACTTTTCAATTGAGAACAGAAACTGCTGGTATTTTAGCATATGAATGACAGTTTAAGGCTCTCATGGTTAAGGTAGCCGAGGTATATACCTTTTTTCCCCACCTTTCTAAGGATCTGGAATCTCTCGGACGGCAGTGGATTTTTGGCAATGGAAGCCTTAACTCCCTTGGGCCCCTGTGAGATTGTTTCTAGGTCAGCAGCATGGCTTTTGTAAAGAAATTGGCGAGTCAGGAACCCTGTAGTACCTGTCAGGCTTAACTGGAGCTGGAGGTAGAGTCCGGGTTAAGGCAGGCCTCTGAGTAAACATCATCTAGGATGTCCAAGACTAGAGGTACAGCCAGAGGCCTGTTCTGGGGTAACAAAAAATTCCCTGAGCCTTTTCTTGGAATCTGAATAACCCTGGCCTTCCCAGTGGAAGTGTTCCCTTAAGGTATGCAAAGTTTCCCCAAATGAGTAATCCTCAGGGGGGGATACAGAAGGAATAGACTCCTCTGCATTAGAGTCTTCAAAAGGGGAGTAAGACTGTTCCTGATCAGAGTGTTCTAAAATAATGGAGCCCTGATCAGAGGAGGGGGAATCTTCCTCCACTCTGGGCCTTTTGTCCAGAGGTGGCCGAGAACCTTTTATTAGGGTAATTAAATCCTCAGCCATTTTAAGCATCTGTTTCTTAGGCATGGGGCCTGGAGATGGGCCCTGTGCAGCTGGTCTTTTAGGGTGCATGGATGCTTTAGACTTGGTGCCTTGATGGAGAAGGAAGAGGAAGGTCTGAAGACACCTTGAGTGGAGGTGGACCTGTCCACATTCTATGTTTCAACGCCAAGAGTGGCTTCGGTACTGTAGTCGGGGTGTGGGCAGAGGAACCTGCGACCTCGGGTACAGGAGACACCGCCAAAGATGTCAGTAATCAGGGTCTGTGTAGGCGCCTCACTGAGAACCGGACCAGTCGGCTTTGGCATGGTGTCAGTAGAGGCCGTGGACCTCTAGTGTCGGTCCTTGTCTTTGCATTTTTTTTTAGACAAAACCGGAGTCGGAGTATCCGACGACTTGGTATAGTTAAATGCTTTCCCAAAAAAAATACTGGGCGAACTCCGCCCGACGCTTAATAGCGCGTTTGTTGAAGGTAGCACAAAAGTGACAGACCGAGACGTCGTGGTTTGTGCCTAAACAAGGTATACAGAAGGAATGGAAATCCTTATGCGGTATTTGCTTCCCACAAGAAATACAATTATTAACTTTGTCTGACATCGGTCAGAGGCACGAAAAGTTTCCCCAACGGGGTACTTGGCTTTTAAGAGGACTTCGGTTTCCAAATTTTTCGTAATCTCAGGAGCTGGCCGACCGGCACTTGCGAACTGCTTCGGGCACCAAGAAAGACTGAAGAAAATGGCGTCGGCTGGTTCTTTTATACCCCTGTCGCACTGACGTCAGGGAAGAAGCGATGACAACCGACGCCGGACCTAGACTTTGGAATTCGGCCGACCGAGGACCCGCCTGACGGCAGGAGAACCCATCTGTTATGACTGCAGCTGTATGCACGATGAACATCTTCCATAAGCAGTAGCAAATGGAAGTTCCACGCAGCACACCAAGGGGCAAGATGCCCAATAAAATCAAACTGTTTTGCCTCACATGGGGCAAAACTAACTAAACACTAAAATAAAAAAAGGAAAAAACACTAAAATAAAAAAAGGAAATAACCGCACAATGGTCTAACGAGGTTCAATGCTTTAATGTTGACTGAGCACTTTCACCTCTCCATCTTAGGCTTCAAGAGTCAGAAAAAATACATCACTTCCTATTTATACACAAACTCATGACATCACATTAATGGGACCAAATAAGCATTTAAATTCATGTACTATGCATTCCATAAAAACCTTTAGTTATGTACTTACCATAACGATAGATGTACGTGATCCATCTCGCCTACATTCATAACTGATGGGCTCGGAGCAGAGAATCGGCTCCGATTCTGCCGATTTACACTAGCATGAAGTCTCTCATTGGCTGGGCATACCCCCTTATCCCAGGATGCACCACACCCAAACCCCCAGATCTCGTTTTCCCCACAACTCACTCACATGAGCCACTCCAACTGTACAATAGTGTTTCCTCCAAATCCAACAGGTAGGGGGAAGGAGGGTGGGTACATACCAATGTAGGCGAGATGGATCACATACATCTATCGTTATGGTAAGTACATAACTAAAAGATGTAATGCGATCCCATCTCGCCTACATTCATAACTGATGGGACAGCGTCCCTAGCACCTAGATCCTGGGAGGCTCACTGGAAAACACTCCCGAGCACTGTGGAACCAAAGGACGCCCGACCTCTAGAGGCCATGTCCAGTTTGTAATGAGAAATAAAAGTATGTGGAGAAGCCCAAGTGGCCGCTACACATCTCATCCGACAGTCTGGCGTGGAAGGCCACTTAAGTAGCCATAGCCCTAGTAGAATGTGCTCTAACTGGAAATGGAAGGTCCCTTCCTGTTGATGCATAAGTAAATGAAACAATCCCTAATCCACCTAGCAATAGTGGTCTTAGTTACCGCTTTGCCAATCCTATCTGCAAAGGCCACAAACAACTGGTCTGATTTCCTCTGCTGCTGTCCTATCCAAGTAAAACCTCAGTTGTCTATGCACATCCAACTGATGAAGTCTGTATTCTGCCTTGTTGGAAAATTTTGGAAAGAAAACTGGTAGCTCTATAGATTGCTGCAGACAAAGCAGAAGAAACTTTCGGAACAAATGACTGGTTTAATGTTAGAGATACTCTATCCTTGTGAAAGATCAGATAAGGGGGCTTAACAGAGAGGGCTTCAAGCTCCGAAACTCTTCTGGCTGAAGTAATAGCTACCAAGAAGGCAGTCTTCCAAGATGGCCACCGGCTCGAAGGGATGGGACGTCAAAGCTCCTAACACTACATTCAAATCCCATGGCAAAACAGGTTGCGACACCGGGGGGTGAAGCAACCAAGCTCCCTAAAAGGCCTTACACAACTTATGACTCATGAGTGAAGGCTCAAAGGCAACATGATAATTAGAAATCGCTGCCAATTGGACTTTAAGCGTGGAGACAGCGGAACCCTGTCTAAAGAGTTGCCAAAAAAATCTAACACTGCGGACACCGGGGCTGTCAGAGGGTCAAGGTTGTGCTGCTGGGCCCAAATGGCAAACCTTTTCCATTTATTAGAATATATCTCCTTAGTGGAAGGTTTGAGGAAGACAGAATCCGGACCCCCTCAGGCGAAAGGATATACTGTCCAACTAAGGTCGGAAGTGGAGCAGCCAAGCCGTTAGCTTGAGAGTTCGCAGTGATGGATGGGCCTGACCTGACTGGAGAGTCAGGAGGTCTGGAGCTGGGTCCAGAATCCAAGGATCCTTCACTGCATACTTCCAAAGGAAAGGAAACCAAACTTGGCGGGGCCAGTGTGGTGCGATCAAAATCATGTTGCTTCCCAAGCAGATTGCCTTCTGAATCACCTTTGACGGTAGTGGGACCGGAGGGAAGGCGTAGTGCAGACCGGAGGGCCAATTGTGGACTAGAGCGTCCCTGGGTGACCCCCCCCCCCCCCGAGGGGGAATCAGGGAGACGAAATTGCTGCACTTCGCGTTCCAGGGGCTGGCGAACCGGTTGCAACAGGGAAACCCCCACTTGGAGAAAAATCCGAGCCGCTACGCTGTCGTTCAGGGACCACTCGTGAGGCATCAGAATAACTCTGCTCAGCCTGTCTGCTATCACATTGGACTTCCTTGGAATGTGCATTGCCACTAGAAATCTCTGGGAAGCGATCGCCCAGTTCCAAATTCTCATGGCTTCTCTGCAAAGAGGATAAGACCTGGTTCCACCCTGCTTGTTCAGGTACCATGTCTGAGAAGATTGCGATGGTACCCTTGGGAAGACAGCTGTGAAGTGCCTGCAACGCTACAAGCACTGCCCTCATCTCCAGGACATTGATGTGTAAGTGGATTTCGTGATCCTGCCACATGCCTTGAACCATCCTGTCCAGATAATGCCCCCCCTATCTGGGAGGTGTCCGTGGTCACTGTGGCAATGGGGGGGGGGGGGCAGAAGAGTCGCCCCTGGTTCAAGTTGGAGGAAAGGAGCCACCAACGAACATCTCGCCGGCAAGTATCCGTAATGAGAATCTGTTAGGACAAGGGCAGATCTTGGTACGACCACTGGTCAACAGGAGCCATTGGAGAATTCGCATGTGCAATCTTGCCAGTGGGACCAGAAGAATGGTGGTCGTCAGACCCCAAAAGCTGAAGGACTATCCTGGCTGGGGCTTTGCTTCGGGGTAGTAAGGCTAGGACTTGGTTCTGTAGTATCTTTATCCTCTGTTGGAAGAAATGCTCGCATCTCTACAGTCTAGCTCTGCGCCTATAAAGGCAACACGCTGTGATAACAGCAATACAGACTTTTCCCAGTTGAATGTAATTCCCAATAGATGTCCCAATTCGATGGTAGCACTCATGGCTTGATGCCTGGTGGGGGTGGTGAGGAGCCATTCGTCTAGATACACAAACACCTGGAATCCCAGACGTCTCAGGTGAGCCGTCACCACTGCAGACATTTGGTAAACACCCTGGGGGCTGTGGTGAGACCAAAGGGCAGGGCTCGGAACTGGAAGTGACTGGCTCCTAGGCGGAAGCGTAAATGTATCCTGGATGCCCTGTTTATCTTGATGTGATAATAGATAGAGCACATCCATACTCCTTTTCCCAGCAATGGGAAAATGGATTGCAACGTGACCATCCGGAACTTGGACTTCTTTACGAAGCTGTTTAGGTGGCTGAGGTCCAGAATGGGTCTCAAGTCCCCTGTTCTTTTCGGCACCAAAAATAACCAAGTTCCTAATCCGGTCTTGTCTGCAGGGACTGGCTGGATGACTCCCTTTCCGAGCAACTTTGCGACCTCTATGGCTGCTTGATCCCATTGACTGGGTGGCACATCCAGGATTTTCCTTGACGGTGGAGGGGGACGGATAAAGGGAATGGTGTAAACTCCAGCGATGATACGAACCACCCACTGATCCCGAGTGATGGAACCCAAGGCCCTTGGATGCTCTGAAAATCGACCCCCAACTGGCTCTGGAGATGCAGTCGGGCAGTCCCTCAGGGACGGTGGAAGGAGGAACCACGAAAGGATTTGCGGTTTCCTGTGTTGCGGGGGCCTCTGCCGCTCTAGGGTGACGTCTTCCAGAATAATTCCCCCCTCCTCTGCCTCTGGAAGGGGGGTCATTGATGGGCAGGGAAAGACTTTTGGGACTTTCTAAACTACATCTTACCTCCCCTCTGCGCCTTGGGATAAGGTCTCGAAGGGAGCAAAAAAACGGGCCCCAATGGCAGACAGTCTTACCCTCCTGCTCGCATCTAGTGAGTGCGTCTTTCACCTTGGGTCCAAAGAGAGGACCCGAATGGAGCGTCTGTGAAAGACTTGAAAGCCTCCGCAAAGTGACACAAGTGCATCCAGGCTTGCCTCCTAAGGGCTACGCCCGAACTCACTGCTCTACTCGCCCCCTTCGGCTGCATACGATATGAGCCTCATGGACGAGTTAACAATCGACAAAAGGGTAGACAGCTGGGCGTTGACAGACAACGTCAACACCTCAGGCACGTTACCCGACAGATCTCCCAACTCCTTTATGAGATCCCTTTGGAGCCTCGTAAAATGACAAATAATTCAGCGACCGCAGGGTAAAGGTCGCTGAAGTCAGGGTATGCTTCCCGTACCTATCCATGCTCCTGGACTCCTTGTTAGGATGGATAGACGTAGATGCCTCTGCCACATCCTGCTGGGTAGCAGACGCCACCACCATAGCATCCACTGGGACTCCCTTGGTTAGAAACTCCTTGCCAGGGGGTGCGTATAAAAATGTGTTGGGGCGAGAAGGAACTGGCTCCACACAGTCAGGGTGCTACCACACCCTTTGACAAATAAGGTCCAGTAATTCATCGAAGGGTGGAGACACCCAGGAGGCAGAGGGTTGGGCTCCGAAGGCCTTGAGGAAGACTACTTCAGGGACCCTTCTGCATCATCAAGGTCGGTGTCCAAGGTGACAGACATCTGGGGAATCTGTGCTTCCTCTTGCACAACTTTTTCCTGGGGGGCTCTTCAGGCAAAGACTCTGAAGGCACCTCAGAAAAAGGGGGACCACACGGAGGAATCCTCAGGCCTCAGAGCCACGCTGTCCAAAGACAGGGGGCACCAGAAAAAAGGACTCGCAGATTCCAGTGAAGTCACTAGTGATTTGTCTAGTGCACTCCTCAGCCTCGAAGGCGGGTCCACCAGAATCTGAAGGCCTGCCTGCGAGACCATGACTGGTGTCGGGGTCCCCCTAGCCGAGGCGCCAAGGGGGAGACTCTGGGCCAAAACCAGAAGCCCCGCGCAATCCCTAGAACCGAAACCCCTGGAAGGAACCGAAAAGGTTGGAGCTGAAGACTGCGCCAACAGACTAGCAGTGGGTCTCGGAACAGATTCAGGAATCTCACCAGACTCTGCAAACCCAGTCTCAGACACCAGAGTTGTCAGAGGAGGAAGAAACGGAATCAAAATGGTTGGCTCCGGCCTCTGGGCTGGAGCTGAAAATAATTTAGATGACAGGTGACTGGAGGAGCCTCTGGACCATCCTATCTAAATCCGAATCTGAAAGCCTGGAGGAAACAGAAGGGGGCAAGAAACTTTGAACCGGCTCAGAGGCAATGCTGGAATGTCGACTCCTAATCGGCTCCAGAAGCATCAGAGCAGAGGAAGACTTGGCACCGAAATCCCCTTCGGCGCCGACGGTTCAGGAGCAGAAGAAACAGACCCTGGAGCCAAAACACTCACCTGCGGCTCAGAGACCAATGGAGCAGAGGAAAACTCAGATTGGAATTCTCTATCCTGCAGCTCAGAGACCATTGTAGCAGAGGAAGACCACCCAGTCATAAATCCTCTATTCTGCAGCTCCGAGATCAGTGGAGCCGAGGAAGAGGACAAAGACTTAGTTCTTTTTTCCGGCGGCTCCGACGGACTTGGAGCCGAAGACTTCCTTTTTCTTAGATTTCGAAGAGGGAGAAGAAGATAAAGCTTCCTCAAAGGCAGGTTTTAATAAACCTTTCAAGATAAACTTATTTTTCCTCTCTTGTAGTACACGAGAGGAAAAGGCATGGCAAGCACTGCAAGATTCTTGCAAGTGTTTAGCCCCCAAGCAATAAACACAGATGGCACGGCCATCTAACAACATTTTGTAGCCACATTTCGAACATCTTTTAAAAGCCTGACTGCTTCCTTTTTCTTTGCCAGACATGACCCACAAAGCACTCGAAACACAAGGAAGGGAAGAGCTCTAACTAAAATGCTAGACAAGAAATAGGGCAAAGGCCCTCTAACTCAAACGGGCCTAGCCCGCCAAACAAGGAATCGCACACCAAAAACAAACAGCCAATCACAAGGTGGTACAGATGAAGACAGCTATTAAAATAGCTGTTCGGTTATAAAATATTTAAGCCAAGAGCAAAAACGACCCAAAAAGGCCAAAAAAGAAGGGTACTTAGCCACAGCCAAGTCGAGACCACGTCGTTATTTCAGAAGCAGCAAACGAGATCTGGGGGTTGGGCGTGGTGTATCCTGGAATAAGGAGGTTGGCCCAGCCAATGAGAGACTTTGTGCTAGTGTATCGGTCGAGTCGGAGCCGATTCTTAGCTCAGAGCCCATCAGTTATGAATGTAGGCAAGATAGGATCGCATTACATCATTAATTAAAAACAAAAGAGCTGAAAAGTACAGTTTTGTACCTACCATAAATGTAGATGTTCGAGGATCTACATTGCTGCAGTCATGACCTGTGGGTAGTCCGCCGTCCTCGGTCGGCCCGAATACCAAAGGGCTAGGCTGGCGTCTGTCATTGCCGCTTAGAGCTGACATCAGTATGCAGTAGTACTTAAGCGCATGACCGACGCCATATCCTCAGTCTTTCTTGCCCCAGATGTCAGAAGGCCTAAAATGAAAGGCCAAAAATAGGAAGTGCCCAACAACCCCCCAGTGTGCAAGTAAAGAATATCTCCAAACGAAACCCAGCAACCCCAACCTATAGAGGGGAAGGAGGGGGGAAAATTGGACTGCAGCAATGTAGATCCTCGAACATCTACATTTATGGTAGGTACAAAACTGTACTATGTTCTTCGTCTCACATTGCTGCAGTCATGACCTGTGGGTAGAATCTCAAAGCAAAGGAAAGGGAGGCTGGCAAATTACAAAGAATTAGGGGCTGCTAACATGCCCTGTAAAACTGCAGTGGCAAACCCAGCCCTAGACTTGGAATAGAGAGGGAGATGGTAATGCTTAGTGAAAGTGTGTACAGAACTCCAAGTAGCTGCTTCCAAAATATCCTTAGTAGCTACACCCCTCAAAAAAGCAGCAGAAGTGGCAGTAGCCCTAGTAGAATGAGGCCTGATCCCAGCAGGGACATCCTTCCCATGATGAGAACAACATAAGGCAATACAATGACCAATCCACTTTGAAATAGTCTGCTTAGAAACAGCTTTCTCCTGTGAACTCAAAGCAAAAGAAACAAATAACTGTTGAGTCTGTCTGAGCTCCTTAGTTCTGTTCAAGTAGTAACATAACTGCCTATGGATATCCAAAGAATGCAAGACTTTTTCTCCTTTATTTTGGGGTCAGCATAAAAAGTAGGCAAATGAATAGACTGATTCAAGGCCACACTAGAAATCACTTTAGGCATAAAAGTAGGATTAGTCCGCAAAGAAACTATCCTTATGGAATATCAAAAAAGGTTCAACTGCCATGAGAGCCTGCAATTCAGATACCCTCCTGGCAGAAGTAATGGCCAACAAAAAAGCAGTCTTCCAAGACAAAAACTTCAGTTCAGACGTAGCTGCAGGTTCAAAAGGAGGTAAAGTAAGTTTCTCCAAAACAAAATTGAGATCCCAGGAAGGAGTAGGAGCTCTACGTGGGGGTCTTGTATTCTTTGCCCCTCTAAGAAATTGTTTGAACAAAGGATGGGAAAATAGAGGGTCACAATCATAGTGAGCAGAAATGGCTGCAGCATGAACCTTCACAGAAGAGAATGACAAACCCTTGTCCAGTAATTCAGTAAGGTACTGTAGTGCAAAACTCAAATTAGGCACTGAAACATCAAAACCCTTTGCAGTGCTCCAAAGAAAAAATCTCTTCCATTTATCAGCATAGGCCACCTAGCTTCCAAAATGACAACTAAAACTTGCTGAGGAAGCTGAGACCCCACCGGCTCCATCACAGAATACGCCAGGCTGTCAGATGGAGGGACTGCACCTGAACATTTAGAAAATGATTGTTTGACTGGGACAACAAATGAGGAAACCTGTGGCAGAGGCCAAGGAGGCTCCTGGATTAAACTCCTCAGCAGAGGATACCAATGTTGATGTGGCCAGTCTGGTGCCATTAGGATCATGCAAGGCTTGTCCCGTCTGACTTTCAAGAGTACCTTGGGGAGGAGAAGAGGCAGAGGAGGAAAAGCATAAACGTGAAGGTTGTTCCAACTGAAAGATAGAGCATCCACTTTCCAAGCATCTGGGTGGAACATCTTTGTGCAAAATTTTGGAAGTTGAAAATTCAGTGGGGAAGCGAAGCGAATAGATCTATGTCTGGAGTTCCCCAAGCCAGTCCATTGTTTGAAAATCTGAGGATCCAGTTTCCACTCGTGGGGATCCACCATTTGTCTGCTCAAAATATCTGCTAGGGAGTTCTGTGCTCCTGGCAGAAACCTTGCTTGAAGATTGATTCGCAAACCCAGAGCAGTCTCCCATAAAATCATTGCTTGTCTGCAAACAGGGTAGGAATGGGTTCCCCCCTGCTTGTTGATGTACCACATGACTGTTGTGTTGTCTGTATCAACACCTGTCCTGGCTGAAGGAGTTCCTTGAATGCCATCAAAGCAAATTGAACTGCTAACATCTCCTTCATGTTGATATGCAAGTGTAGTTTGGGAGGCCACATGTCTTGTATCCATTTTCCATTGAAGTGCGCTCCCCAAGCCAAGTCCGAGGCATCCGTCGTTAGGATCTGACTCGCCTCTGGTCGGGTCACAGAGAGTCCCTTGTTTAGGTGACATTCCTGAGCCCACCAAAGTAATTCTTTCTGGATGCAAGGTATAATCCGAATGACAGTGTCCAAACTGTGGCAGTGTTGAGCCCACATACTTTTGAGATACCATTGTAGCTTCCTCATATGCAGTTTGGCATTGGGAAGTACTAGAATGCAAGATGCCATGAACCCCAAGGCTCGGAGGACTGTCCTTGCAGTCAGCCTGGACATTACTGATAACTTTGAACAAAATTACTGATAACTGCTGGAAGTAGAGAGGAAGAGTCCTTTGTTTGTCCGGGGTCAGAAATACCATCTGAGAGGCTGTATTCAGTCTCACACCCAGAAAGCACATGTCCTGAGAGGGCACTAGACTGGACTTGTTTCGTTCACAGTATACCCTAGGCACCTTAAAACTGTCATTACATACTGGAGATGCTGTAGTAATTTGTCTTTGTTTTGAGCAAGAATCAGGCAATCATCCAAATAAGGATAAATTTGCATTCCTCCCTGTCTGAAGAAAGCAATCACAGGAGCCAGAACTTTTGTGAACACCCTGGGCGCAGTAGACAAGCCAAAGGGCAATGCAGAGAATTGATAATGTGAAGTACCAGCCCGAAATCTCAGGAATCTCCTGCAGCTGGGCTTGATAGGGATGTGAAGATAGGCCTCTGAGATCCAGTGTTACCATCCAATGATCTTTGCCCATCATAGGCAGAAGTTGTTGTAATGTTAACATCTTGAACTTTGGAATTTCTAGGTAGGTGTTGAGAATAGACAAATCCAGAATTGGCCTCCAAGTGTTTCCTTTCTTTGGCACTAGGAATAGACGGGAATAAAATCCTAGGCCTACTTCTGAAGGAGGGACCAGCTGAATTGCCTCCATCTGCAAAAGTAAAGAAATCTGCTTCTGAGCCTCCAGCCTTTGCTGAGGAGGCACATCCGGCATGCCTTTGAAAGGAGGAAAAGTGTGAAAATAAAACTTGTAACCTCGATTTATTATATCCAACACCCATTTGTCTTGGGTGATCAAATTCCAGTTTTCTTTGAAAAGTCCCAACTTTCCTCCTAGAGGAGCTGCCAGTAAGGGAGGGTCTGGCAGCGGAAGATACAGGTCATTGGGTCTGCTTACGAAAGGGCTGACCCCTGCCCTCACCAGAAGACTGTGCAGGAGAACTCCAAGTCCTAGGTCTGAAGGAACCCTGAGCGTGAGCCCTGCCTCTACCACGTCTAGACCTGCCCTTAGGCTGATAATCCGAAGGATAAGACCATCCCCTAGCAGGCCAATTCCTACTAAAGTTAGGGGGCTGCACCTGCAAAAAATCCTTGACCGTCTGCATAGACTTAGCCTTACCTTCCATCTTTTTCAAAACTGATTCCACAGGAGGACCAAAAAGAGCTTCAGATTGAAGAGGAGCATCCAAAATTCGAGCCTTTACATGTTCTGACAAATTTTGATCCTTAAGCCAGGCATGTCTACGAATAACTGAACCTGTAGCAGCCACCCTAGAAGAAGCCTGAAGAGCATCAAAACCACACTGCAAAGAATGCTTGCCAACTTCATCTGATGCATGAACCAACTCCTGGAGCTCCTTACACTCTATACCCTCAGATAAAGCATCCACCTTAGATTTCAATTGGCCTAATAAAAAGTTCTGATACTTCAGCATATGAAATTGGCAATTCAAAGTCCTCATAGCCAACGTAGAGGTGGTGTACACTTTTCCCCCCACCTGTCTAACGCCCTAGAATCTTTATCCAAAGGGACTGGATATTTAGCCACAGAAGCCCTAACACCCTTAGGGCCTTGAATAATGGTTTCCAGATCAGCCCTAGGACTCTTATACAAGTACTTATGTGCTTCTGGAACTCTGTAATACCGGTCTGGCTTAACAGGGGCCGGAGGCAGAGAATCAGGATTAAGGGAAGATTCAGAAAAAACATCCTGAACAACATCTAAGACAGGAGGAATAGCCAAGGGCCTATGTTGTGGCAGAAACAAAAATTCCCTAAGCCTTTTCCGAGAATCTGAAAAATCTTGACCTTCCCACTTGAAATGCTCTCTCATGGTATGTAAAGTTTCAGAAAAGGAAAAAATCTTCTGGAGGAAAAGCAGAAGGACAGAAGTCCTCTGCATCTGAATCAGAATAGGAAGGAAAATCCTGAATTTCTTCAGCTGAGGAATCAGAGTAGTCAGAGGAATGATCCATTCCCTCTAAATCTGCCTCCACCCTAGGTCTTTTCTCTGGGGGGGGGGGCATAGAACCCCGGATCAAAGTAATCAAGTCCTCCGCCATTTTCAACATATGTTTTTTAGGAACAGGGGCTGGAGAGCTAGAATGACCAGGTCCAACAAGACAAGGTTTGGCCTTAGCATGGCCTTTAGCCACTGAAGTAGAAGGCCTAATAACCTTTTGTAAGGATGGAACTACTGAAACCTGAGAGGCACCCTCGGCCTGTCCTAACTCCTGAGAGGCCAACTCCTGTAAAGGTTCCCCCTGGGATTCAACCGAACCCTCAGCAGGATCCACAGATTCAACCGGAGGCTCCGAAGAACTGGCGTCCGCAACGGACGACTCATCCGGTTTAGATCTCAGAGATTTATCCTTTCGCTTCTTAGCGGTAGCGGGCGTCGGAGGATCCGACGGCATGTTATAATTACCGAAGACAAGCCTGGCACAGTCTAACCTTCGCTTAATGGTGCGCTTATTAAATCTAGCACAAAAGCAACACCCGACTACGTCGTGCTCAGGCCCTAAGCAAGGAATACAGAGAGAATGATAATCCCTATGAGGTATCTGTTTCCCACAAGAAATGCAATTAACTTTTTCTGACATCCGGATAACTGAGGCAAGAAAAAACAAACATTTCCCCAACGGGGTACTTAGCCCAACTTGGTCTTCGGTCTGAAACTCGGTAAATGAAAATTTCAGAACACCGAACGGCACTCGCAAACACTGCTTCGGACCACGCAGCAAGAAAGACTGAGGATATGGCGTCGGTCATGCGCTTAAGTACTACTGCGTACTGACGTCAGCTCTAAGCGACAATGACCGACACCAGCCTAGCCCTTTGGTATTCGGGCCGACAGAGGACAGCGGACTACCCACAGGTCATGACTGCAGCAATGTGAGACTAAGAACATCAAGGAAAACTATAAAAAAAACTAAACAGCCACTGTGCATGTTTATATGTTTGTAGCCTTCAATTTTAAGAGGGGCAATAGAGATGGTCATTTATACCAGAAAAATGTTTTGCATTTAATCTTAGTTGCCATTTGGTCTTAATTCCAACGCAACTAATATTGCCACCCCTATTTTTTTCTTCTACTTTGTCAATAATAATCTCCTGATATTGTGGTGTAACCGAATGCTGATAGAGGGCACTACTGGTCTTCAACACAAACTTGCACACAGTACATGAATTTGAATGCTTATTTATCCATTCAATCAAATATGAATTGATTTTGTCCCATTAATGTGATGCCATAAGAGAATGATTGTGCATAAATAGAGTGATGTATTTTTTCTGTGACTGACAAGTCTAAGTTGGAGAGGTGAAAGAGCTCAGTCAATATTGAAGCAGTGAACCTCGCTACACCTTTGTGCAGTTAATTCCTTTTGCCCAGTGTGAGGTGAACTATGCGTTTCATATGAAATGTTCCCTTGAGAAAGGCCTTGGATAACTTGGGACATATTTAACCTGTCAATCCCCAGATGAAAGGTTAGACATAGCAGCCAACTGGACCCAAACTATTGCGGCTGCCGTGCCTTTGTTAAAAATCATAGCCAAGAATTCTAGTATGCATGTCAAGAGGGCTTGGTAAGGATCAATGTTCTGCTTACAGGCCCATATGAAAAATCTCTTCCACTTACAATATAATCTTCTGGTGGACGGCTTATGAAAAGACAAAAGGATTGGTTTTGTCTCACTGGAGAAGTTATGAAGCCTGGCTATGAGGGGAAGTGGAGCAGCCAAGCTTATCAGCTTCAAAGACTGAAGAGAAGGATGAAGGTCCCCTGACATGTCAGGTCTGGAACTGGATTCAGAATCCAGGGATCCTCCAAGAGATGTTATGTTGAAGGAATGTAAACTAAATCTGCCGGGGCTAATGAGGGGCTACAAGACTGATAGTCCTTCCCAGGGATTTTGCTTTCTGTAGAACTTTGGGTATCAATGAGATTGGTGGAAATGCACAGAGGAGACCTGGGGGCCAATCCTGTATGAGTGCGTCCCTTGGGGCTTCTCTCAGAGGAGGAATTGGGGCAAAGTAGCTTCTGCAGTTAGTGTTGATGTGGCTGGCAAAAAGGTCGCAGCAAGGCTGGCCCCATTTGCGGAAAATCCTGTCCACAATCTAAGGGACCACTAATATGGCAACAAGATTGCCCTGCTCAGTCTGCTATCATGTTGGATCTCCCAGAGATGTGCACTGCCAACAAAGCGCTGGGAGAAACAGCCCACTGCCAAACTCTGAGGGCTTCTTAGCAAAGGGGGCAAGACTTCATTCCCCCCTGCTCGTTCAAGTACCAGACTACTGACATTGTCTGAACTGCAATCGTTCCTAGGGGAAGTGTCCTGGAAGTACTGCAAAGCCAAAAGTACTGCTCATCTCCAGAACACGGCTATGCAAGTTTGACTCAATCTGTCCATGTGCCTTGGGAAGTCTTTCCCTGAAAATGCCCCCCCCCCCCAACCCTATCAGGGAAGTGTCCTTGGTCAGAGTGGCAACTGGAGGGGGTAGAACAAAGGGACATCCTATGGATGTGAAAAGATGTCAACCACCACTGGGAGATTTCTTGCAAGAGCTCGTAATTAATATCTTGTGGTCTATGGGAAGTTCCTGGTAAAAGAATCTGCTTATGCATTCTCGCTAATGGTATGGCTAGGATTGCTGCAGCCATCAAACCCAATACTTTCAGAACTTCTGAAGCTGGTGCTCTGTTTCGATACCAATGTGCTGACACAGGAAGACACTTTCGATTGGTAGCCTTAGTGTGGTGGTTGAGGCGTCTAGCTACCCTGATAAAAACTATATGCTGCGATGGCGACAAGGCAGACATTTCTGAGTGGATTGTAATGCCTAAATGATTGCAGAGTGAGTGTACTCCCTTACCTCAATCAGTTGATGCCTGGTGGTGGCGGTAAGGAAAGTACAGTTTTGTACACTTACCATAAATGTAGATGTTAGTGTATTCACTGTTGCAACCATTACATTTGGGTTATCCACATGCAGGTAGCCCTCAGTCGGCCTGAGTAAAAGTCTTGGGTCCTGCGTCAGTTGCTGTCCCTTCTTCCATAACATCAGGTCGTCGGGGGTATAAAATATGCAGCAGACACCATTACATCAGTTTTTCTTGCCCCAGATGTCAGGTGCCCCCCTAATGGGAAGCAAATATAAAAGTACAATGATATACCTCCAACAAAAAAGCAAATACATCAAAAAGGCTTTTAAGCATAGTAAAGGAAAGTAGAGATATAGCCCAAAAAAGTCAGGGGGCTGGAGGGAGGGTAACCAGGATTGCAACAGTGAATACACTCTAACATCAACATTTATGGCAAGTGTACACAACTGTACTATGTTCTTAGTGTTTCACTGTTGCAGTCATTACATTTGGGTAGATTCCCAAAGCTATGGTTGGGAGGAGGAATTTAGACAGCATTAGAGACAGCTACAAGGCCCTGCAAGACTAATGGCAAAGCCAACTCTGGATTTAGAGAAAATTGGCAAATGATGATACTTGGTGAATGTACAGAACTCCAGGTAGCAGCTTCTAGGATGTCCCCGGTAGGGACGCCTCTGAGAAAGGCTGAAGAGGTAGATGCAGCACTGGAGTGAAGTCTGATCCCCTGGGGGATAGGTTTTCCATGGTGCTTGTAGCAGAAATGAACGCAATGGCTTACTCACTTACAAATGGTTTGCTTTGAAATAGCCTTCCCCTCTGCCCCTGCAGCAACTGCCACCAGCAGTTCAGATTTCCTTTGAGGTTTAGTCCTGTCCAAATAGAATCCAAGTTGTCTGTGCACATCTAAGGAATGCAGTATCCGTTCCACTTTATTCTGTGGATTGGGAAAGAAGGTTGGCAAATGAATGGACTGAGCCACACTGGATACCACCTTGGGCATGAAAGATGGATTGGTTCTGTGGGACACCCTGTCCGCATGAAAGATGATGAAAGGCTCCACTGCCATAAGGGCCTGTAATTCAGATACCCTTCTAGCTGAAGTGATTGCTAAAAGGAAAGCTGTTTTCCAAGAAAGAAATTTTAAGTCTGCAATAGCAGCTGGCTCAAAAGGAGGTAGTGGTTGGAGCTCTCCTGGGTGGTCTCAAATGTTTGGCCCCTCTGAGGAACTGCTTGAGCAGTGGATGAGAGACGAGGGGAGGTTCTGTGTTACGAGCTGAAATGCTGAGGTGTGGATTTTAATGGAGGAAAGACAGGCCCTTGTGAAGCATCTCAGTTAAGTACTGTAAAATCTGAGGTAAATTGGGCACTGCTGTGCTCATCCCTGGAGATTAAATCCAGGCACAGAATCTTTTCCATTTTTCAGCATAAGATTTTCTAGTACTAGGCCTCCTTTACTCAAATTATATCCATCACAGGTTTGAGGGATGGTAAAGGAGTGTTATAAGTTGAGGGTGCAGAATCTGGTTCTCCTGCTGAGAGCAGGGAAGGCGAGGCAGGTGCCATGGGGATAAGTGACACTGCACAGGAGGTGGTACCAGTGTTGGCACGGCCAGTCTGGAGGAATCAAAATCATCCTTGGTTTGTCCAGTTTGATTTTAGTAGTACTTCGGAAAGCAGCGGCAGAGGAGGGAAGGCAGACAGATTTTTCCAGCTGAAGGACAGAACATCCACTTTCCAGGCTTGTTTCTGGGGAGTCCTTGTGCAAAATTTGTCCAAGTGGTAGTTCTGGGGAGAAGGCAAACAGGTTTATATCTGGGCTCCCCCCATTTGTCAACATGTTGAAAATCCTTTGTTCCAGTGGGTCCATGAGGTTTCTGCTTAGTCCGTCTGCCAGTGTATTTAATTTACTTGGCAGGAATTGAGCTTGTAGGTGCACATGGTAGCTCAAGGCTATATTCCACAATGCCATGGCTAGTCTGCAGAGGGGGTAAGAATGTGTACCCCCTGCTTGTTTATGTACCACAAAACAGTGGTGTTGTCCATCTTTACCATTAGTTGTCCTAGATGAAGTAAGTCCTTGAAGGCTGTCAGAGCATTCTGAACAGCTAGCATTTCTTTCTGGTTGATGTGCAGATGCATTTGGTTTGGGCTCTATTTGCCCTCAATGCATCTCCCTGCCAAGTGGGCCCCCCAATCATAGTCTGAAGTCTGTAGTTAGGGTTTGGGTGGCAGGGGGTAGAGAGAATGCCAGTCCCTTGTTTTGGTGACAAGTCTCTGCCCACCAAAGAAACTCCTGTTTTAGGCAGGGAAGGAGGGGAATCATTGTTTCCAGGCTGTGACAATGTTGACTCCATAAACTTTTTAGGTACCATTAAAGTTTCCTCATATGAAGTCTTGCATATGGAATTAGTAGAATGCAGGATGCCATGAACCCCAAAGCCTGCAGAATGTCTTGCAGATAACTGGGTTTTGTTGCCATTTGTTTGCAGTATGCTGCCAATTGCCTTTGTCTAGTGTGAGGTAACCCATCAGGGCAGTTTATCCAAGCTTGCACCCAGGAATGTAACTATTTGAGGGGGTACCAGTAGTGATTTCATTTTGTTTATGGTGTACCCTAGGCATGCTAGAAGCCTTTTTACAAACACCAGATATTGAAGTGTCCTTGTCCTCTGCTCGAGACAATCATCCAGATAAGGATAAATTTAAATGTTTGTCTGCAGAATGCAATTACTGGTGCCAGGCACTTTGTAAAGACCCTGGTCACAGTAGATAAGCCAAAGGGCAGTGCAGAGAATTGGTAATGCAAAAAAACGGCTTTGAAGCGGAGGTATCTTCGGCAGGATTCCCTTATTGGGATATGCAGGTATGCCTCAGTCTAGAGTTAACCAAGCATTCTTGCCTAGCATAGGCAGTAGCTGTTGTAAAGTCAGCATTTTGAATGTTGGAATGTCCAGGAACATGTTCAGAATCGATAAGTCCAGTATTGGACGCCATGAATTGTCTTTTCTGGGTACCAGGAAAAGTTGAATAAAATCAGTCCTTTTCTGCTACCGGATGAATAGTCCCCATATCCATGAGGGACATGGATTGTTTCTGGGCCTCTGCACACTGGTTTTGTGGCAGATCCGGCCATCCGTTTGGAATTGGCAAAGTATGGAAATTAAATCTGTACCCTGGGATACTATGTTTAATACCCACATGTCCTGGGTAATTAACTGCCAATTTTGAGCACGAAGTGCTAGTTTCCTCCCCAAAGGGGCTGCCAAAAGATAAGTGCTTGGAGATGGTAGAGGAAAGTCATTTGAGACTTCTTACTGTAGGATTGTGCTTTCCTCCAGATTTGTAGGTGGAAGCACCCCCACTGTTTTGACCTGTAAGAACCCTGCGATTGATAACTGGAGCCTTTTGAGCGCCTGGGTTTGCCCCGAATGGCTCTAATGTACACAGGAAAGGACCAATTTTTAGTAGTCCAGTGCCTACTGAACCTGGGTGGCTGCACTTGCAAGAAATCTTTCAGTTTGCATAGGATTTAGCTTAGTCTTCCATTTTAACCTCTCTGCCTTATTACCAGAGTATCATGCTGCAAAGGGGCATCCAACAATTTAGCTTTTAACATGATCAGGCAGGTTTTGCTCCTTGAGCCAGGCATGCCTTCTAATCAGATCCAGTAACTGCGGCCCTACAAGAGGCCTCCAAGGAATCAAAACCACATTGCAAAGTATGCTTTCCAACCTGTTCTGCTGACTGCAATAAATCATGTAACTATTTTCCACACAATCAGAAATAATCATTTTCTGTTTCAGTAAGCCCATAACATGCTGTTGATATTTAAGCATACGAGTTTAAAGCCCTGATTGCCAAGGTTGTAGACTTAAACCCTTCTTACCACATCTATCCAACACCCTGTAATCTCCATCAAAAGGGGTAGGATTTTTGGCTGTAGAAGCCTCAACACCCTTGGGACCCTGAGAAATAGTCCCAGGATCAGCAGCAGGATTTTTGAAAAGAAATTTGTGTGAGTCAGGAACCCTGTAATATCTGTCTGGTGTACTAGGAGCTGGAGGCAGGGAATCAGGAGCCATGCTCGATTCAGAGAACACAACAACAATGTCTACTACAGGAGAGTGCCAAAGGCCTATGCTAAGGAAGAAGGAAATCTCAAAGCCTCTTTTGGATTCAGAGAAGTCCTGACTCTCCCAGTGAAAATGTTCCCTTAAAGTATGCAAAGTCTATCCAAGAGAGATCCTCAGGAGATGCAGATGGGATGGATTCCTCTGCATCAGAGTCCTCATAGGGTGGAATAGAAAAATTCCTGATCAGAAGAAATGGGAGACTCAATCAGTGCCTTGCCTAGGCCTGATAGCAGGGGGGGTTGGGAACCCCTGATCAAGGTAATTAAATCCTCAGCCATTTTGATCTGTTTTTTAGGCATAGGGGCTTGAGCACATGGCTCTTTTTTTTAGACAAGTTTTTTTACCTTGTTTTTGTTGCTGGCATCTGTTTAAGGTAAAAATGTTGAGGCCTGAAAACACCTTCAGAAGCTGGTGCCTGCTCAGTGGCTCCAGACCAATCCAAGGGAGACACATTTGCGGGTTCAATACTTTGCGAATCTCGCGACATACCGGACTCCGAATGGGTCTCGGTAGAGGCCTGCAACTCAAAAGTAGCGGGTATTATGGGCTGCCAAAGCGCCTCACTGAGTACCGGTGACTGGCTTTGGAGACGCTTTGGTTTTGGACCTAGACTGTCTTTTTCCTTGCGTTTTTGTGAACTCTGGTAGTCCGATTGCTAACCGATGACATTCCAGGGTAGTTAAATCTTGAACCAAAATATTTAGAAGCAAAAATATGCCAATGCTTAATAGTGCGTTGGTTAAATTTAGCACAAAACAGACAGCAAGGCACATTGTGATCAGGGCCTAGGCAAAGAATACAGTACAAATGAAAATCCTTGAGGTATTTGCTTCCCACAAGTAATGCAAATTAACTTTTACTGACATTGGTAAGGAGCAAGAAAAAGTTTCCCCCAACGGGGTACTTGGCTTTAGTTTGAAGACTTCGGTTCTGAAACTCTAATACGAAAATTTCAGGAGTCAGCCGACCGACACTTGCCAACTGCTTCTGCTTCGGGCACCACGCAAGACAGATTAAAATGGTGTCTGCTGCATGTTTTATACCCCTGACGACATGGAAGAGGAGACAACCGACGCAGGACCCAAGACTGCCAACCAGGCATCTTTGCCTAGCATAGAAGTAATTGAAGAGTCAGCATCTTGAATTTTGGAATCTCCAAAAAGGTGTTTAGAGTAGACAGGTCCAGGAAAGGATGCCATGAAGAGACTTTTCCTGGTAGTCTCGAGTAGAAACCTTGTCCCTTTTTCTCTTCTGGTACCAGTTGAATAGCCCCCATGCTTGAGAGAGAAAGTACTTGTTTCTGGGCCTCTGCCCACTCATTTGTGGGTAGGTCCAGCCACCCGCTTAGTGCTGGCAACGTGTGGAAGTGAAATCTATCCCTGGGACACCAAAACATCTGTCCTGGGTAATGAGTTCCCAATTCTTTGCATGAAGAGCAATCTTTCCTCCCAAAGGGGCAGTCAGTTGACAAGTGCTTGGAAATTTTAAAAGGAAGTCATTGAGACAGTTTACCATAGAGGGAGAGTTCATTATTCCCAGATTTGGAAGTGGAGGCCCCCCACTGCTTAGTTCTGTCTCCTCTGGGACAGAAACCTGGGGTTTTTGCTGTGTCTGGGTTTGGCTTGAGAAGACCTGGAAGGGGCTAGAAAGGACCAATTCTTACAGGGCCAGTGCCTACTAAATCTAGGAAAATGAACAGTTTGCATACATTTAGCTTTATTTTCCATCTAAGAACTTCCTCAGCCTTGTTGCCAAACAGGCGGTCCTGATTTTAAGGAGTATCCAAAAGTTTTGCTTTAACATGATCAGGCAAAGATTGCTCCTTAAGCCAAGCATGCCTTCTGAACACAGATCCAGTAACAGCCGCCCTGCAAGAGGCCTCTAATGAATCAAAACCACATTGCAAAGTATGTTTTCCAACTTGCTCAGCAGAATAAATCTTGTAATTCTTTATTTTCCAGAGTCAGGAAATCAACATTTTCTGTTTAAGCAATCCAATAACATATTGCTGATACTTTAACATATGAAACTGGCAGTTTAGAGCCCTAATGGCCAAGGTTGCAGAAGTGTAAACCTTCTTACCCCAACTCTCCAGCACCCTGGAATCAGAAGGGGTAGGATTTTTAGCAGTAGAAGCCTCAATGCCCTTGGGCCCCTGTGAAAGTCTCTGGATCTGCAATAGGATTTTTAAAAAGGAACTTGTGGGACTCTGGGACCCTGTAGTATCAGTCAGGTTTTCTGGGAGCAGGAGGCAAAGAATCGGGCCAAACTAGATTCCGAAAAAGCATCAATGTCTAGTACAGGAGGAATAGCTAAAGGCCTAATACGGAGTTAGAAGGAATCCCCAAGTCTTTTTTTGAATCAGAGAAAGACTGGCTTTCCCAGTGGAAATGCTCCCTTAGAGTATGCAAGGTTTCCCCAAAAGAAAAATCCTCAGGAGGGGGAAGCAGAGGGAATGAAGTCCTCTGCATCAGAATCTTAAGTAGATAAAATAAAAAAAAAAAAACAGAATCCTGATCAGAAGATACATAATCAACCTCAATCCTAGGCCTCTTAGAAAGGGGGGGGGGGGGGGTTTGGCTACCCCTGATTAGTTATTAGATCTTCAGCCATTCATTTGTTTTTTAGGCATAGAAGCCTGAGGATGTGGCCTGGGAATTGTTTTTTTTAGGCATGGATCGAGATTTTGGCCCAAGTAAAGAAGGAGGCGGTTTAAAATGCAAGTCCATAGGCCTGAATACACCCTTAGAAGCAGATACCCATCCAGACCCATCCAAGGGTTCCATAGTTGAAGTAACTTGCGGCATACCGGACTCCAAATGGGTCTCAGTAGAGGTCGGCGAATCAGAAGTAGCGGGTATCAGGGGCTGCAAAAGCACCAGAGTACCGGCAAACTGGCGACTGGCTTGGGAGAAAGGCCGCTAAGGTCCAAATCTGCCAGCGATGCATCTTTGCATTTTTTTTTTTCGGAATCCCGGTAGTCGACTGCCAACAGACGACATTTCTGGATAATTAAAACAGAGAACCAAAATATTTAGAGGAGAAAATCTACAGACGGATAGTGCGATGATTAAATAAAGCACAAGACAGTAAGGACGTTGTGGTCAGGGTTTAGGCAGGGAACAGTACGGGGTACTTGCTTTCCACAAGTAATACAATTAACTTTTACTGACATCAGTAAGGAGCAAGAAAGCTTTCCCAACGGGGTACTTGGCTTTAGTTGAAGACTTCGGTTCTGAAACTAACAAAGTTCAGGAGTCGGCTGACCGGCACTTGCCAACTGCTTCAGGCACCGCATGGCAAGAAAGACTGATGTAATGGCATCGGCTGCATGTTTTATACCCCAACGACTTGACGTCATCGAAGGGACAGCAACAGACGCAGGACCTAAGACTTTGTTAATCAAGCCAACTGAAAGCTACCTGCAAGCAGATAACCCAAATGTAATGACTGCAACAGTGAAACAAGAACATCCAATTGTCTTGGTATGGAAACACCTGAAATCGTAAACGCCTCAAGTGAGCCGTGACCACAGCCATGTATTTGAACACTGGGTCCTGTAGTGAGACCAAAGGGCAGGGCTTGAAACTGATGATTGGCTCCCAGCCAGAAACAGTTGATCTCTGGATGGCCTGGCCATTTTTATGTGGTAGTACACATCCTTGAGATCTATCAAGCACATCAAATTGTCTTTCCCTGAAGGAAAGTGTAGACTGGAGCGTGACCATCCGGAACTTTTTTTACATACAGGTTGTCTGCAGAGGTCCAAAATGGGTCTCAGTCCCGTTTTCGTTGGAACCAAAAAGAACCTAGAGTAAGCTCCGTATCCTGTTTGGTCTGCTGGGACTAGCTGGATGACTTTTCTAGCAACTTGTGGACCTCTACAGTAGCTTGTTCCCTGTAATTGGAGCCAATATAAACTTAAGCCTCCTAGGAACAGGCTCCATGGACTCCGGTGACTCCCACGCCCTCAGAGACACCAACTGCATGAGCTCATTGAAGGGTGTAGACACCCAAGAGGGGGAGGGTTGGGACCCGAAAGCCTTCAGAACTGACTCATCCTCAGTAGGGCTTTTGAACTGCCAATCACCCCTCCGCCTAAGGATCTCCAGTATCTCAGCAAAAAAGATATCCTCAGAGGGGGACCATGGGGAACCTTCTTACTCATCCAAGTCGGTGTCAAATGGTAAAGACTCCTGCAGAGAGTCCAAGTGTCTCCTCTTGCACAATCTCTTCCTGGGAGTAAGAGCCTCTGGGCAGGTCTCTGAAGAGCAGGGGGCGCCCTGTGGGGCTGCCTGGGGCTCTACTCCTAGCCTGGACGATGGAAGCAGAAGCAGACACAGGCACTTTACGGGATGAGGAAGCAAGGCCTGAAGTAGAGGATGTCTTGGGGGACAAAGCTCTCTTCATAGCCTCAAAGGCACCACGGCTCCGAAGGGAAGGAACAGACTGATCTGAGGGAACCAAACCCTCCCGCACAGAGGCCGTGGGCTCCAAGTCAGAGGTAGGTGAGCTCAGAGTTGAAGCCCCGAGAGGAAGAGTAGGCACCAAGTCGGTCTATCCTCCCCGGATCAGACTTGTGTTGGCTCCTAGAGTCCCCAGTCGACAGAGGACCGAGTGCATGGAGCAGGTCTCTGCTCCAAAGGCTCCACGATCAACAGGCCTGTGTCCTCTGGCTCAGAGGAGTAGTCAAAGCAGAAGTGGTCTTCGGCTCCAAAGCCGGTTGGGTCGGAGCCGACAATTTAACAAGGCCTGGTGCCTGTAAAAGCTTCTGCACCAACTCTAACAATATCCAAATCAGACAGGCTGACAGATTACCTACATGAATGCACAGATGGTGCAGACTGAAGCACTTCGGACACCAGCTCCAAAGCTGTGGGCCGGCTCAGAAAAGAAAACAGTCTGCTTTGAAGTCTAGGGAGCCAATGCTGCAGAATCCTCCAATTTTTTTGATTTTTTGGGACTGCTTAGCGTCCTTAGATTCCACAGAAGATGTAGAGGACTTGACTTGCTGGCCACATCCTGGTCACTCAACGCCTCTTAAAAAGGAAGCCCCTGTCCATCAACTTCCTTTTCCTCTCTAGCAACACTCTCGAAAAAAGAGAATGACATAAGGCACAAGATTCCTGGAGGTGGACAGCTCCTAAACAAAAAGTACAGTTGTGTACACTTGCCATAAATGTGTATTCACAGTTGCAGTCATTACATTTTGGTCATCTGCCTGCAGGTAAGCCCTCAGCCTGAAAATTTTGGTCCTGCGTTGGATGCTCTCCTTCCATGTCGTCAGGTCATCAGGGGTATAAAGCATGCACCTGACACCATTACATCACTTTCTTGCCCCAGATGTCAGGTGCCCCCATAATGGGAAGCAATTATATATAAGGTTACACCCTCCAACAAAAATACACTGGAAAGCTGAAATACACAAGAAGAGGTATAAGTCAGGGGGCTGGAGGGAGGGTAACCAGGACTGCAGTGAATACACTAACATCTACATTTATGGTAAATGTACACAACTGTACTATGTTCTTAGTGCATCACTGTTGCAATCATTACATTTGGGCAGATTCTCAAAGCTAAGGGAAGGACGCAGAGAGCATTAGGACCAGCTATCAAGTCCTTGCAAAACTGCAGTGGGAAAACCAGTTCCGGATTTAGAAAAAAATAGGCAAGTGGTAATGCTTGATGAAGGTATGTACAGAGCTCCAGTTCCCTGGTAGGAGACACCTCTGAGAAAGGCTGTATAGGTAGATGCAGCCCTGGTTGAATGTGATCTGGTTTTCCATGGTGCTTATAGCAGAAATGAATGCAATGGCCTATCCCCTTAGAAATGGTTTGCTTTGAACTGGCATTCCCCTCTGCCCCTGCAGCAAAGGCAAATATCAGCTGTTCAGTTTTGAGAGACTTAGTCCTGTCCAAATAAAATCTAAGCCGTCTGTGCACGTCCAAAGAGTGCAGTATTCATCCTTCTTTGTTCTGTGGATTAGAAAAAGGTTGGCAAATGAATGGACTGATTAAGGGCCACACTGGATACCACCTTGGGCATAAAGGAGGGATAGATCCTTAGGGACACCTTGTCTGCATGGATGATGGGCTCCACTGCCATGAGGGCCTGTAATTGAGACACTCTTCTTGCTGAAGTGATGGCTAGAAAGAAGGCTGTTTTCCAAGAAAGGAATTTCAACTCTGCAGTTGCAGCTGGCTCAAAAGGAGCTACAGTGAGCTTTTCCAATATTAGTCCCAGGCTGGAGTAAGGGCTCTCCTGGGTGATCTTAAATTTTTGGCCCCTCTGAGGAATTGTTTCAGCAGGGGTTGAGAAGAGGGGTGGCTCAGTATTATAAAGTGCTGAAATGGCTAAGGCATGAATTTTAATTGATAAGGAAAGGCCCTTGGAGCATATATTAAGTATTGAAGAATATGCGGTAAGCTGGGCACTATAGTGCCCATCCCCAGAGTCTGGCTCCAGGAACAGTATCTTTTCCACTTTTCAGCATACGATTTTCTACTACTAGGCTTCCTTGCCTGCAGAATGACATCCAGCACCTGCTTACTGAAGGACAC
Source organism: Protopterus annectens (assembly GCF_019279795.1). Lineage (NCBI taxonomy): Eukaryota > Metazoa > Chordata > Ceratodontiformes > Protopteridae > Protopterus > Protopterus annectens. The sequence goes on from NC_056732.1 coordinate 334,258,083, forward strand.
AACTGGAGCGCTCAGGTAATTAAGCCAGGCTGCAAGATTCAGGGTTTGAAGCTGGGGGTGCAGAATGTAGCCCTCCTGCTAAGACAGGGAAGGGGGGTCTGAGGCAGGTGCCATGGTTCCAGCAGTGACATACTGCACAAGAGGGGGTACACCAGTGCTGGCATGGCCAGTCTGGTGTAATCAGTATTGTCCTTGGTTTGTCCCGTCTGATCTTTAGCAGAACTTGAGGAGAGAGGCAGAGGAGGAAAGGCATAAACTGAGAGGCTTTCCCAGGTGAAGGACAGGGCACCCACTTTCCAAGCTAGTCTCTGGGGAGTCCTCCTGCAAAATGTCCAATTGGTAGTTCTGAGGGGAGGTAAACAGGTCCATCTCTGGCCCCCCCCCCTCCCATCTGTCATGGGTAATGAGTTTCCAGTTTTTTACATGCAGGGCAATCTTTCCTCTAAGGGAACAGGCTTAGAAGATTTAAGGTGGTCATCGTGACAGTTTTCCATAAGGGGGTGTCTTATTACTTCCAGCTTTGGAGGTGGGAGCCCCTCACTGCTTAGGCAGAGTACCTTGAGACTGTAGCCTAGGTGGTCTGCTGTTCCTGGGTTTGGACTGAGAAGGCCTGGAAAAGACAGGAAAGGACCAATTCTTAGAAGGCCAATGCCTATTAAATCTGGGAGGCTGTACTTGCAGGAAATCTTAGTCTGCAGATTTCGCTTTTTCCTGCAGTTTTTTTTTTTTTTAAAGTACTACTTCTACTTTGTTGCCAAACAGGCAATCTTAGTTTAGGGAGCATCCAATAATTTAGCTTTAACATGATCTGGCAAATTTTGCTCCTTAAGCCAAGCATGCCTTTTAACAGACCCAGTGACAGCAGCCCTGCAAGATGCTTCCAAAGAGTCAAAACCACATTGCAAAGTATGTTTACCAACTTGTTCAGAATGCATTAAATCCTACAAGTTTTTATTTTGAGCACAGTCAGGAACCAACATTTTCTGTTTAGTCCAATAATATGCTCCTGATACTTTTAACATATGAAACTGGCAGTTTAAGGCCCTAAAGGCCAAAGTAGCAGAAGTGTATACCTCTTACCCAAACTGTCCAGGGCCCTGGAATCTCAGAGGGAGTAGGGTTTTGGCAGTAGTAGCCTTAATGCCTTCAGGTCCCTGTGAAATGGTCTCTGGATCCACAGTAAGATTCTTGAAGAGGAACTTAAACAGGTACAGAGTCAGTCTACAAATTCAATCATAGTCTTTATATACACCTTGTAATCGGTATAATTAAGTCTAATTAAACACAATGGGTCCATCATCTCAACCTTTTTAGAATTAACCTTGTGGTTGTGCATTAAACTACTTCTTTTATAACCTTTAGAGATCAACCCTTCCTTGCACAGTACACAGTAATTTATTACAAGTCCTAATGTTTCTTGTTCAAGCTCAAAGTTTAGTAAAAAAAAATAGCAGTAAAATTGAACATAATTCCTACATAACCAAAAATAAAAAAAGACAATAAATCATTGTTTGTGTTTGATGGACACGACAGGGTTACAATAAATGAAGTGCGCCCTTTTAGTTGACAGGTTATTTGAACCCTAGGGTATCCAAGGGATTTAATATATTTTGTGGCATAATGCATTTTGACGTTTAATTGTTTTGATGGATTTTATATATTTCGACATCAATATTTATTGTCAATAAAGATTTGCAAGTATTGGGTTCATTTTTATATCTCAACTTGCTATATTATATACAATTTGCAACTTGTAGGGTAGAGTTGGTTAACACAGTTTGAAGTGAATACTTGTTAGGAAACCTGTATAGGGTTACACATTTTAATACTGGTTTTTGTTTGCAGGTATTGTTTTTTGACAACATACTTATCTACACACTTATTTTTTTTTGTTGGTTATATTGGAACTTCTGGTTCAGTATTTGGAGCTTTCTAGACTAATTTCATTACTGCATGCCAACAAAAGCAAAGACAAGAACAGTTTAACAGACATGCAGGTCGAGCTTTTTACCATGCACACACCACCAGGGACTTCCACAGAGAGATAGTTGAATGTGAATGTCCAAAGATTGGAAAGGAGTAACAATCTTAGACTGGACAATTTGAACACCAACATTAGGGGGGTTGACGGTAGTAATTTACTAGGAAAGTCAACCTTTTACAGATAATTTTTTGGTACCCCCTATAACTAGGAGAAACATCTAGGTCTCAGAACATCAATTTCGGGACACTTAATTCTCAGTTATCCAAATTTGAAAAGTTAGCCAGGAAATACAAATCCCTCCAAATGGACAATGTCTTTTTGGAACGATCCATTGAGTTAAATAAAGTACAGAAGGGCTTGAGAGTATTTAAAATACCTATGGGGATTGAGGCGGACTCTGAGGCATACAATATACTGGAACCATTTGATGGAACAGGAATGGATCTGATAATTAAGGACAACACAAGCAGGCTTAACAGTTTAAAAAGTGAATTACTCATTCTTAAACAAAGCATCATGAATGATTTATTTTGAAATCAACAGAAGATTTCACAGAATTACAACTGACCCTGAAAAATTTGTCAAGATCAGTATGGAAAGAAAACAAAGAGAGGGACACTAATGTTTAAAGAAAAAAAAAAGCGCGCACCCTATACCGAACACTAAAAAGGAAAACTTATTGGAAGGTGACACTAGGAGGGATACTAATCAGACTGATGGGGGGGGGGGGGGTGATTGAAGGGTTACACAGAGGTTTTTTTTTTTTTTTTTTTAAAGAGAACCAACCCCCACTAAGACGTTCGGACAGGTTAAGAAATAGAGGCCGCCCATTAGAACAGACAGAGAGGTGGGGGTCAGAGGAGGAACAACAAGAGGAACTGGCATCACAGATGAATTATTCATAAGAGGTTGAGATTCATTTCTCTATGTACTCAATTATGGATGGCTTAACCACTCTATGTACTCAATTATGGATGGCTTAACCACTAACACTAACACCAGTCGACAGTTCCCTTAACTCGACACCATCTTGACCCCATGTTTGAAGATCAATGGGGGCCCCTCTAATTGGGGACAAATCCTTTCATGTTTACAACTATTCTCGCTTGGAGATATCTAAAAGTCATTTAAGTCTATTGAGGAAAGGTTTTTCTTTTGCCCCCAATTTTAAATATATTAGTAAATTGCTTATCAATCTGAAGTTGTACACTAGGAAATTAAATTTAAAGTTGTTTTTTAGCAACACAACACAAGTAGATAGGGAGATGCAAACATTTACACTCAAGAGAAGCAGTGTATTTATACCTCCATATAACCCTGTGATCTTTGCTTTTGAATGTTTATGCAGCACCCAGATTAGGAGACTGAGACAAAAGGCCTGTTGTAGAAAATAGAAATTTATCAGCTAAAAATTTTGCTTAAAAGAACTTTCGTCCAGTACTGATTAGAGTTATGAAACCAGACAAAGGGGGAGGCGTACTCATAATGACGAATGTTGACTACTCTTGGCACATGCAGAGTATTATTTGTGATTCCAATACATACAAGCTAGCTTCCAAATTTGACGTCCATAAGGCATACACTAAGATTGATTGGCAACTTTACAAGATGCTTTGTGAAGGAATTATTGATGCAGACGAATACAAATATTTACAAGTGGAACACCCAGTTATGCCCAGTTTATTTGGGATACCTAAAATTCAAACAGTCAAACCCCCCATTCAGACCTATTGTTGCAGCCAGGGGTTCCAAAACATAACTATTAGCATCATTTATAGACATTACGACCAAGAAGGTTCTGGACAATTTGCCACATGTACTAAAAGACTCTTGGCATTGCTTAGACTGCCTTAGGACTTTAACAGATGTACCTTTAGGGGAATTTGTAACTGTGGATATTACAAATTTATTCTCAGTGACTCCCCATGACATTGGGTTGGAGTGGTTTGGTAGGAGTCTGTATAAACAGTGACATACATCAGGTGAAGAGAGGCCTACTGGTTGATATGATGCGAATCGTACTTGAGAACTATATAGGGTTTGAAGACTTTACAGAATCTACTGGGGTGGCTATGGGTGCTAAATGTGCACCCATATATGCCAATCTAGTCTTAACTGAATGGGAGGAACAATTTGAGCTGGAATCTAAATATAGATCTAGGGTGATTATCTATGAGATGACATCCTGTTATTATGGAAAGGCACTCAGGATGAATTAGAGGAATTTATAAAATATTTAAACACTTCATTTTTGAAATTTACACAACGTTGATAGCAAGACTATTTGGATTTGCAACTATACATTACTGGAGAAATAGAATCCAATTTATACAGGAAGAAAACTTACAGTAATTCATTTTTACATTATGACAGTTATCCCCACAATGTTAAGAACGTGGCCAAAGGACAGATGATTAGGTTGTCACAGTTAGTGAGGACAGCAAATTTATAGACGAAATGGGGGTTTTGAGGAACTTTTGTTCAAAAGGGGTTACCCCTTGGACATGCTTACTATGCTTCAACAGGACATCACCAGAAGGGCTACTGATTTTATCCCCATTTTGAACAATACACAAACATTTAACAATAAAACAAGAATCACTAAACAAAATATTAACACCCCAACTGGAATGGTCTTGCAGCACAATTCCCTAGCCATCAGTTAAAAATATTATTCAAAGGACATGGGAAGATATAGTCCCTACAAACCTACACGACACTAGGTAAAGCTCCTCTTTTCATAAATAGGAGTTTAAATATTAAGGAGTGCTTAGAGAGAACACAGATAACCTTTGGTCAAAGACCTGCTAAGATGGCTAAATGCGGCAGTTGCAAAGCATGTAAATACATCTATGTCTGTGGGGAATTTTTAGAGGACATTGAGGAGTCCGGGCTATTGCAATACTAACATGGTAATTTATGTGGCCACCTGTCTTTCTTGTCCAGCATTTTATGTAGGCATGACCACTAGAAAGTTGATACAGAACCCTAGAACATTATATGGACATTAAAAACAAGAAATCTACCAACTCACTATATAACAATACGAATAACTGTCCCAATTTTATGAAATTTTTACTTTGTTAGACAGGCTTTGTACCAGAGAGTTTGGGGGAGACTACAAAACTATTCTAGAGGTTAGGGAATGCCTTTGGCAGATACAATTAGATGCCAATAATGCCCCGGGCATTAACGACACCCTATCCCCTAGCTTGTATACTAAAACACAAGGCAGCTTTTATCCAACACTTATGAACAATGATTTGTCGTCTATTTTTGGTTATATGTAGGGATTATGTTTATCATTGTCTAATGTTCAATTTTACTGCCATTTTATTTATTTTTTTTTACTAACATTTGAGCTTGAACAGGAAACATTAGGACTTGTATTATCTTATTACATATTACTATGTACTGTGCAAGGAAGGGTTGATCTCTGAAGGTTATACAAGTAGTTTAATGCACAACCACAAGGTTAATTCTAAAAAGGTTGAGATGATGGACCCATTGTATTTAGACTTAATTATACTGATTACAAGGTATATACAAGACTGATTGAATTTGTAGACAGACTCTGAAGATACCCTACCAGGGTGAAAGCGCTTACTCAGTGAAGTTTTGTACTATTTTTAATAAAGGTTGGTGATTTTATCTGGGCAACACCAGTGTGCTTTTTATTATCTACAATGTCCAGGACAGGAGGGATAGATAAAGGCCTGTGTTGATGTAGGAGTAAGAATTCCCTAAGCTTCTTTTTGGAATCAGAGTAATCCTGGCTTTCCCAGCAGAAATGCTCCCTAGAGTATGCAGTAGTAGCCTTATTGCCTTTAGGTCCCTGTGAAATGGTCTCTGGATCTGCAGTAGAATCAGAAGCCAGTGCCTGCACAGTGCCTCTGGACCCATCCAAGGTAGAGACATCCACAGGTTCCATAGTCGAAGCATCTCGTGGCATACCGGACTCCCAATGGGTCTCAGTAGAGGCCTGCAAATCTGAAGGAGCAGGTATCTGGGGCTGCGAAAGAATCTCACTTCTGATGAAGTGGCGACTAGCTTAACGGAAGTATCGTCAGCAGTTTTGGACCTATGTGGTCTCTCTTTTCAGAATATCGGTAGTCAGATGGCTTACTGAAGCCATTTCTGGATAATTAAATGGAGTACCGAAATAGTTTGATGCAAAAATGGACAACGAATAGAAGGATTGAACAAGGCACAAAACAGACAGCGAGGGACGTCGTGGTCTGGGCCTAAAGCAAGGAATGCTGTACAAATAAAATCTTTGCGGTATTTGCATTCCACAGGTAATACAATTGTTAACTTTTACCGACATCAGTTTAGAGCAAGAAAAAGGACCCCCAAAGGGGTACTTAGCTTTTTTGAAGACTTCGGTTCTGAAACCGAAAAACGAAAATTTGAGTCGACTGACCGGCACTTGCCAAGTGCTCCTGCTTCGGGCACCACGTCAAGAAAAACTGACGTAATGGTGTCAGCTGCATGCTTTATACCCCTGACATGCAAGAGACAGCACCCGACGCAGGAACCAAGATTTTGATATTCAGGCCAGCTGAGGGCTACCTGCAGGCATATAACCCAAATGTAACAACTGCAACAGTGAAACACGAAGAACCTCTGATCAGATGCCACTGCAAATCAGATCTGCAGTAATTCACAGTGCATCATGGGATACCAGAGCTGATGGATCGGCTCCAAATCAGTCAAGAATGAACAGTGAGATTAACAGCTACACATCCTGTTACTGTAAATGAAAAAAAAAGCAGTTCTACCAAATTATATATACACATTTTTCCATCACAGATGGAAACACTTTAAACAAGTTTACATAAAATTCTATCATACAGGGATGCAAATATATCTGCTTCAGAAGGGGCAAGAGTTTCTTGAAAATGGAGATCCCACACTGCAGTAGTCTTTTCTTGGGAGGTCCAAGATGCACAACACCTCCTTTAATGGAGGTTTGGGGCAACGGTAAGACAATGGGCAGTCAAACATGAGGCATGCAAGAACCTTTGTACAGGCCAGTTTCTGAAGGTCTGAAGACATGGCAGTACCAAACTGTGCCAGGTGCGAGTCTTACTCTAGAAGGGTACCACATGGAGAAAAATTTCCATTTTGCAAGATGTTTCTTGTGCGTGTTTTCAAGGTCTCCATCATAAGGTTGCCTGCAAAATGTGTATGCCTAGCTGGGTTAACCACGAGTTACCAGAATGGGGTACAAAAGGGACTTTCTTTATGAAAAGACCCACAAGCTGAAGCAACATCTTCCATTTTTCCCTTTCAATACAAATGCTAAAAACTTACAGTAACTGTAGACTTTCAAGTAGGTCACCATTACAGTAATAAGTCTTGGGAATTCCTTCCTACAGGGAGCTCACTTTCGGCCCAACCACCAGGGAATTTCACCATCTGCTAGCCAGCGGACGTCATCCCTACCTGAATTAGGGTAATCAGCTGGTGCCATATTTAGAACTTTCTTGTCCAAGGACCAAAGATCCATATGCCCTGCAGGCTCACAATCAACCTTACCCTAAAGAAATAGCTAGCAGTACACTGGGAGAGGGGAGGGAGGAAAGGGGATGAAGAAACCCACCCAAACACCAGGGAGGTACAAGAAAAAAAGGTACGACCGGGTACTTCAGTGATCTACAATATTAACTATGGTAAGTTCCTAACACAACTTTATTACATTCAACAGTAACTGCGGCAGTAGTCTTGCTTGGAGTAGAATGTTGGCAAGAGTTAACAGCTGGGGAGACTAGGCTCTGTAGAATGGCAGGGACAAATCCCACTCTGGCTCTACAGGTAGCATCAAGGTTGTAAGTGTACTGAGGATCAAGTAGCTGCTTCCAAAACAGACTTTAGTTGCAACCCCTTTTAAAAAGCTGTAGCAGCTACTTTTGACCTGGTAGAATGAGCGTTCACAGGCACAGGAATTTGCTTGCTATAGTGGTAGTAGCAGAAAGCAATAGAACTGTCAAATCCTTTCTATTATGGTCTTGTCCTGTTAGGAAATTTAGTTCTATGCAAGTACAATCTCAGCAGACTGGACATCCAAATAGAGGATTCTTGGAAGTTTAGAAAGATGACTGGAAGGTGAATGCCCTGCTTAAGGGAGAGCTCTGATGCAATATACAGCAAGAAAGATAGCTTCAGAAGAGGATTTGTCATTATGGATTAAGGCTCCCCTGCACACAAATGAACAGTTCAGAAAGGATTCCAGCCGTAGTCAAAACTAACCCTTTTGACTGATGCTAAACAGAACTGTCCACTTCATAAGATTACTTCCCAGTTCTGTTTTTCTGGGTTCTCAATATAGATCATGTCATCCATGATTAGATGCCCAACAGGAATGGAGGTCAAATCATCCAACCTATGAGGTTCAGAGGGTAGAGACTTTGGTGATAGAGCATCGACCACATTTTCAGGGTCTAACAGGGATCTTATCCTCCCTCTACACAGGGAGAACAAGTGAAGTACAATCATGAACGCTGTCCATCTCTCTAAGTACTAGTTTTCCACTACACTCACGCCCAAGCCTTTTGTCCAAGAAAAGCAAGTCTCCCCCACCCTAAATTGAAGTTCTGTTCTAGAACCAGACAGATCAGTTCAGGGTAGATGTAAAAAAGTCTGCCGCTGGCATACCTCATAGCAGTACTAGGTCAAGAAATAAGAAGTTATGCACGTTCCATCTGAGTAGCTAACCTTCATTTGTCTGCAACCTTTGGGATTCGGATACGAGCCGGCAATCTTTCATAGCTTATATCCTAGCTCCTTCACCCATAATCCCCTGCTAACCCTGACTGACCTCAGATCAAGTTTGCCCATAGCCAAAAAGGCTAATAATGAAGTAGAACTACCTTGCTTAAAGGGCATGGTAAAACCTCTAAGCAAAGAACATACGAAGGTCAGGGGGAAGGAGGGTGGGATGGTTGCAGACAAGTGAAGGTTACCTACTCAGATGGAACGTTATGGTGAGTACATAACTTCTTAATCTGAAGTAGTCAACTTCATTTGTCAGCAACCTTTGGGACAGTCCCCAGCTACCTGAATCCTGGGTGGCCTTCATGGAAGGATGTTCTGGAGCACTGCAGAGTCAAAGGATGCTCTCCCTCTGGAGATATCCAACTTATAATGGTTGATAAAGGTATGAGGTGAAGCCCAAGTGACTGCTGAACAAATATCATCCAGGGGTACTCTAGACAGAAAGGCAGCAGAAATAGACATGGACAGTAGAGTGGGCACTGACTCCGAGGTGCGGGCCTGCCAGAAGTTTCATAAGCCAAAAGGAAGCATTGCGAGATCCACCTTGACAAGGTGACCTTAGATACCGGTTTACCTAGGTTAAATTTGGCAAAGGAGACGAACTGGTCGGATTGTCTAGGACAGCAGTTCTGTGAATGTAAAAACGTAGCCGTCTATGCATATCTAAAGAACGTAGTTTGTATTCTTTGTTCTGGTATTCAGGAAAGACTGGCAGGTTAATGGATTGGTTAATATTTGCCTCAGAAGCAATCTTGGGAAGGAATGAGGTATTGGTCCTGAGGTAAACCCTATCCTTGTGGAAGGTCAAGTGAGGAGGTGTGACAGAGCTTGAAGTTCAGAGACCCTCCTAGCCGAAGTAATAGTGAGGAGAAATGCAGTTTTCCATGATAAATGTTTGAGATCAGCTGAAGCTGCAGGTTCAAAAGGGGGAGCTGTTAAGACCTGAAGTACTAAAGTCAGATCCCAGGGAGGCACTACTTCCTTAACTGGGGGCCTGAGTAGGAAGGTGCCCTTCAAAAAGGTCTTGCATAACTTAGTGGTAATTAATGGGCCCAGTTCATGTACCACGTGGTAATGAGAGATAACCGCTAGTTGAACTTCGACTGTGGAACAGCTAGCCCCCTGATGAAAAAGCCCTGAAAGGAAATCCAAAACAGCAAGTAATGGAGCTGTGAAAGGATCCAGGTTCTGACGCTTTGCCCAAATAGCAAAACGTCTCCATTTACTATTATAGACTTTCCTAGTAGGAGGCTTGTGCACTGCTACTAGGATAGCTTTAACTGGGGACGAGATACTGGGAGTCCTAGCTACAAGTGGAACTGGAGCAACAGAGCCGTAAGCTTGAGGTTGACCAGGTTCGGGACTGGGAGACCTAGGGGGTGGGAAATCAGATCTGGGAGGGGGATCTAGAATGCAAGGCGGATTCAGCAGATGAGACCATAGGTAAGGGAACCAAGCTTGACGAGGCCAGAATGGGGCAATGAGGATTGTTTTGCTCCCCAACCGACTGGCTTTCTGTAGGAGTTTTAGCATCAGAGGTAGAGGGGGATAAGGCACAAAGACCGGGAGGCCAAGCATGCACCAGAGCGTCTCTCGGGGATTCCCCGGTGGGGAATAAGAGCGAAGTAGCTGTTGCATTTCGTTTGAAGGAGAGGTGAAGAGATCGCAACAGGGTTGCCCCCATACGGCAAATATCCGCTTCGCTACCTGGGGGGGGTTGAGAAACCACTCGTAGGGATACAGTATGGTGCGACTGAGTTTGTCCGCCAGGATGTTGGTCCGGCCCAGAATGTGCGTTGCAATAAGAAAGCGGTTGGTGGAGATCACCCATTCCCACATTCTCATAGCTTCGACAGAGTGGGTAGGACCTGGTTCCTCCCTGTTTGTTGATGTACCAGACCACAGACATGTCTGACTGGACTGCAATTGTTCCTGAAGGGAGGAGGCTCTGAAGTGCTTGCAATGAGAACAGCACTGCCCTCATCTCTAGAACATTGATATGTAGTGAGGTCTGTCGTTCCACATGCCTTGGACCATCCTGCCCGCATAATGCCCCCCCCAGGAGAGAGGCATCCGTGGTCACCGTGGCAAGTGTAGGGGCCATGGAGAAGGGGCGTCCCGCTTGAAGGTCCGAGGATTGCAACCACCACGCGAGAGTTCTTCTGCAAGCCTTGCTGACTGGAATGGGGCGACGGGGGGTAACAGAAAGACCACTGGACTAGAGTCCACATGTTCTCTCATGTTCAGGCGAGCCATGGGGAGCAGGGTAATCTGCTGCCATGGAGCCTAGCGCCCTCAGGACCAATCCTGCCGTAGGAGCCGATGATACCAAAATGGCCCGCACATGAAGCCTCAGGGTGTGAAGTCGCTCGGTGGTTAAGACGGCTAGAAGGTTGTTGGTGTCTAACCTGGCCCCGATAAAATCCATCACCAGAGTCGGGCTGAGAAGGGACTTGTCCATGTTGACGGGGACCCCCAGCTGGGGAGCAAGGTGGAGAAAGTAAATCCTGGCCGAGCAGAGTAGATGCCTTGTTGGGGTGGTCAGGAGCCAGTCGTCCAAGTATGGAAAAGACCTGCATTCCCTGGAGCCTCAGGTGGGCCGCTATCCCTGCTAATATTGAACACCCTGGCGCTGAGGTGAGACCGAAGGGAAGGACCCAGAATTGATAACTGGCTCCTAGCTGGAAGCGGAGGAACCTCTGGAGCGTTTGTCCATCAAAATATGGTAATATGCATCCTTGAGGTCTATTGAGCACATCCAGTCGCTCTCCCGCAACAGGGGGAGAATGGATTGAAATGTGACCATCCAGAACTTCTCCTTGGTTACTGACAGGTTCAGGAGGGAGAGATTGAGGATTGGCCTTAGGTCCCCCATCTTTTTTGGCACCAAAAAGAACCTGGAGTAGAAACCAGATCCGAACTTGTCTGGGGGGACGTGTTGGATGGCTCAACAGCTGCTGAATTTCTGCAGCCGCGGCCTCCCTCTGATCGAGCAGGATGTCGGGGAGGCGTTTGGATTAGAGAGGGATGTGAGAAAAGGGAATTTAGTATCCTCTGGATATGATGCAAAGCACCCAGAGGTCTGTTGTGATGGACTCCCAAGCTGCCAGGTGCCTCGAAAAACGTCCCCCGACTGCCTCCAGAGAGGAGCAGTCAGGCAACCCCTCAGGGTCATCGAGTGGGCCAGTCAGAGAAGGCTTTGCTGGACCCACTATTCCTCAGGCCCCCTCTGCCTCTAGGGCAGCATCCACCCTGTCCTCTGCCACGAAGTACTGGGGATCCAGAGCAGACTGGGATTGTTGCGACTTTCGGAACCACATCTTCTGACCCTTTTGGTTCTTGGAGGACCACCTCTGGGGCACAGAGAAGCTGACTGACAGCAGACATCATCTTGACCAAAGTCTCACGAACGTTCTTGCCAAACAGGGCAGAACCATCGAAAGGGGCATTCACAAATGACACCTTGAAGGGTTCCACAAAATCGCAATGCCGGAGCCAGGACTGACGTCGTATGACTAGGCCTGTTCCGCTGGCTCTAGCGGCTTCCTCTGTGGCATGGGACAAAAGCCACATAGAGGTGTTAGATACTGACCAGAGAGTGGCCATTCGAGTGGAGTACAACAGTTTGTCCTCCACCAACATGGACTCCGGGGGCAACACAGCGTACTCTGATAAGGTCCCGCTGCAGTCAAATAACATGTGCCATGTAGTTCAGAGACCTCACCAAAAAGGTCGTTGAACTAAATGTCCGCTTCCCCAAGCGGTCCAAACGGGACTCCATGCTCGGTGGATGAACCGAGGGACTCTCCTGAGCCAACTCCCTCGGTGACCGCCACCAACATGGCATCTACGGGGGGACCCTTGCTCCAATGGGACCTCTTGGGGGGGGGGGGGAGACTAAGGATCTTGTCCGGGCATTTAGGGACTGGCTCCACAGTGTCCGGCTCCTTCCATGCCCTACTGGTAATAAGGTCCACTAAAGGGTCGGGTGGAGGGGACACCCAAGAAGTAGTTGTGCCTGCTTAGAACGCCTCCAGAACACTGATTCGTCTGAGGAAGCCTTGGGGCAGACCACCCCCCTCTTATCCTGAGCATTTCCATGATGTCTCCAAAGGAGACATCCTCGGGGGATAACCTGGGGTAGCCTTCCCCTTCATCCAAATCCATGTCATCAGTCAAGGGCTCTGGGGAGTCCACATGCCTCCTCTTGCACTTTTGCTTGAGGGATGTCCTCGGGGGGGGGGGGGGGGGGGACTGTCAGAGGACGTCTCACCAGCCACATCCTGTTCCAAGGTAACGACCTGAGACGCCAAAGCAGGCTGTCCCCTGGGGCCAGGTGACGGAAGCCGGACCCAACAGAGTGAGTGCGGGGTGGAGCCGTAGCAAAAACCAGGGGCCTGGATGCACTCAACAGCACCCTCTCCACATCGAAAGCAGAGGGAGAGCAGCTCTCTGGGATCAGACAGCAGGCCCTCACTGATCCGATCGACTGATCGGGGCCAGCGCCAAAGCCATTGGATCAGACGGCCCAGTGTGCTCTGACCTAGATGGAGCACAAGACACACTGATCCCCTCGGATCCGATGTTCAGCCCACTGCTCCGAGAGCCCGGATCAGACAAAAACAGACCAGACAGACTCGAGGGAAGGGTCGGCGCCAATGTACCCGATACTGTCAGCACTGACCCACCTCCGGTTCCAAGGCTGCTCGGCTCAGAGCCCGGGAAATAGGTCTGAGAAGGAGCTATCTGGGCAAAAAAGGGTGTCGAGCTCTCCCCCCCCCCCCCCGAGGGGGGGGGGGCAAAAGCACTCCCATCTGCAGTTGGGCCTGGAGAAACCTTTGCATCATCCAGTCCATATCTGTGTTGGAAAGGCTGCGAGTTGATCTCAAGGCCACAAAGGCTGGCCAGGAGTGCCGCCTTGACCTCAATGGAGATCGGGTCTCCTCTTCTGGGCCCGGTGAGAAGCATGGAGACCGGATCAGAGGAGGGGACAGAGAAGACCGCTTAGCCGGGGGGCACGTGCGACAGAGGCTTTGGCCCACCGCTTGTGGTGCTTCTCCCTCCTTTTCTTTCCTGGCCTCCCTCTCCCCCGGAGTAGTAGTGGGAGTTTGAGCCCCAACAGAGGGGAGAGGCAGGAGTGGCCGCCGAAGCAGTGGAGGTGGCCACAGGAGCACCGGAGGCCGAATCCAGGGGCAAAAGTCCCGCCAGGATCAACTTCGACCTTTGGTACTTCAGTGCCCTGGGGTTGAACGCCGCGCAGATAGAACACCCAGAGGACAGGAGTTCAATCCCAAGACACCACACACACAGTGTGGCCATCCGCTGGGGAGAGCTTATGGCCACACTTGGTGCATTTTGAAAAGATGGGTTTTGGGGCCTCAGACATTTGAACAGAAAAACCCACTCATTAGGCCCCAAACACACAACACAGAAAACCAACGACCAGCGAAGGAGAGGGAGGGGAAAACTTGACTAAGTTTAAAACTAGGGTAAATTTTACAATAAAAGGAACCTGAAACGCACACACACACTGAAGGGGATAAGAAAAAAAATTGAAGAATGTTTTACGAAACCCTCGTGATCAGGAGCTCAAAAACCTAGCTGCTGACGAGATGCGCAGCAAACTAGATCCGAGGTCAGTCAGGGTTAGCAGGGGATTATGGGTGAAGGGGAGGGGCTAGGAGCTCAGATCTAAGCTATGAAAGACTGCCAGCTCAGATCAGAGGTCTGATCCGAATCCTAAAGGTTGCTGACAAATGAAGTTAACTACTTCAGATTATCAGTTTACTTGGGACAGCAAGGTTCTGCTCAGACTGCTGTATGTCAAAAAGTTCTTGCCTTGGGATGAAAGAGGCTAAAGGCATCTACTACAGGTTCGAGAGATTCCAGAGAGTCAGCACATGCCAAGAATGAGTACCCCTTGCTTGTTCATATACCACACACAATTTACAATCCTGGTTTCAGTCTTTGAAACCCTCACGGCTAATGATTGCTTTTTTTTTTTTATGTGCTGCTTTGCCACACTTCTGTCCTATATCCCCTGGAATCTAATTTGTCAAGTGTACACCCCACGCCAGATCTGAGCAGTCTTGTAGCCAGCATTTGTTAAGCATCTTCAGTTTTGAATTTCACACCCCTCCCCTTATGATGGTTTCAACCCCTCAGCCCAATTTTTTTTTAAGGCAGAAGGGGGCTCCCAAGATGATCAGTGCAGAGACAAAATGTTTCCAAAAACTGCTGAACTTTCATATAAAGAGTTGTTAGGGGTATCAAGATGCAATATTCCACATGTCTAAAGGAGCCACTGAAATCAGATGGCTTCCTGACTGCAGGTGAGCCTAAAGCTGACGGAGTGGATTTCGTCCAGAGGAAGGTTTTCTGTTGAACCAAGTCTAGGCATGTCCTCAGGAAGACAAGTCTTGCGGAAGGACAACTGATTTTTTTGGATGTGGATGGCAACACCTACCTTCTAAACACATTTTATAGCTGTTTGCATGGCTCTGTGAAGATCTTCCAGGGATGCTGCTTCAACCAGATAGTCCAGGGTAAGGGTGGATTTATACCTCTGGTTCTGCATAAACTGCAAGACATTTGAAGACAACTCTGGTTGCAGTAGACAAGCCAAATGGTGAGACAAAACAGGAAATGGTATCCCTCTACTCTGAAAAATATCGTCTGGTCTAGCTGGAATGTGAAGGCAGAAGTCTAGGTAAAAGATGACCATGTCTCTGGCGAAACAAGCAATAGCATGTACAGAACAAACTTCTTTAAAACTCCAGCACCACAAGATACTTTCCTGGAAACCAGAAAGTCTCAAATAAAACCCTGTACCTGTCTTTTAGGAGAACAAGCTGAAAGTATATGAATTAGAGTGGCAGTGAGGTGTGTGCACAATCTCAGAAATCTTCCAAAGTTGCAAAATTCAGAGGGGCAGTGAGGTGTCTGCACAATCTCAGAAAGTTAAGTCTTCCAAAATTCTGAACAGGAGTGGGAGGTGCTCTGAATCATTGCAGCTGCTCTGCAAGGTCCTTAGATACCCAAGGTTTATGATGGGAATCATACTGCCACTTTTTATGGAACATGGCATTTTACCCTTGGAATGCTTAGGTTAGCGCTATTAAGTGAAAAGGCCCAGTTCACAGGCCAGTTTTTGTATCATAAGTAGCAGGCAAAAGATGTCCCATTTTATTTTCGCTCAAAGAGCTTCTGCTACAAGTTCCTTTCCTAGATAAAGGAAAATCCATTAAATTCCTGTACCAATCCTACAAGATTGTGAGGTTTCCTGGGCTGTAAAAGTAGTGACCTAGGCAGCATATAATGAAGCAATCCTGGATGCTGCTTTGCTTTGGGAGGCTTGGGCTTGGCAGACAGCAAGGCAAAAGGATGCTGATGGTCAGTACTGGTCTCAGACCTAGCCCCCAAGACGACAAAGTACTAACTGGAGATATTCTGCCCTCACCCTGCTTAATCAAAGCACTTGCACCAGACGCTGCTGCATGCCAAGTAGCCCTGGACCTGACAGACCAGCTTGGTTGGGATTAGAAGGATGTAAAAGGGGCCATAGGACATGCTCTCCTCCACAGGTGTCACACCAGAGGTCCTGAATTCAGCTGTTGCCAATAAATGTGACCAGCAATTTGGAACTAGGGTGGGAAGTCTGCCACCACTGGAATGTCAGCCTCCCTTTCTGCTCCTTCAGACACTGAATCTTTGTGAGGTTTGCCTGCAGACCAGCAGACAACATTGCATACTTAGGCCTATCACTGCTTTCAGATATCTGTTAAGGGAGCCTGCCCAACAGCAAAGATTAAAGTAGGCTCAAAAATCTTTCATCAGGCCCAGAGCAGAACATCCTAGCAATAAATGTACAAGCATCTATGTGGAATCCTGTTTATATACAAGGCAGCAAAGGCAAGTATTAGGAAAAAGTGCTAAAAAGGTTCCCCAACAGGACTTGAGAAAATCCTCGGGCTTCAGATATGCCTGATGAACTTAGGATGCAACTAACAGCATTCTGCATTGGTTATCAACTAAAGACGGTAACAACTGAAACCCTTCAAAGCATTCCAGATAACTGGTAGGAAAAGGGCATCTGCTAGTAGGAGGGATGGTGAAATTGATTTTAGACAAGCCATGGGCTTGGGCAGTCAGGAATTCACAAAACTTGATATGCCAAGTGTGACTACAATGAACACCCAGTGTTGTCTTGTCCTGGAGGGTACCACTACTAGGACTTTTGGCCTTTTTTTAATAACTCAGAAGATTAAGACAATAGATGAAGTATGGAGAATCGCATGTCAATTCAGCAAGAATGCATCATCCAAGATTCTTGTGGTATTCTGCACCAGGACTATGTTCCGTTATGAGGCTTAAGTGACAAGATCTACATCTTGCACAGACCTGCAGACACCTCTGCTCAACATCCATTCATGAGGGTATATTTGAATTATGTTCAGCCTGCCACATTTTCTTTTGAGATGTATGCTGTTGTCAAGGTCATGCTCATCCTTTGGGCTACCTCACAGGCTTACAGAAGTCTACACCGTAGGGACTGACAGGTTCCTTCTGGTTTTAAGTACTACATTGTTTTACTGTATATCAAGCTGAACACATTCTTATTTCGTTTAAGGCTTTCAGTGCAAACATTTCTTTCATACTTTTCATGCTTTTGTCGCAAGTTTCTAAATTTGAAGTAAACTCTCATACCCCCCCCCCCGACAGATCTGAAGAACCTGTAAGAAAGTTGCAGTGTGTGTTGGGCTACTCAGAGGCAGTCTCACACCAAGTTGGAGCTGCGCTATACACAGATCCTCCTGCTGGGAAGTGTGGAGAAAAAGAATGCTCTCTAGATTTGGTTTGCAAATGTGCCACAGGACTTGGTAATGGGCCAACTCCCGTTTGTAATGCGCTTCTCTGAAAGGCCTACGTGAAAGGCCTCTGCCCCCAGCTTGCAGTCGGCAATCACTGAATCTCCCAACAATGCAGATATTCTTCTTTGTGAAGTTCTAGATCAGACAAATAATTGAAGCCAGAACCATGCCCTCAAACTAAATGTGGAAAAATGCATTACCACACCCTTTGGGAGCCACTATCCCTGAAAATTACATCAATAGCACACCCCTAAGAGGAGAGAGGTAACAGACAGTAGCCTGAATTTTTACCATGACTTCCAAGTCCTTTTATGTGGGATAGTTGTGTGAAATCGTACCATATCCATGTCCTTCTCTTCTATGGTGCAGTATTAGATTCGTACTGTGGGATCCTCCACCTCAGGCGACCTGATCACACGTAAGGCCATAAACCAGGGGCCTTAAATGTGACATCTGCGTGCACAGACCTCAGAACTGACTGCCCAGGCAGTAGTCTAGGTGGTGGTCCTATGATCCCCATAGACAGGTTGGAATTAATGCAGAGGGTTTGGTGGGAAGGAAGGAGTACTGCAATATGGAAGAGGACACCTATGGTAAGATTTTACAGAACTATTCTATGTCCTATTCTCATGCTGCAGTATTTACTGTGGGAGAGTACCACAGCTTAAGGGTGAAGATACAGGTAGCTGATTTCAAGCAATCCTTGCAGGACTGCCCTTGCGAAACCTGCTCTGGAGTTGTGGTCCAGTTTCTAATGTTTGGTAAAGATATGTATAGTGGACCAGGTGGCTGCCTCAAGGATGGAAGTTTTGTCTAGGCCCCTGAAGACCCTAGAAGCTCCTGCTCTAAGAGTGGGCCTTTACCCCCTGATGCAAGTTTTCCATATTAGAGAAACACAGTCTTCCTAATCCAGCAGGAAATAGTTTGGATACGGCCTTGCCCAGAGCCCTGGGATGGAAGGACAAAGTTGATTAGCTTTCCTAATGGTCTTCGGTTTTGTCCAAGTAAAATCTTAACTGACTGGACATCAAGGGAGTGCAGTATTCTGTCATTTGCAGGACATGGAAAGAAGGGGGCAAGTGAATGGACTGACTTAGTGATAACCTCACTGACCACTTTGGGCATGGAGGGTTGGTGCTCAGGGTCACCCTGTCTGGAAAACTGTAGGGAGGGTATGCCATAAGCACCTGTAATTTTGAGACCCTTCTGGGCAAGTTAAGGGCTACCAACAGGACCATTTTCCACGTGCACATCCGCAAGGATGCATAGTTGGCTGGCTCAAAGGGAGCCAGTGTTTTTCCAGGACATAATTTAGGCCTCAAGGCAGTGGGATATGCTTCCTTGGTGGAATCTTGTGTGCAGAACTAGTTTAAAAAATAAACATCCAATCAAGCAACAGAGACCTCCCAATCTGAAAAGCAGACAACCCAAACACTACCCAAATGACAGCCCACAAAAAAATCAGTGTGCCACTCAACCCCAGCCCATAAGCCAGAACATACCCATACCAAACACTAGTCATAGGTAACTAGTCAAGCACACTGATGTCCTACTAATTTTACCTTAGGCTAAACAAGGAGAAAGTTATGTCAACTGCCAGGATCAGCTACAACGCATGCACTCAGGCCACTCCACAAATACAATGTTGGTGTGAATGGCAGTACAGTTGTGCACACTTGCCATAAATGTAGATGTTAGTGTATTCAATGTTGCAGTCATCACATTTGGGTTATCTGCCTGCAGGTAGCCCTCAGCCGGCCTGAATAAGTCTGGGGATTTCCATGACATCAGGGGTATAAAACATTCAGCCTCCATTAAATCAGTTTTTCTTGCCACATTAAATCAGTTTCTTGCCACAGATGTCAGGTGCCTTCACAATAGAAAGCAACTATAAACACCATCAAAAAGCAAATACACAATACAAGATGCACCAAACCAAAAAGGATATGTGAAAGCAGACAATCAAGGGGCTGGAGAAAGGGTATCCAGGACTGCAACAGTGAATATACTCCCAACATCTACATTTATAGTAAGTATACACAACTATGTTATTCATGTTTCACTGTTGCAGTCATTACATTTGGGTGGATTCCCAAAGCTAAGGAAGGGTGGAGGTAGATTAAGCATTAGGGCTGGCAATCAGGCCCTGTAAGACTGCTGTGGCAAATCCAACTCTGGATTTAGAAGAGATAGGGAAGTGGT
Organism: Protopterus annectens; assembly: GCF_019279795.1. NCBI lineage: Eukaryota > Metazoa > Chordata > Ceratodontiformes > Protopteridae > Protopterus > Protopterus annectens. Next base: position 334,277,916 of record NC_056732.1, read on the forward strand.
AATGCTTGGTGAAAGTACGTACAGAGCTCCAGGATATCCCTGGTAGGGACTCCTCTGAGAAATTCAGTAAAGGTAGATGCAGGCCTAGTGGAATGGGTTATCTCCTGTGGGGTAGGTTTTCCATGGTGCTTGTAGCAGAAATGGATGCAGTGTGCTATCCATTTGGAAATTGCTTGCTTTGAAATGGCCTTCCCCTCTGCCCCTCCAGCAAAGCTGATTAGCAGCTGGTCAGATGTTGAGAGGCTTAGTCCTGTTCAAAAGAATCCAAGCTGTGTGCACGTCCACAGAATGTAGTATCCTTTCCCCTTTATTTGGAGGCTGAGGAGAAAAGTAGGCAAATTAATTTACTGGTTTAAAGCCACACTAGGCACCACCTTGGGCATAAAATGCATTAGTCCTGAGGAAAACCCTGTCTGCATGCAAGATAATGAAGGGTTTTCCAGGAGAGGAATTTCAACTCTGCTCTAGCAGCCGGTTCAAAAAAAAAAAAAAAGGAGGGGGGGGGGGGTAAGTATTTCCAATACAAAGTTAAGGTCACAGGCTGGAGTGGGAGGGTTTTTTGGCACCTCTAAGGAAAGCAGTTTTGTACCTACCATAAATGTAGATGTTAGTGTTCACCCTGCTGCAGTCATCACACTTGGGGTTATCCTGTCGTCAGTCGGTCCCGCAGTCGGCCAGAATTCCAAAGTCTTGGTCCAGCGTCAGTTGCTGTCGCTTCTTCCCCGACAGTGCGCCAGGGGTATACATAATGCAACAGACGCTATTTTCTTCAGTTTTTTGTGCCCCCAAAATGGTTCAGTAATTAGTACCAAATTGAGTAAATTTTGCACAAACACAAAATCTCTCCAGCTATAAGCAAATACATCAGGAAGGTATTGTAGAGATTTAGCCAGTTAGATCAGAGGGGATGGAGGGAGGGTAACCTGGACTGCAGCACGGTGAACACTAACATCTACATTTATGGTAGGTACAAAATTGTACTATGTTCATCGTGTTACCCTGCTGCAGTCATCACACTTACGTTGAATCCCAAAGCTAAGGATGGGTGGAGGAGTCAGAGGGTTAGAGGAGGCTAGAGGGCCCTGCAGAACTGCAGTGGAGAAGCCCAGCCCGCCCTAGTCTTAGAGTAAAGTGGTAAGTGATAGTGTCTGGTAAAGGTGTTTTCTGAACTCCAAGTTGCAGCTTCCAAAATCTCCTTGGTTGGAACCCCCCTGAGGAAGGCTGTAGATGTAGCTGTTGCCCTGGTAAAGTGGGGCCTAATGGTAGCAGGAAAGTACAGTTTTGTACCTACCATAAATGTAGATGTCTGATAGGTATGCATCTGCAGTCATCGCATATGGGTTGTCCTGCCTCAGGCAGCCCTTCGGTCGGCTTCTAAAGTCTGGGTCTGGCTTACTGATGTCGCACTTTCCCCGTCAGAGCGTCTGGGGTATAAAAGCATCAGCCGATGCCATTTTCCTCAGTTTTTCTTGCCCCAGATGCCAGGTGCCCTCTAGGGAAGGCTAACATTTGGAGAGATGCCTTTTAATAAAAAATTCCAAACATGCACAGTACTATAAAAACAAATGCACCATAATAGATCCCCCCAGCTAGCTATAAGAGGGGTAAGTACCCAAGAAATACCACTATAAAAGGGGATAAGCACCCAAAAAAATACCACAGAGGGGAAGGAGGGAGGGTAAACCTGACTGCAGATGCATACCTATCGGACATCTATATTTATGATAGGTACAAAACTGTACTATGTCCTTCAAGGATGCATCTGCAGTCATCACATATGGGTAGAATACCATAGCCAATCTGGGGGAGGAGGTACTAAGTAAAGGATGGTGTAGCTAAAATACCCTGCAGGACTGCCGTAGCAAAGCCTGCTCTGGATCTGGAATATAAAGGTAAATTGTAATGCTTGGCAAATGTATGCACGGAGCTCCATGTAGCAGCTTCTAAAATGTCCTTGGTAGCCAACCCTCTTAGGAAGGCTGTGGAGGTGGGTGTGGCTCTCGTGGAATGAGGTCTAATGTTAGCTGGCACAGTTTTTCCATGAAAGGAGCAACAAAAACAAATGCAATTTCCTATCCATTTTGAAATTGGATGTTTGGAAATTGTAGCATATGCTGCTGGGGCACAAGGAAAAGCAAACAGCTGGTCAGTCTTTCTGTAACTTTTAGTTCAGTCCAAGTAGTAGCGCAACTGTCTGTGTATGTCCAGGGTGTGCAGAAGTTTCTCCCCTTTGTTCTGTGGTTGTGGGAAGAAGGTAGACAAGTGAATAGCTTGATTCAAAGATACCCTGGATACCACCTTTGGCATAAATGTAGGATTGGTTCTCAATGAAACTCTGTCCTGATGAAAAAGAAATGGCTGTACTGCCATTAGAGCTTGTAACTCAGATACTCTTCTTGCTGAGGTTATGGCCAGAAGGAAGGCAGGAACTGTAGATCCGCAGATGTTGCTGGTTCAAAGGGAGGAAAGTCTTAGTTTTTCCAACACGAAGTTAAGGTCCCAAGTAGGTAGAGGTGGTTTCCTTGGAGGATTGATGTTTTTGATTCCTCTTGGAAACTGAGGAGATGATGAGAGAAGACAGGTGGATCAGTGTATTCTGCTGAAATTGCTGAGGCATGTATCAATGGAAGAGATAGACAGGCCGTTGTGGAACAATTCTGCCAAATATTCCAGTATATGTGCCATGTTCAACACTGTCGCATCTAGGCCCTTTTGTTGTGTTCCAAGTGGGAAATCTTTTCCATTTTGCTGAATATGCCTTACTTGTGGAAGGCCGGCGAGCTTCCATAATATCCTTCACTCTGGGATAATTTATCCTGAGGAGTCAAGGTATTTTCCAGGGAGTTAGTTGAAAGGTTTTTAGGTTGGAATGCAAAGTCTTGAAATTGGCCATAGAGGGAGAGGCCACCGTTTCATATGTGACATGCTCTTTAACAGTAGGTACCAGTGCTGTCTTGGCCAGTATGGAGCTATCAGAATCACTCTGGGCTGCTCTGTTCTGATCTTCAGTAAGACCTTGGTCGTTAATGGGAGAGGTGGAAAAGCATAAACTGTTACAGCTTTCCAGCTGAGAGAGCGTCCACTTTCCATGCTTGTGGGTGGTATGTCCTTGAGCAGAATTTCTTCAGTTGATTGTGGGGGGAGGCGAACAGATCTATTTCCAGCCTTCCCCATGATTGTGTTATGAATAAGATGTCTGGGTGCAGCATCCATTCGTGTGCATCCATATTTCTGCTTAAGCTGTCCGCCAGTATATAGTCTTCCCCTGGCACAAACTGGGACTGCAGCTGTATGTTGAGTTTCAAGGAAAGTCCCCATAGGTTCATTGCCAGTCTGCAAAGAGGGTAGGAATGGGTGTCTCCTTGCTTGTTTATGTACCACATCACTGTGGTGTGGTCTGTCCTTATGAGTAGATGGCCTTGAAGAAAAAGTTTGAAGGATTCGATTGCATGCATCACTGCCAGCATTTCCTTTTGGTTTACATGCATGCGTAGCTCCCTTTGTGACCATAGCCCTTGGATACATCTGCCCTCCATGTGTGCTCCCCAACCTTGGTCTGAAGCATCCGTAGTGATGGTTTGGTTGGCTCTTGGCTTGAAGGGCAACCCACTGTTCGACTGGCAGGCTCGAGCCCACCACAGAAATTCCTTTTGGAGGCATGGAATGAGTGGGATCAAAGTTTCTAAACTGTGACTGTGCCGAGTCCATAAACTCCTTGGGTACCATTGTAATTTTCTCATATGCAGCCTTGCTTGTGGAATCAGAAGAATGCAAGATGCCATGTAACCCAGGGCCTGCAGGATTTTCCTTGCAGTCAGCTGTTTGTCTTGTCAGATTCTTGAAGTAATCCGGTAGCTGTTTTTGTTTTTCTTCTGTGAGAAAGGCCATTTGGGTGGTAGTGTCTAGATCCGCACCCAGAAAAGTTATTCTTTGGGATGGAACAAGTCTTGGATTTGTGGATGTTGACTGTATATCCCAAGGCCTGCAGTAGGTGGATGGCATAATCCAAGTCAAGTTTACTTGCTGTCTGCTTGTATCAGGCAGTCGTCCAGATATGGGTAAATTTGAATCCCCTGAACTCTGCAGTGTGCAATTACTGATGCCAGGCATTTCGTGAATACTCTGGGCGCAGTAGATAAGCCAAAGGGCAATGCTGAGAATTGATAATGCTCTGACCCTGCAAGAAATCTGAGGTGTCTTCTGCAATCTTGTCTGACAGGGACATGCAGGTATGCCTCCTTGAGGTCTAGAGTCACCAGCCAAGACCCCTTGCCCAGCATGGGAAGGGGTTGCTGTAGAGTCCGCATTTTGAATTTTGGCACAATGAGGTAAGTATTCAGTGCGGACAAGTCGAGAATAGGCCTCCATTGATTTTCTTTTCTTGGAACAAGGAATAGTCTGGAGTAAAATCCTTGGCCTTGTTCTGAAAGAGGAACCTTTTCTATAGCTTCCATTTGTATTAAGTTGGAACTTTGTTTCAAAGCCTCTGCCCTCTGATTCTGTGGCAGGTTTGGCATGCCTTTTCTTTTTGGCAATGTGGGGAAATGGAACATGTATCCTTTGTCTTACTTGCAATGTCCATATGTCCCTTGTAATGCTGTGTCAATTTTTTGAAAATAAAGAAAGCTTTCCGCCCAAAGGTGCTTCTAATTGAGCCCTGGTCGGCAGAGTCAAAACAAAGTCTGAGTCTGTCCTGGTGTATTGTAGTTCCTGCACTACCTCCCTGGTTGGGAGGCTGCCATTGACGGCCTCTGTAGGAGCCTCTAGCTTGCCCTCAACCTCTGGCACGCCTATTCCTGCCTCTCTGAGATCTGTCTGAGTCCGGAAAGGACCAATTCTTAGGCCAATTTCTGCTGAATCTCGGTGGTTGGACTTGCAGAAAGTCTGACTGTTTGCACAGATTTTGCCTTTTCTTCAAATTTCTTTAAGACCTCTTGAGCCGTGGAACCAATTTTTGCTTTTCCATAGGAGCATCCAAAAGCTTAGCTTTAACATGGTCTGGCAGAGATTGTTCCTTCAGCCAGGAATGCCTACGTATGACTGCACCTGTCATACCTGACCTACATGAAGCTTCCAATGCATCATAACCACACTGCAAGAAATGGTTACTAACCTGCTGGGAGTTATGTACCAGATCCTGAAGGGATTTGCAATCAAGGGGTTCAGATGAAGACAGTTTCTTATGCAATTCATCTAACAAATACTCTTGATACTGTATCGTATGAAATTGACAATTTAATGCCCTCATGGAAAGAGTTGCAGAAGTATACACTTTTTTACCCCATCTCTCTAAAGCTCTGGATTCCCTTTCAGAGGGTAGAGGATTTCTAGCAGTGGCAGCTGCAACCCCTTTTGGGCCCTGTGAAAGTTTCTGGATCAGCAGAGTGGGCCTTGTACAGGTGAAGATGCGAGTCCGGGACCCTGTAGTACCTATCCGGTTTGGCAGGAGCTGGAGAGTCAGGGGTTGTACTAGCATCAGAGTACACATCAATGACATTCAAAACAGGAGGTATAGCTAAAGGCCTATGCTGAGGTAAATGTAAAAAGGTCCTTAATCTCTTTCTAGAATCAGAGAATTCCTGACCCTGCCACTGAAAATGTTCTCTGAGTGTAATGTCTCAAAGGAAAACTCTTCAGGAGGGGAGGCCGAGGGAATGGATGCTTCAGCATCAGAATCCTCGTAGGCCGAATAAGCCTCCTCCTGGTGGTCTGACAGTAGAGCCATCAGAGGACTGAGGAGTGGGGGTCAGAGGGCTCAACCCTATGCCTTTTGTCTGGGGGTGGTTGCGAGCCCCTGTCCGGATGAGGTTGAGAACCTCTAATTAAGAAGATAAGATCCTCTGCTAAGCTAAGAATCTGTGAGCCAGTAGAGGGTCTCTGAGAGGTAACCTTGGGAGGCAAAGCTTTAGAAAGTTTAGCAGCTTTAGCCCTGGAGAAAGCCTTAATGGACATGGATGCAGGAGGTCTGGCTGCACCACGTGCAGGAGTAGATTTGTCTAAAGGAATGGTGTAGGAAGGTTCCTGGACACCAGGTTCAGTAGGTAATTCAATAACCGACTCTGCCGGGGCCGAGGTAGTCGGTTGCGCGGGTTCGGTAATCGAAGTACCAAGGACTCTGTTTCAGCAGAGACAGACTCGCAGTAGGCCTGATTGGTTTCAGCCGAAACAGTGGCCCACGTGTCATCCTTGTCCTTCCGTTTAACTAAATGCGAAGTTGGAGTCTCCGACGGCATCTTGTAAGCAAAACTAGCCCCAAAGAATTCCTCTGCAAACTCCGACCGACACCTAAGAGTTCGTCGGTTGAAGGAAGCACAGGCTGAACAGGCCAAGACGTCGTGGTCTGGGCCTAGGCAGGGGAGGCAGTAAGAGTGGAAATCCTTGAGGTATCTGTTTCCCACAAGTTAAACAATTAACTTTATCTGACATCGGTTGAGACAAGAAAGAGTCCCCAATGGGGTACTTAGCTTTTTTGAAGTCTTCGGTAGCTGAATCACAGGAGCTGGCCGACCGGCACTTGCGAACTGCTTCGGGCACCATGCGGCAAGAAAGACTGAGGAAAATGGCGTTGGCTGATGCTTATACCCCAGACGCTCTGACATCGGGGAAAGTGTGACAGCCGAGGCCAGACCCAGACTTTGGAATCCGGCCGACCGAAGGGCTGCCTGAGGCAGGACAACCCATATGTGATGACTGCAGATGCATCCTTGAAGGAAATCTGGTTTTCCATGATTGGTATAGCAGAAACAAATGCAATGTCCTATCCATTTGGAGATGGGTTTGTTTTGATATAGCCTTCCCTTGTGAAGCTGTAGCATATGATACAAAGAGCAGGTCAGATTTTCTGAAAGCCTTACTTTTATCCAAGTAGTAAAGAAAATGCCTGTGAATGTCCAAGGAATGCAGGAGTCTCTCCTTTGTTCTGTGGATTTGGGAAGGTGGGCAAGTGGATTGTTTGCTTTAAAGCCACACTGGAAACCACCTTGGGCATAAAGGAAGGATTAGTTCATGGAGAAACTGTCTTGATGAAAAATGAGGAAAGGTTCCACTGCCATTAGTGCCTGCAGCTCTAAGACTCTTCTAGCTGAAGTTACTGCTAGCAGCAGGGCAGTCTTCCATGATAGGAACTGAAGATCTGCAGAGAAAGCTGGTTCAAAAGAAGGTAGCGCAAGTTTTTCCAGAAAACAATTGAGGTCCCAAGTTGTTGTAGGTGCTCTCTTGGGAGGGGGCCTAATGTTTTTTGCCCCTGAGGAACTGCCTTAGAAGTGGATGCAAAAATAAGGGTGGATCCGTGTTGTAGTGGGCTGAAATAGCTGAAGCACGGATTTTAAAGGAAGAAAAAGAAAGTCCTTTGTGTAACATCAGTTAAATACTGTACAATGTGAGGCTGAATTGTGTTTTGGCCTTTAGCTTGGTTCCAGGCACAAAACCTTTTTCCATTTGTCCGAAGCCTTCCTGGTGCTTGGCCTCCTAGCTTCCAGAACATCCATAACTGCTTGGGAAAGAGGAGCTGGCTGGATGCTTAGGTGATATGCCATGCAGCCAGATTTAAGTTTTGAGCTGGCTGTGAAGAATCTGATTGTTTTGCTGTGTGAGCAAATGGGTAATTTGTGGTAAGATCCAAGGTGGGCCCTGGGCCATATTCCTCAATAGTGGGTACCAGTGTTGGCGTGGCCAGTCTGGGGCTATGGGTATCAGTCGTGGTCTCTCCTTTCTTTCAGAAGCACCTTTGTGAGGAGGCAATGGAGGGAAGGCATATACGGTCAGGTTTTTCCAACTGAATGAGTGTCCACTTACCAAGCTTGATGGTGAAGTGTCCTTGTACAAAATTTTGTTAGCTGATAGTTTTGAGGACTGGCAAACAGGTCTATGTCTGGAAGGCCCCATTTTTCAGTTATCATTGCAAATACTTGTGGATCCAGTTTCCACTCGTGGGGATCCATGTTTCTGCTGAGGTAGTCTGCCAATGTGGTGTTCTTTCCTGGCAGGAATTGAGCTTGTAACTGAACTTGGTAAGCCAGAGCTGTGTTCCACAAGGTCATTGCTTGCCTGCATAGAGGGTAGGAGTGTGTACCCCCTTGTTTATGTACCACATTACTGTGATGTTGTCCGTCTTTATTATAAGTTGTCCTGGATGTAAGATTCTTGAAGGCTGTCTGAGCATTCTGTACAGCTAGCATCTCTGATGTGCAGATTCCTTTGATCTGCAGTCCATAGAAACTCCTGTTGTAGGCAGGGAATGAGAGATCATTGTGTCCAAGCTGTGGCTGTCGAGACCATATGCTTTTTAGGTACCACTAATTTCCTCATATGCAGCTTTGCAAATGGTAGTAGTATGCAAGATGCCATGAAGCCAAAGGCCTGCAGAATTTTTCTTGCAGTTAGTTGGGTGTTTGTTGCCATTGTTTTGAAATATTGAGTCAGTTGTAGTTTGTCTGGTGTCAAGATAAGCCTTCTGGGCCATTGTGTTCAAGCTGGCACCCAGGAATGTCATACGTTGTGAATGTACTAGAAGACTCTTCGAGTTACGTGCAGGTATTCATTGCGCATGACCGACGCCATATCTCAGTCTTTTTGAAATGTAACCCGAGCGCAACGCTACAGTTTTTTTTGGCGCGCTCTTCGCCTTCGAGGATTATCGTTTCATGTGAATATAGATATAAGTAACCTCGCGGCCCTCATACTTGTTTTTTCTCCGCTCGTCATTTAATTGGATGTCAGAAAAAGTGAATAACTGTTTCGCGCCTGCACCGCGATGTATAGACAGTCAACAATTATTAATACCTTGTTTAGGATTGTGTTTTTTTAGTGTTGGTTGAGCAGCTTGATAAAAATATGCCGCCGGATGTTGTCAGAAACGCTTACTAGATTGTGCAAGGTTAGCACAGTTTTTTTCGCCTCAGTATGCCGCCGGGATCACGCTCCATCCAAGCAAGAAGCTTCGGATAAAAACTTTTAAGCCTAGTGGAACCGGAGGAGGTAGGATGTTTTCTTTTGAGCACACGTTGTGGGAGCCGAGGTTTGTCAGGAGTCTCCGCTTCTCATTAGGAGGAGGCTATAAAACTTCAGGTGTAGTGCCTTCTCAGGAGGTTAATATGGGGAGGGGCTTCTCAGAAAACTGTTCTCCTCTGAAGCGTAGGTAAGTTCAGTGAAGTTCTCAGTGAAAAACTTCAGTCCCTGTACCTATACTTCAGCTAGAAGTGGGGGCAGAGAGGTTTATCAGAGTGACTGTACTTAAGAAACATAGCCTTAAGATGGCAGAAGATTTTCTGTGGATGATTAGGGTGAGTATGCCCCTTCTTCGATCTGAGGTTCCTCTTCCCAACCTGTGCAGGAGTCTCCTTCTGTGTTCTGACTTTTCAGTGATGATTGGCCTACTTTGATGGGAGCACTTTCTCCATTCTGATTCTGAGTTGGATGATTCCATTGAAACAGCCGCTTAAAGTGAGGATTTCTGATTACTATGATTAGTGGAGGGGGCCGGGAGCTCTTAAATGGGAAGGCCATGTGCTATCTGCCATTCTGAAAATGTGTTGGAGTTCTTGTTTCTCCTTGGAATATTTGCAGGAGTATTCCTCTCCTGTATGTTGAATGTGGGATGAGATAAGCGTCAGGTGCCTGAACCTCATTCTTTTAAATCCAAGACCTGTTAAGGCTGAACCCCATTATAGGGTGCCCGGGCCATAAATGGGTGTTTAAGAGTGGAAGGCGACCCAGAAACTATCCACTAAGCCTGAGGCTGCTTTTTATTCTGTGGTTAAAAGAATGTGGTATTGTTTTCCCGAAGCTCATAGGGATTTGATTCTTTCCAGTTTGAAACTGTATAAATATCAGGTATTATATGGTAACTTGAATTGTCTAATTCACATGTTAAAATATCAGGGCGGAAAAGTAAAAGGATTGAGGGGCAATGTGGATGCTTTGGCTGAAGGTATTTTCCTCGGTGAGTTGTACCAGAGGGTTCATGTTTCTGATCAAGTGGGTAAGCATTAGAATTTAGTTCTTATGATGCATGACAGGTTTTTGGATGGGTATTTGCTACCAGATTCTGTTCTTCGCATTCATGCCGAACTGATGTGGTGGCTGTTGTATGAGAGGGTTAAGCTGTAAGTCTTTTTGGCTCCCAAAGTGCGCTGTGTACAAACTGTTGTTATTAGCTGATGTGGTTTTGATGCTGTAAAGCCATCGGCCTGCAAACTGTTAAATGTTTTTTTGCGGTGCAGCCAGTTGTGAGGGGAGAGAACAGGAAGGGGTAGTTCTAGAAAGAAAAGGGGATGCTCTTTTCAAGTCTGGGGTGGTCTGTTGGCAGTAGGGGTGGCCTAAAGTTCTTAGTATTAGAACAGGGAGTGCAATTCGTTCAGACTTCTCTGGTTGTTTCGGGGGCTGGTCTTTCGTGGGATCCTGCAAAAGGGTAGTGCCTCTTCAGCTGCCAATTCTCTCAGTCAAGGGGGCTCCTTATTACTCAAGACAAGGCCTCAAAGTTCTTCTGAGCCCAAATCACTCAGTTTTTCTTCTCAGACAAGAGCCTTCAACACAGTTACAGAGAGGATTTCCATACAATGCCCAATTTTCCTCACTGCCATCAGATTCACGCAGTCATTTCCTTTGCCATCACACCAGTGTTTCACAGTTTAATTCCATCCTTTTTACCAAAGACAAATTACTTCAGAGAGGAATTAGATTTCCTGCCTTCAAGAGACAATTTTTGGAACCTCTTTCACACGTGGAGAGTTTTTTGACCTATTCAGTGTCAACGAGTTTGGACAAGTTTTAGTTTTAGATTTTGACGCTCAGGGAAAGTTACCTGCCAGTCCCAAAGAATTTCGGGGGTAACTCTTAGATCCTCGTTTCGTTCATTTGCAGAAAGAAGGGGAGGCTAAGGAGCAGAAAATATCCAAATTTCCTACTGGGAATTCTCATAGCTTGTCAAGGAAGTGAACCTTTGTTTTATCTATCATGCTGGGCAAAGATTGGATTACTTCTCCGAGAAAGGAGGGAGCTTAATTTTCATGTGGAATTTCTGACTGCATCTGCTATATGAGATAGCTCGATCTGGGCCTTCCTCATCTGGAATTCTCTCATTCTTGGAATAGATAACTCTCAGTACAAGTGGGCGAGGGTATAAGTCTGGCTCAAATAAAGTCTTTCTGTCTAGTACCCTGAGAACATGTGCTTAGTCTTATTAAGACTATCGACAATCCATCAGATGGTGTAAGGAACCTCCCTAAACACTCAACAAGTCACTTACTTCCATCAAAGATCTCATATCAATTCGCTGATGTCAAGGATGGTATGAGTCATTAGGGTCTCAAGCCAAAAGATTCTGGCATTCATCAAATGCCAAACTTGGACACTGTCATTCAAATACCAGCACTCAAAAATGTATTTTTGTTGTGGGCTCAATCATTGCACTCAGTCACAAATGACTTGCATTCCAAAAGAGTCAAGTGGGATTCTATGGGGCTGTCATTTGGACAAGGGATCGGGCCAAACCCTCCAGAAGGAATTCAGTGGACAACGACAGATGCCTCTGACAACAGCAGGGGAGTCATCTCAACAAGAAGTGGATACAAGACCAGTGGCAAAAGGGATCTTTACAGCGCTCAGGAGCACCCAACAATGAGATGTTGGCATACCAGAGGCAATTCAGATTTTCAAGACAGAACTTAAACAACATCAGGTGGCTTATCTAACAGGCAGGTCAACATTCATGTTAACACTCAACAAGCAAGGGGAACATCTAACATGTCAGACAAGGCAGTCTATGATAATATCAAGAAACTGCTAAGCTTGCAACTCTTAAGCATTCTAAGGTTCGGCCAGGACTGTCACCCTGGATCACTGTGTTAAGCAGAGAAACATCTTATCCCCACGCAACTGACACAATGATTCTATATGATTAGAAACTGATTAAACATATGTCTTTGGTGTGACATAGAAAACCAACCTTAGCCACTAAACCACCAAAGCTCTGTGTATTGCACAAGTGGGTTTCAGATCTTCAGTTGAAAGTGGACCAACTTGTATTCAGTTGGAAAGATCTCATGTCTTCCAAACACACCTCTACCTCTTCTGATTAAGGTATAAAGGGTTTCAGACAAGACAGGCCAAGGATGGCCACCGACAGCCAGATTGAAAACGCAACACTGGTACTCCCTTAAGCCTCTACTGGTTTTCTTCCCTCCATGGCCTTTACCTCTGTGCTCCAGACAGGCTCTCACTCTCTTCTCCATTGTCCTCTGCCTCTGCAAGTCATTCATCTAACAGTCTGGGTCTAGCCTTCATCAAAAAGTGTCAAGGTTTCAATCTGGTAGAAACAAGAATGATTATGGAAGCTAGAAGACCAGTTACAAGGAGAGATCTAACAGAAAAAAGTAGAGTAATTTTGAAACAGTACAGCAGTTTCTTGGGAGATTTCCCTTTAATGAGATTGGTGTTATTTGACAATTCACAAGAGAATTTGGGAGAAAAAGGGAAGTGGTTTTCCATAAAGATTCATTTGCTTGAAATTTCAGCTCACTATCATCTAACCCACCTTTGTTTTCGTGATCCTTTTGAAAAAGCTTATGCTGAGGGGCAAAGAATATAAGACCCCTAAGACAGCAATTACTCCTCACTATGATTGTGACCCACCTTTGTTTTGAAACTCTCTCTACATTTCAGTTGCAATTTTTTTAACTGCTGAATTGAAAGCCTTTTTGTCATTGAAGGTCTCTGCTTTTGTGTTGGCTATTACTTTTTCTGCTTGTGCAGTTGTGGCAGGCCCTTATGCAAATAGGTGTCTTGATTTTTTATAAGGGATAGGACTCATTAATGGACTAATCCTTTCTTTTTATGCCTGGTAGAGCCTAAGGTGTTTTCTTTTGATAACTAATTCATTTGCTACTAGTTTTGCAGATCCCAAAGATATTTAAAAAGATTTTGCACACTTATTTTGTACACAGGATTTTACTATGCTATTTATTAGTATTTAACATAAATAGGCAGTTTATTCAGTTGTTTGTTTTGTTTGTTTTTGAGTCTCTTATTCCAAGGGCAAACCTTTGTTTACTATTTGGCTTTCTATTGCCTTTTCTTTTATTTTGCATTTCAAGGCAGATTGGCATCAAGAGGAACTTTGGATATTGCCTCTGGCCACACTGGGCATACTGCCACTTCAATCATTCAACTAGAGATTCAATATTCTGGAAGCAGCTACTTTGGGCTGGAGTTCAGTGTACTAGGCATTATCACCTTCACCTTCCTATCTACTCTAAGTACTGGTTTGCTAGCCCACAGTTGTTTTACAAGGCATGTTGTCAGCTCCTACTGCTTTTATTTTTTGCCCCTGCCTCCTCTGTTTTGATTTGCATCTATACCATAGTCTTGCTGGCTGCAAAGGAGGCGAACATAAGAAACAGTTTGTACCTACCATAAATGTAGATGTTAGATGTTCGCACTAATGCTTGTTTACCAATTCCTACTCCTCCTTCCCTGTGTAGGTAGGGTGGTTGGTTAGTTTAGTTATATGTTATTTTATATATATATATATATATATATATATGTGGTTGTTTTGTGCAGGTTGTTTTGGGACTTGTCTTTTTTTAGCTTCGGACATTAGGGGCAAGAAAAGACTGAGATAAGATGGGTCATAGGATGATAGTAATGTGATTAGTACCCTCTGCGCTCCACGCCGCCCTGACCGACGCCAGCCCTTATACTCTATATCGGCCCGACTGGCTGCGGACTATACCTAATAGTCAGGGACTGCACAATGGGAATCTCGAAACTACACATTTTATGGTAGGTACAAAACTGTACTTTTTGACTTTTCGTTTACTGTGTACCCCAGGCAACTTGGCAGATGTTTTACAAAAGCCAGATGTTGTAAGAGAATATCCTTGCTTTCTGCTTGGATGAGGCAATCATCCAGGTATGGGTATATTTGAATTCCAGTATGCAATTACTGGTGCCATGCATTTTGTGAAGACTCTGGGCGCAGTAGATGAGCCAAAGGGCAGTGCAGAGAATTGGTAATGGGTTGAACCTGCAATGAAACGGAGGTATCTTCTGCAACTTTGTCTGATAGGGACATGCAGGTATGCCTCCTTGAAGTCCGTTACTAACCATGCTTCCTTGCCCAACATGGGAAGAAGCTGCTGTAGTGTTAGCATCTTGAATTTGGGTACTTGTAAGGTGTTTAGAATTGAAATGCCCAGAATTGGTCTCCAGGCATTGTCCTTTCTGGGCACTAGAGAGTCTTGAGCAAAATCCTTGACCTTGCTCTCGAGTAGGTACCAGTTGAATGGCTCATGTCTAGGAGAGCTGTAATTTGTTTGTGCCTCTGCCCATTGAGTTTGTGGCAGGTTTGGCATTCCTCTTTTCATTAGCAAGGTGTGAAAATGGAATCTGTATCCTCGTGAAATTGTCTATGACCCATTTGTCCTTTGTGACAATGTGCCAGTTGCCTGAAAAAAGTGCGAGTTTTCCTCACAAGGGGGCTGCCAAGAGAGTGTTGCTTGGCCAGATGAGGTGCAAGTCATTGAGTTTGCCTTCTGGTAGATTGGGCCCCCGTCTTCTCCTCCCTTCTGTGTTGCAGTGCCCCATTGGCGAGGTTTGTACTGGGCTTGGTTGTCCTCTGCCTCTTGGACGTCTGTATTTACCCCTCTGTGGTCTGTCAGTAGCTGGAAAGGACCAATTTTTTGTTGGCCAGTTTCTGCTGAAGCGAGGGGGCTGTACCTGTAGGAAATCTTTGACAGTCTGCACAGATTTTGCCTTATCCTCCATTTTCTTTAAGACTTCTGCTTTAACCCCAAAAAAGAACATCCAGCTGTAAGGGAGCATCTAGAAGCTTTGCTTTAACATGATCAGGCAGAGTTTGTTCCTTTAGCCAAGCATGCCTACGTATAACAGACCCAGTGACAGCTGCTCTGCAGGAGGCCTCCAAAGAATCAAACCCACATTGTAAAGTATGTTTGCCCACCTGTTCAGTTGCATGCAACAGATACTGCATTTCTTTCAATTCAGACTGTTGAGGGATAATTTAGCATGTGAAATTGGCAATTTAGTGCCCTCATAGCTAGAGTGGCCGAGGTGTAAACCTTTCCCCCTCCACCTGTCTAGTGCTCTGGAGTCCCCTTCAGAGGGTACAGAATTTTTAGCCATAGAAGCCTTAGCCCCTTTGGGACCCTGGGAGATGGTCTCTGGATCAGCAACAGGGCTTTTATAAAGAAATTTGTGGGAATCAGGCACTCTGTAGTATCTGTCAGGTTTGGCTGGAGCAGGAGGTAGAGAGTCTGGGTTCAAACTGGATTCTAAGTAAATATCATCCACAATGTCTAAAACTGGTGGGATGGCAAGTGGTCTGTGCTGGGGGAGTAAAAAACAGCCTTTTTAGAGTCAGAGT
The DNA here is from genome assembly GCF_019279795.1 of Protopterus annectens. Classification (NCBI taxonomy): domain Eukaryota; kingdom Metazoa; phylum Chordata; order Ceratodontiformes; family Protopteridae; genus Protopterus; species Protopterus annectens. Next base: position 334,293,298 of record NC_056732.1, read on the forward strand.
AGTCCTGACCTTCCCAGTGAATGTTCCCTCAGTGTGTAAAGTTTCCCCAATGGAGTAGTCTTCAGGAGAAGCTGAGGGAATGGAATCCTCAGCATCAGAATCTTCATAAGGGGAGGAGTAATCTTGGTCCTCAGGAGTCTGAAGAAATGGACACTTGTTCAGAGGATGCATAATCTTGCTCCTGTCTTGTCAGGAGGGGGCTGGGAACCCCCAATTAAAGAGATCAAATCTTTGGCCATTTTGAGCATCTGTTTCTTAGGCACGGGGCCTTGAACAGGGGACTGAAGTGCAGTCCTTTTGGGTTTAATAGGAGTCTTCGGATACGTTTTAATGGTGAGCGTAGTCAGTCTGAAAACACCTTCAGAAAAGTAGTTTTGTACCTACCATAAATGTAGATGTCCGATAAGTATGCATCTGCAGTCATAACATATGGGTTGTCCTGCCTCAGGCAGCCCTTCGGTCGGCCGGATTCCAAAGTCTGGGTCTGGCCTCGGCTGATGTCGCACTTTCCCCGACGTCAGAGCATCTGGGGTATAAAAAGCATCAGCCGACGCCATTTTCCTCAGTTTTTCTTGCCCCAGATGCCAGGTGCCCTCTAGGAAGGCTAAATTTGGAGAAATGCAAAAGAATTCCAAACATTTGCAAAAAAAAATACACATATATACACACACACCTATATCTATATCTGTATCTATATCTACACACACAAGTATATACAAACAAATACACAATAGATTTCCCCAGCAAGCTAAAAGAGGGGTAAACACCCTAAGAATACCACAGAGGGGTAGGAGGGAGGGTAAACCTGACTGCAGATGCATACCTATCGGACATCTACATGTATGGTAGGTACAAAACTGTACTATGTCCTTAAAGGATGTATCTGCAGTCATAACATATGGGTAGAATACCATAGCTAATCTGGGGGAGGAGGTACTAAGAAAAGGATGGTGTAGTAAGATCCCCTGCAGGACTGCAGTAGCAAAGCCTGCTCTGGATCTGGAGTATAAAAGTAGATTGTAATGTTTGGTAAATGTATGCACGGAGCTCCAAGTAGCAGCTTCTAAAATGTCCTTGGTAGCCACCCCTCGTAGGAAGGCTGTAGTGGTGGCAGTGGCCCTTGTGGAATGAGGCCTGATGTTTGCAGGAACTGATTTTCCATGAAAGGAGTAACAAAATCAAACGCAATTTCCTATCCATTTTGAAATTAGACGTCTGTTAGGAAATTGCTTTTCCTTGCACCCCAGCAGCATATACTACCAATAGTTGGTCAGTTTTTCTGCTACTTTTAGTTCTGTCCAAGTAGTAGTGTAGTTGTCTGTGTATATCCAGGGGGTGCAGAAGTTTTTCCCCTCTATTCTGTGGATTTGGGAAGAACGTAAGCAAGTGAATAGCTTGGTTCAAGGATACCCTAGATACCACCTTTGGCATAAAAGTAGGATTCGTTCTTAGTGTAACTCTGTCCTGATGGAAGATAAGAAATGGCTGTACTGCCATTAATGCTTGTAACTCAGATACTCTTCTTGCTGAAGTTATTGCCAGAAGGAATGCAGTTTTCCAAGACAGAAACTGGAGGTCCGCTGATGCTGCTGGTTCAAAGGGAGGAAGTGTTAGTTTCTCCAAGACAAAGTTGAGATCCCAAGCAGGTAAAGGGGGTTTTCTTGGAGGTTTGATATTTTTGATCCCTCAGAAATTGCTTGAGTAGTGGGTGTGAGAAGATAGGTGGATCCAAATTGTATTCTGCTGAAATTGCTGAGGCATGAATCTTGATGGAAGAATAGGAAAGGCCATTGTGGAACAGTTCTGCTAAGTATTCCAGAATGTGTCATGTTTGCCACTGCCACATCTAAGCCTTTTGATGTGTTCCAGATGAAAAATCTTTCCATTTAGCTGAGTATGTCTTCCGTCGAGCTTCCATAATGTCCTTCACTGACTGTGATAAAACATTTTGTATTGGTTTTAAGGGATTTTCCAGGCAGTTAGCTGCAATGTTTTTAAGTTGGGATGCATGCTCTTGAAATTGTTCTGCGTCAGAAGAGGCCATAGGGGGAGAGGCCATGGTTTTACCTGTGACATGCTCAATAGTGGATACCAGTGTTGCCTTGGCCAGTCTGGAGCTATCAGAATCACTCTTGGCTGTTCCTCCCTGATCTTCAGTAGAACCTTGTACATTAAAGGGAGAGGTGGGAAGGCATATACTTTTAGAGCTTTCCAGCTGAAAGAGAGTCCACCCTCCATGCTTGTGGGTGGTATGTCCTTGAGCAGAATGTCTTCAGTTGATGGTTGAGGGGGGGATGCGAATAGATCCATCTCCGGCGTTCCCCATGCCTTTGTTATGAGTTGGAAGATGTCTGGGTGCAGCATCCATTCGTGTGCATCCATGGTAGTTCTGCTTAAGCTGTCTGCCAGTGTATTCCTTTCCTGGCACGAACTGGGACTGTAGTTGGATATTGAGTTTCAGGCATAACTCCCATAGATTCATAGCCAGCCGGCATAGAGGGTACGAGTGTGTGCCTCCCTGCTTGTTTATGTACCACATGACCGTGGTGTTGTCTGTCCTTATTAACAGGTGGCCTTGATGGAGGAAGGGTTTGAAAGCCTCGATTGCATGCATCACTGCCAGCATTTCCTTTTGGTTTATGTGCATGTGTAGCTGTCTTTGAGACCATAGGCCTTGGATACATTTGTCCTCCATGTGTGCTCCCCATCCTCGGTCTGAAGCGTCCGTGGTGATGGTTTGTTTTGTTTTTGGTTTGTTGAAAGGCAACCCTCTGTTGGACTGGCAGGCCTGAGCCCACCACAGGAATTCCTTTTGAAGGCAAGGAATGATTGGTATCAAAGTTTCCAAACTGTGACTGTGGAGACCATACACTCCTTAGATACCATTGTAATTTTCTCATATGCAGCCTGGCCTGTGGTATCAGAATTATGCAGGATGCCATGTAACCCAGGGCCTGCAGGATTTTCCTTTCAGCAAGCTGAGCTTCTGGAAGTTGTTTGTTTTTCTTCTGTGAGAAAGGCCATTTGGGTGGTTGTGTCTAGATCCGCACCCAGAAAGGTTATCCTTTGTGATGGAACCAGTCTTGACTTTTGGATGTTGACTGTGTTATCCCAATGCCTGTAGTAGGCAGATGGCATAGGCCAAGTCTTATCAAATTTACCTTGTTGTCCGCTTGTATAAGGCAGTCGTCCAGATAAGGGTAGATTTGAATCCCCTGAAGTCTGCAGTGTGCAATTACTGATGCCAGGCATTTCGTGAATACTCTGGGCGCAGTAGATAAGCCAAAGGGCAATGCTGAGAATTGATAATGCTCTGATCCTGCAAGAAATCTGTGTCTTCTGCAGTTTGGTCGAATAGGGACGTGCAGGTATGCCTCCTTGAGATAGAGTCACCAGCCAAGACTCCTTGCCCAACATGGGAAGAAGTTGCTGTAGGGTCAGCATCTTGAATTTTGGCACAATGAGGAAGTATTCAGTGCGGACAGGTAGAGAATAGGCCTCCATTGATTTTCTTTTCTTGGTACAAGGAGTAGTCTGGAGTAAAATCCTTGGCCTTGTTCTGACAGTGGTACTTTTTCTATGGCTTTCATGTGGTACTTTTTCTATGGCTTTCATTTGAAGCAAGTTGTTGATCTGCTTTAAAGCCTCTGCCCTCTGATTTGGTGGTAGGTTTGGCATTGTTTCTTTTTGGCAAAGTGTGGAAGTGGAACCTGTATCCTTTGTCTATTTGCAGTGTCCATGTGTCCCTTGTAATATAATGCCAATTGTTTGAGAATAAAGTAAGCTTTCCGCCCAAGGGTGCTTCCAGTTGAGTCCTGGTGGGCGGAACCAGAGTAAAGTCACTGAGCCTGTCCTGGTGTAGTAGTAGTTGCTGCTGCACTACCTCTGGTTGGCAGGTTGCCACTGACTGCCTCTGTAAGAGCCCCTAGATTGGCCTCTGTCTCTGGGGCGTCTGTTCCTGCCTCTCCGGGCTCTGTCCGAGTCTGGAAAGGACCAATTCTTAGTAGGCCAGTTTCTGCTAAATCTCGGTGGTTGTACTTGTAGGAAATCCTTAACTGTTTGCACAGATTTTGCCTTTTCTTCATACTTTTTTAAAACCTCCTGAGCAGAGGAGCCAAATAAATTTTGTTTCTCCATTGGAGCATCCAGGAGTTTAGCTTCAACATGGTCTGGCAAAGATTGTTCCTTCAGCCAGGCATGCCTACGAATAACTGCCCCAGTCATAGCTGACTGAATGAAGCCTCCAATGCATCATAACCACACTAAGAAACGATTACTAACCTGCTGTAAGTTGTGTACCAAATCCTGAAGGGATTTACGGTCAAGGGGCTCAGGAGAAGAAAGCTTCTTGTTCAGTTCATCTAACAAATACTCTTGGTACTGTATCATATGAAATTGACAATTTAGAGCCCCGACGGAAAGAGTTGCAGAAGTATATACCTTCTTTCCCCATCTCTCTAAAGCTCTAGACTCTTTCAGAAGGCAGAGGATTTTTGGCAGTGGCAGCCGCAACCCCTTTAGGGCCCAGAGTAATAGTTTCTGGGTCGGCAGAATGGGCTTTATACAGATGCAAATGAGAATCCGGGACCCTGTAGTATCTATCAGGTTTGGCAGGGGCCGGGGGGAGAGTATCAGGGGCTGTACTGACATCATTGTACACATCATCAATTACAACAGGAGGTATAGCTAAGGACCTATGCTGAGGCAAATGTAAAAAGGTCCTTAATCTTTTTCTAGAATCAGAGAATTCCTGACCTTGCCATTGGAAATGCTCTCTCATGGAGTGTAGAGTCTCAAAGGAAAACTCTTCAGGAGGGGAGGCCGAAGGGATAGATTCTTCAGCATCAGAATCCTCATAGGGCGAATAAGCCTCCTCCTGGTGGTCTGACAACTCAGAACCATCCGTGGACTCATCTGAAGTGTGGGTCAGAAGGCGCAGTCCTGGCCTTTTGTCTGGTGGAGGGTGAGAGGCCCTGTCCGGGTGAGGTTGTGAACCTCTAATTAAAGAAATAAGGTCATCTGCAACGTTGAGGATCTGAGTACTAGAGGAAGGCCTCTGGGAGGTAGTCTTGGGAGGCAAAGCCTTAGAAAGTTTAGCAGCTTTAGCCCTGGAGAAGGCCTTAATGGACATGGAAGCAGGGGGCCTTAGCTGCCCCACGAGCAGGAGTAGATATGTCCAAAGGAATGGTGTCTGACATCCTGGACACTGGTTTCGGTAGGTAGCTCGGTAGCAGACTCAGCCGGGGCCTCCCAGGCCGTGGTGGTCGGTTGAGTGGATTCGGATGAAGGAATCTCCGAGGACTCTGTTTCGGCCAAAACAGACACTCGCGGTAGGCTTTACCGTGGTTTCAGCCGAAACCACGGGCTGCGAGTGTCGGTCCTTGTCCTTCCGTTTTTTCACTAAATGTGATGTTGGAGTCTGATGGCATTTTATATGCAAAACTAGCCCCAAAAAATTCCTCTGCAAACTCAGACGTCTAAGAGTTCGGTTGAAGGAAGCACAGGCTGAACAGGACGATACGTCGTGATCTGGGCCTAAGCAAGGAAGGCAGTAGGAATGGAAATCCTTATGAGGTATGTTTCCCACAAGTTAAACAATTATTTACTTTGACATCGGCTGAGGCAAGAAAGAGTCCCCAATGGGGTACTTAGCTTTTTCGAAGTCTTCGGTAACTGAAAACACTGGATCTGACCGACCCGCACTTGCGAACAGCTTCTGCTTCGGGCACCGCGCGGCAAAAAGACGGAGGAAAATGTAGTCGGCTGATGCTTTTATACCCCAGACGCTCTGACGTCGGGGAAAGTGCGACATCAGCAGAGGCCAGACCCAGACTTTGGAATCCGGCCGACCGACGGGCTGCCTGAGCCAGGACAACCCATATGTTATGACTGCAGATGCATCCTTGAAGGACATCCAAAGGTTTCTGCAGCACCGACATCTTTTTCAGCAATGTCGTCGGTAGGGCCTGAACAAAATGGCTGCGGCCTGGTACATTCCACCAAAAGTACCGAAGCTGTCTCTGGTTCCAGATCTGCGGTAGTCAGGGGCTGCATTGGAGCCTCACTGACGACCGGAGAACCGGACCAGCCGAGGCCTCTGAATCTGGCTTAGGCCCGGGCTGCCTGTCCTTATCCTTGCGTTTTGTGCACGCCAGTAGTCGGTTGCTCCAACGGCATAGTGTAGTTAAGTTTTCTACCAAAGTAGTCGTGCGAAATCAAAGCGTCTTTATAGTATGCTTCATAAACCTGGCACAAAAACGACTAGTGACATCATGGTCTGGGCCTAGGCAAGGTATGCAATAAGAATGAAAATCCTTGTGGTATTTGCTTCCCACAAGAAATACAATTGTTAACTGTTTCTGACATTGGTCTGAGGCAAGAAAAGTTTCCCCAACAGGGTCTGAAATTAGAGTTCGGAAATCTCAGGAGTCGGCCGACCGGCACTTGCCAACTGCTTCTGCTTCGGGCACCGTGCAGCAAGAAAGACTGAAGAAAATGGTGTCTGTTGCATTATATATACCCCTGGTGCACCGACGTCAGGGAAGTGACAGCAACCGACGCCGGACCAAGACTTTGGAATTCCGTCCGACTGCAGACCGCCTGACGACAGGATAACCCCAAGTGTGATGACTGCAGCAGGGTAACACGAACATCTGTTTTACCACAGCAGGAGAGAAGAGGGGTGGCTCAGTATTATGAGCTGAGATGGCGGAGGCAAGAATCTCAATTGAACAGGATAGGCCCTTACGGAGCATTTATGTTAAGTAATCTAGTATATGAGGTACGCTGGGCACTGTTGTGCCTATACCCTGAGTCTGGCTCCAAGAACAGCATCTTTTCCACTTTCCTGAATAGGATTTTCTAGTACTAGGCCCCCTTGCCTCAAGAAGGGCACCCAGCACCTGCCTGAAGGTTACTACAGGCAAGCTCAGGGGATTAGTCTGGCTGCAAGGTTCAGGGCTTGAAGCAGAGGGTGCAAACTCTGGCCTGCATGCTGGGACAGCAGGGAAGGGGTCTGAGGCAGGTGCCATGGTTGTAGCACTGTCAGACTGCGCCAAGAGGGTACCAGTGCTGGCGTGGTCAGTCTGGTCCTTTGCTTGCCCTGTTTGATCTTTAGTAGAACCTTCAAGGGGGGGGGGGGCACAGACAGGCTTTCCCAAGTAAAGGACAGGGCATCTACTTTCTAAGCTTGATTGTAGGGAGTTCTGGTGCAGTATTTGTTCAATTGGTAGCTCTGATGGGAGGCAAACAGGTCCACCTCTTGTCCCCCCCCCCAATCTGTTCTTCAAAAGCTTTGGGTTAGTTTCCATTAGTGTGGATCCATGAGATTTCTGCTTAAAAGTAGTCTGCCAGTGGATTTAGTCTGCCTGGCAAGAATTGAGCTTGTAGGTGCACTTGGCTGCTCAGGGCTGTGTTCCACAGCGCCATGGCTTGTCTGCATAGTGGGTAGGAATGGGTTCGCCCCTGCTTGTTGATGTAGCACAACTGTGGTGTCAGTCTTTACCAATAGTTGTCCTGAAAGAATGAGATCTTTGAAGGCTGTCAGAGCATCCTGTACAGCTAACATTTCTTTCCATTGACATGCAGGTTCATCTGCTTGGGGTTCCATTTGCCCTGAATGCACTGCCCTGCCATGCGAGCCCCCCATGCATAGTCAGTTAGGGTTTGGGCAGCCTAGAGAGAAAGGGAGTCCCTTGTGGCTGCAAGCCTCTGCCCACCAAAGGAACTCTACCCTTAGACAACGAATGATAGGAATGGTTTCCAGGTCCTGAGAATGTTGACACCATAAACATTTTGGATATCACTGAAGTTTCCTCATATGCAGTCTTGCATATGAAATTAACAAAATGCAATAGGCCATGAACCCCAGAAATTTCAGTACTTTCCCTGCAGATAGCTGGGTTTTTGTGGCTAGCAGGTTGAAATAGGTTGTCAAATTTGTTTCTCTGGAGTGAGGAATGGCATCTGGGAAGTAGTGTTCAAGCTTGCTTCCAGGAATACAATCCGTTGGCAAAATACTAGGTATGATTTCTTTTAGTTGGTGTGCCCCAGTGAAGTTAGAAATATCTTTACAATGCCAGGTGCTGTAATAGCAAGTCCTGACTTTCTGGCTGAATCAGGCAATCGTCCAAGTATGGGTAAATCTGAATATTTATCTGCCTGCAAAATGCAATGGCTTGAGCTAGGCACAGACTACCCTGGGCGTAGCAGATAAGCCAAAGAAAAGTGCAGAGAACTGATGGTGCATAAAGCCTGTCCTGAAGCACAGGTATTTCCTGCAAGATTCCCTTACAGGGATGTGCAGGTAAGCTTCTTTTAAGTCTAGGGTTAGCAGCCAGGTATCCCTGGCTAGCATAGGAAACAGCAGTTGGAGAGTTAGCATTTTTAATTTTGGAACGACCAGAATGGTGTTTGGCATCCTATCCTGGATCAGTCTATTCTAGTTTTTCCTGGGAACCAGCAACAGTCTTGAATAAAAACCTTGCCCCCTTTGTTCTGCTGGGACAGGTTGAAAAGCCTTCATGCTGAGGAGAGAAAGTACTTGCTTTTGGGCCTCCACCCACTGTTTTTTTTTGGGGGGTCTAAGCCATCCACTTAAGGTTGGGAGTGAGTGAAAGTGGAATCTGTATCCTAGGGTAACAATGTTTAGAACCCATTTGTCTTGGGTAATGTATTCCCAGTTCTTTGCATGCAAGGCGAGCTTTCCTTCTAAGGGTGCAAGTAATTGAGAAAGGCTTGGAGGAGTTGAGGATAAGTCATTGTACAGTTTTATCATAGGAGGGTGGCTTACTACTCCTGGTTTTGGATGTGGTAGCACCCTCACTGCTTAGATCTGTGCATAACCAGAGACTGAAGTCTTGGTCTGCTGCCCCTGGGTTTGGACTGAAGGCCTGGAAGGGACTGGAAAGGACCAGATCTTTGAAGGCCAATGCCTACTGAATCTAGTGGCTGTACTTAAGAAAGCTTTAACAGTTGGCATATATTTATCTTTCCTCCATCCTTTTGAGAACTTCTGCTTTAATGCCAAATAGGCACTCTTGGTTTAAGGGTGCATCCAGTAATTTTGCTTTTACATGATCTGGCAGGTATTGTTCCTTAAGCCAAGCATGCCTTGTAAGTACAGACCCAGAGACAGCAGCCCTGCAAGATGCTTCTAAAGCATCAAAACCACACTGCAAAGCATGTTTACCAACCTGGTCAGCAGAATGCATTAACTCTTGTAAATCTTTGTTCTGCACAAGGATTGTTTAGCTAGCTACAAAATAGGCTACCTTTAACATACGAAACTGGCAATTTAAAGCCCTAATGGCCAGAGAAGCAGGGGTGTATACCTTCTTACATCTGTCTAAAGACCTATAATCCCTGTCAGAAGGGGTAGGATTTTTGATAGTAGCCTTAATGCCTTTTGATCCTTGGGAAATGGTCTCTGGATCCGCAGTAGGAATCTAGAAATCTAAAAGTATGCAAGGTTACCAAAAAAAAATTCTGGAGGGGAAGCAGAGGGAATGGAATCCTCTGCATCAGAATCCTTATAGGTAGACAAGGGTATGTCCTGGTTGTCAAGAGAGGGATACCAGATTCCTGATCAGAAGAAATCAGGAAAATCAGTTCTAGGTCCGAGGGGAAAGGAGGCTTTCCCTAATTAAGGTAATAAGGTCTTCAGCAATTCTAATAATTTGTTTTTGAGGCATGTGGGCCTGAGAATGTTGCTTTGGTCGGCTTCCTAGGTGTAGTGAACTTTAGGCCTGAGGAATTAGTCATTTTTGGCTTAAAATGTAGTCTGTTTAATATGAAAATCAGTAAGCCCGAATACACCCTCAGAAGCTGATGCCTGCACAGCAGCTCGGGACCCATCCAAGGTACAGACAGCCGCAGGTTCCACAATCAAAGCATCTTTCTGCATACCAGACTCAGAATGGGTCTCGGAGCCTTGCAAATATGTAGAAGCAGGTATCTAGGGCTGCAAAAGTACCCAAGTACCAGCAGACTGGTTACTAGCTTAACGGAAGCGTAGTCTGCAGATTTGGACCTATGCGGTTTGTCTCCATCCTTACTTTTGGAAGATAGGCAGATGGCTTAATGAAGCCATTTAGGAGTACGGAGACAGAGAAAGTATTTAGCTACAAAAACAGCTCGGAACAGTTTGGGAGTTGAAGGCACAAAACTGACAGCGAGATGTCATTGTCTGGGCCTAAACAGGTGACGCATTAAGAATGAAAATCTCTATGAAGTATTTGCTTTCCACAGGCAAGACTATTTTCTGACATCAGTTAGAGCAAGAAAAGGATCTCAAACAGGGTACTTATCTTTTTAGAAGATTTGAGGTCTGAAACTCAAAACGAAAGTTTCAGGAGTCGGCCGACCAGCACTTGCTAACTGCTTCTACTTCGGGCACCACATGGCAAGAAAGACTGATGTAATGGCGTCAGCTGCAAGTTTTATACCCCCTGATGACACAAAGTGACAGCATTCGATGCAGCAATCCCAAGACTATGGTATCCTGGACAGCTGAGGGTTACCTGTGGGCAGACGACCCAAATGTGATGACTGCAACAGTGAAAAACGAACATCTGAGACGTACCTTCCTGGCGCCCTCGGATCTTGTAGTCCAGGCAGGTATGGCCCTAGACCAGAGTAGCATCCTGCCATTAACCAGAATGATACCACAATACAAGGACAAAATAACTTCAACTGGCTAAGCTTCTGGTGTCATTCTAAGCGGATCCATTATATCTGCCTGGGGCAACAAGGTAAAGACCATGATGCTTTGTCAGAGATGGCCTGCACCTTTTTTAGGCAAGGTTCAAATGCTAAATTCACTAACAGGTACAAGCAAGCAAAATGCTCATAATGCTACTCAATGCTAGAACCCTAGACCTCAAAATGAACTCACCCAAGGCACTCCTTAAAATGGAGAACAGACATCTGTGCAGTAACAGAGGTTCAAGGCTCTAGAGAGCACCCCTCCATTACCAGGCTATAATTCATAGCCTACCTTTGGCCAACCTAACCTGGACTGAAGCACTGAAGGCGGAAGAGTGTCCATATTCATTAAGGGGGTCTACTATCCGAAACACAAAAACCGCAAACACCACTTGGGTGACACCAAATGGTCAAAAACAGAAAATGTAGTGCACGTAAATGGAAATCGCCATAGACATTTGGTTTTGTAGACCCCCCCCCCCCGGATAAGATTACCAGTTTTTGCTCATTTGTTGTCACTCAACATGCATTTGCTATTTTAGTCTTTCATTCTCATAATATAGACCCTCATTAAAGGTATCCACACCTCCCTCCAAGCTAGTTGCTCAACATAATGAATCTGAAACTATCCAAGTGCAACTAACATTGGGCAAGACTGCAATCCAGGTTGTAGCTAGTTAGATCCCCCACCATGCCCCAAAAATTCCCACTGATACTGAAGATACTGGAAAATATGGAACTCAATACCTTAATTATGGGCAATTTCAACTACCACACCATAAACTGGGAAAACTACTCCTGAACCAACTCATTCGCTTGTTTTCTAGAATTCATAAATTCCAGTGCCTTGAATCAGCTTGTCCAAACCCCCACCAGGGGCAGCAATATCACTGACCCGGTCATTGCCAATATGGGTAAAGTACAGTTGTGTACACTTACCATAAATGTAGATGTGGAGTGTATTCACTGTTGTGTCACTACATTTGGGTTATCTGCTTGCAGTAGCCCTCAGTTGGCCTGATTAAGAAAGTCTTGGGTCGGATGCTGTCCCTTCCATGACGTCAGGGGCATAAACCATGCAGCAGACAATTTTTAGTTTTTCTTGCCCCAGATGTCAGGTGCTCCCCTAAGTGGGAAGCAATTAAATCTACAAATACAAGGATATACCTCCAACAAAAGCAAATACACCAAAAAGCTTTTTGAGCATAGAGAGTAGAGAGTAGAGGTATAGCCAAAAGAAGAAAGGGGGCTGGAGGAAGGGTGAAGTAGAGTTGTGCACACTTACCATAAATGTAGATGTTGGAGTGTATTCACTGTTGCAGTCATTACATTTGGGTAATCTGCTGGCAGGTTGCCCTCATTCGGCCTGAATATCAAAGTCTTGGGTCCTCCATCAGTTGCTGTCTCTTCCATGACATCAGGTCGCCAGGGGTATAAAATATGCAGCAGACACCATTTTCTTTAATTTTTCTTGCCCCAGATGTCAGGTGCCCCCCAAATGGGGAGCAAAAATATATCTATATATAAATGCAATTCTAACAAACTTTACCTTCATCTAAAAGCAAATAGACCACAAAGGCTGTAGAATATAGTGAAGAAAAGAAATTCTAGGAAAAAGATGGATGGCGGGTGGGTAACCCGGACTGCAACAGTGAATACACCAACGCCTACATTTATGTAGTGTACACAACTGTACTATGTTTTTCGTGTTTCACTGTTTTATGGATAGGGGGATGGAGCTAAATACGATTAGGAGCTGCTATAAGGCCCTACAGAACTGCAGTGGCAAAGCCTGCCCTGGACTTAGAGGGGCAAATGATAATGCTTTGCAAATGTATGAACAGAGCTTCAAGTAGCAGCTTCTAGAATGTCTTTGGTTGGGACTCTTCATAAAGCTGCAGCCCTGGTGGAATGTGACCTGATTTCCTTGGGCACCGGTTTACCATTATGCAAGTAGCAGAAACAAACGCAGTGGCTTATCCACTCTGAAATAGTCTGCTTTGAAATAGCCTTCCCCTCTGATCCTGCAGCAAATGCCACCAGTAGTCGCTCAGACTTTTGAGATTTTGTCCTGTTTAAGTAGAATCTTAGTTGTCTGTATGTCCAAGGAATGCAGAATTCGCTCTCCCTTGTTCTGCGGTTTTCGGTAAAAGGTTGGCAGGTGAACAGTTTGGTTAAGAGCCACACTGGATACCACCTTAGGCATAAAAAATTGGTCCTGAGGGACACCCTATCCAGATGAAATGTAAAAAGGCTCCACCGCCATAAGGGCCTGTAGTTCTGAAGCCCTTCTTGAAAAGGAAAGCTTTTCCAAGATAAAAACTTTATATCTGCAGTAGCTGCTGGTTCAAAAGGAGGCAGTGTGATCTTTTCCAGCACAAAAGTGAGGTCTCATGCAAGAGTTGGGGATCTGGGAGGCCTTAAATTTTTGGCCCCTCTAAGATACTGTTTTAGCAGAGGATGAGAAAAGATGGGAGGCTCTGTTACAATGAGCCGAGAAGGCAGAGGCATGGATTTTTATTGAAGAAAAAAAATAGGCCCTTGTCAAGCATCTGTCAAATATTGTAAAATCTGAGGAATATTTGGCTTTGCTGTGTCCTTTCCTTGTGCTTGTTCCAAGCACAGAATCTCTTCCATTTAATCAGCACAAAATTTTCTAGTACTAGGCCTTCTGGCTTCCAAAATGACATCATCACAGATTTACTGAGATGTTTGAATAATTACATGATCAGCCAATGCTGCCAGGTTCAGGGTTTGGAACCGATTGTGCAGAATTTGATTGCTCTGCTGAGACAGGATCATTTTTGTTTTTTCCCATTTGACCTTTAAGACCTTGGGGAGAAGAGGCAGAGGAGGAAAGGAGCAGACTGATAGGTCCCAACTGAAGGATAGAGCGTCCACTTTCCATGCTTGTCTGTGATAAGTCCTTGTGCAGAATTTATCCATGTGATAATTTTGGGGAGAGGCAAATAGATGTCTGGACTCCCCCATTTCTCTGTTATGCTGAAGACTGGAGTCCAGTTTCAACTCATGAGGGTCCATAAGATTTCTGCTTAGTCTGCCAGAGTATTTTGTTTTCCTGGAATTGAGCTTGAAGATGTACTTGGCAAGTCAGGGCTGTGTCCCACAATGCCATGGCTAGTCTGCAAAGGGGGTAGGAATGTGTACCCCCCCTGCTTATGTACCACATAACCTTGGTGTTGTCAGTCTACCAATAGTTGTCCTGGGTGAAGTAAATCCTTCAAGCCTGTCTGGGCATTCTGAACATCTAAATTCTCCTTCTGGTGGATATGCAGATGCATTTGTTTTGGGCTCCATATGCCCTGAATGCATCTCCCTGCCAGGTGGTCTCCCCAAGCATTGTCTGATGAGTCTGTAGTTAGGGTTTGGGTGGCAGGGGGAGGAGTGAATGACCGTCCCATGTTCTGGTGACATCTCTGCCCACCAAAGAAACTCCTGTTGTAGGCAGGGAATGAGAGGGATCATTGTTTCCGGAACGTGACAACGTTGACTCCTACCACTGTAGTTTCCTCATATGCAGTCGTGCATTTGGAATTGGTAGAATGCAGAATGCCATGAACCCCAAAGCCTGCAGAATTTGTCTTGCAGATAACAGAGTTTTTGTTGCCATCTGTTTGAAAGTCCGTTGCCTTTGTCTGGCATTAGGTAAGCCATCTGGGCAGGTGTATTCAAGCATGCACCCAGGAATGTATTTTTTTTTTTTGAGGGTACCAGTTGTGATTTTTTTACATCTGTGTACCCTAGGCATGTTATAAGCCTTTTTACAAATGCCAGATGCTGAAGAATGTCCTTGTTTTCTGCTTGAAAGACAGTCATCCAAGTAAGGATAGATGTGTATGCTCCTTTGTCTGCAAAATGCAATTACTGGTGCCAGCCACTTTGTAAAGACCCTGGGCGCAGTAGGTAAGCCAAAGGGCAGTGCAGAGAATTGGTAATGCATGAAACCAGCCTTGAAACAGGCATCTTCTGCACGATTCCATTATTGGGATATGCAGGTATGGCTTTTTAAGTCTAGAGTCACTAACCATGCGTTCTTGCCCAGCATGGGCAGAAGCTGTTGTACAGTCAATTTTGGGATGTCCAAGAAAGTGTTCAAAAATCAATAAATCCAGTATTGGATGCCAGGCAGTCTTTTCTAGGTACCAGGAACAGTCGAATAAAACCCTTGCCCTTTCCTGTACTGGTTGAATAGCCCCCAAATCCATGAGGGATGCAACTTGTTTGTGCCTCTGCCCATTGATTTTGTGGCAGATCAGGCCAACCGTTTGGAAATGGCAAGGTATGGAAATTATTTGTACCCCTGGGATACTATGTTTAATACCCACTTGTCCTGGGTTAAGAAGTTAATGTACTCACCACAACGTTCCATCCGAGTAGGTATCTTCATTTGTCTGCAACCTTTGTGATACGGATCCGAGGCGGCAACTTCTACCACAGCATAAATCCGAGCTCCTAGCTCCTCCCTTTACCCATAATCCCCCAACCCTGACTGACCTCAGATCAAGTTTGTCCCATATAACAACTTGTTAGTGTGTCCCGGAAGGGACTCATGTAAGACAAGAAGTTGTGTCTTACCATTACGTTCAATGTTAGTTTACTTCTCGCCTCCTTTCTTGCTGGATGGGGTTCGGAGCTGATCCTCGGCTCCTTTCTTGCTGGATGGGATTCGGAGCTGATCCTCGGCTCAGACTCTGCCTATATTATAGCTCGAGAGCTAATTTTACCGGCTCGAGGCAGCCCTATATCCCACAATACCATGCACTAACTCCCCAGATCTCGTTTGGAAGCAGAGACATAGTATCAAAAAGTAATATTATAATAATATTATAATTCTCTTTTAGGAGTACAGATTATCTGCTAGTAACCACTAAGGATACCATGAACATATTGCATCTCCAGAAATGGAAGGACTCCACCTAGAGTCTATCTAGGCTAGGGGACAGGAGGGGACGGACGCAAGAAAGGCAGCGAGAAGACAACTAACATGGAACGTTATGGTAAGACAACTTCTTAATGTTGAGTTGTCATTCTCGCCTTCATTCTTGCTGGATGGGACAGCATCCCTAGCATCTTAGTCCTGGGTGGCTCAATGGAACACTCCTGAATACAGTGGAACCAAAATCAGCTCTATTTCTGGAGGCTAGATCAAGCTTGTAATGGGCAATAAAGGTATGTTTGGATGCCCATGTAGCTGCTGCACAAATGGCATCTAGTGGTAACCTTCCTTGAAAAGCCGTTGAAGTTGATAGTGCCCTGGTTGAATGAGCTTTAGGCCTAGAGGGTAGTTGCCTGAGTCTCAACTCCTAGATCAAGGTAATAGACGTCAGCCATCTGGAAAGAGTAACTTTCGATACTGGAAGCCCTTTCTTGCCTGCAGCAGAGAGGAAGAGCTGGTCTGATTTTCTTAGGTTCATAGGTTCATAGGTTTATACTAGGCTATCTGCCCGAGGGCATTTACAAGCCTAGCCCATCGTTTTGTGGCTTACGCCACCCCTTTAGTATGGGGAACTATACCCATTATTTTGCTGTGCCTCTGTCGAGCAGTGACACTGAGGTAATCCCTGGGGTATATCTGCGATCTCCCATCCATTGGTCAAGATTTCTCTTGAACAAGGCCAGCGAGGTGCTCTGCCTCACATGTACCGGGATTTTGTTCCACAGCATAGGGAGTCTTTGGGTAATGAATCTATCCCTCCAGCACGTCCTATTAATAGCCGTGTCGAGGTTTAAGTCTCCCGCCCTTGTGGCTCTGATGGATCTAGATTTTTGAGGTGAAGCATATTCATCAAATCTGGGTTTGACATGGCCTTGTATGTTAGGCAAAGGTCACCTCTGAGCAAGCGGTGGCGACTGAATAGAGCTGGAGTTCTTTCAGTCGGGCAGCATAGGACAGATTTTGAGACCCTTTATCCTTTTGGTGAGGAACTTTGTGGCCTCTCCAGCTGCTGCAGGTGTCGGGTCAGATACATCCCAAATGGGGCATTGTACTCAATCATTGGTCTGATGAGTGATGAGTAAAGGGAGACTATGACCTCCCTTGATCTAGATGAGAATCCCTTCATGATAAGGTGGGCAATGTAGAAAGTCTTCCTAACTACTTTAGCTACATGGGTGTCGAATGACAGACTACTATCAACCTGGGTCCCCAGGTCCCTGATAACTTCTTCTGTGCTCAGTGGATTGCCACCTATTTGGTAGCTAGGGGTAACCTTGTTTTCCCAAAGGGTATGACTATGCATTTTTGGCATTTAACTTCAGGCCGTGGCTCTGGCACCAGTTATCCGTTTCTGTGAGACCCTTCTGAAGGATATCTGTGTCAGATGTGTTTTCTACTATGGCCCAGTTTGCAGTCATCTGCAAACTTTGTCAGCCATAACCCTCCTGTGTTTGCTTGTACTTGAGAAAAGTAGATGCCAAACAAGAGTGGGCCCAGGACTGAGCCCTGTGGGACACCACTTGTGACAGGTTTTGAGTCTGACATGGCGCCAGCAACTCGACCCTGTGGGTTCTGACACTCAGCCAGTTTGCAACCCATCATGTGATGTATCGGTTAACATTTAAGCTGTTGAGTTTTTCTATGATACCCGAGTGGGGTATTGTATCAAGGCCTTAGCCAGATCGAGGTAGGCTGTATGGACTGCCTTTCCCTCGTCAATGGCTTTGGTGACTGTTTCAAGAAGTCAACCAAGTTTAAAGGCATGATCTGCCTTTGACAAAGCCAAACTGGGTTGGATCCAAAGTCTGCAAATTCCCTATGTCTTTATTTATGAGGTCCATTATGATCCTCTCCATGGCTTTGCAGATAAGGCTTGTCAGGCTAATGGGCGGTAATTTCCAGGGTCGGTGGAGGCACCGCCTTTGTGAAGTGGGACCACAGTTGCAGTCGCCACTCCTGGGTACGATCCAGAGGTAAGACTTTGATTAAACAGCTGTCCTAGCTGTGGGTTTAATTCCTCATTGAGTTAAATTGGAGCACACAGCCGGGGACACCATCAGGTCCCATGGATGCTGTGTTTTTGCTTTGGAGAGAGCAGTTCTCACTTGGGCTGGAGATGTTTGGGGGCTGCAATCGTTTGGTATAGATATCTCTCCTTTTGGGGGAGGGAGAAGTTTGCACTGAACCTGTCAGCCAGTATGTTGGCAATGTCTGTAGGATCAGTAATCTTCACATCATTTTGAACTAGTTCTGAGCATATCTGGGAGTTTCCTCTAGGTGTCTAACATAGCTAAAGAGGCCTTATGATTGTCTTTTGAGTCTTTAGCTATTTTTCTCTCGAAATTTGCTTTGGATGATTTTATGAGAGCTCTTAGTTTTTACTTATAGTGATCAAGGGTGTCTTACCTTTTAAGGATTTTGCTGTATCTTGTAGTAGCTTCCTCCTTTTATTGTAGAGTTTGTTTATGGCTGGGGTCCACCAGACTGGGCGCTTACCTTTGGTACTAAGAGTCTTTGTTTTGTTTGGGATTGCCTTATCCATGCAGTCCTGCAGGTGCTGGTAGAAAGCTGTAAGTGATTCAGCGGCTTGAGTACTGTTTTCCACCAGCTCGGGGCCTTAAAGGAGACCACACTAGTCTTTAGAAGTGTGAAGTCGGCTTTGAGAAGTTCTTTACTGTGGTCTTTTTATTTCAGGTGGGGTGGGATGGGGACCTCCAGCGAGATTAGTTTGTGATCTGATCTCACCAGTGAGGGGTATACTTCCGGTGTTGAACATTGTGCTCCCATGTTCGTGATGATGAGATCAAGTATATTTATCTCCTCTTGTGGGGATGGTGACTAGTTGTTCCATGGCATTTGAGTTTATGAATTCCAGGAACTTTTGGGCTAGGGTGTTTGGGCTTGAGTAGTGTTCCCAGTCTATATTAGGGTGAAGTCACCTAGTATGATGGTGTTTGGTGATACATTTATCCCCTCTAGTGTTTTCAGGAAGGCCATGTGAGGTTCCTGAGTTTGTGAGGGTGGCCTGTAACATGCTACAATTTGCAGAGCAGTCTTGCCTATGGTTAATTGCACCTGGATGGTCTCCGATGCATCGTCGTTGCCACCAGTCTTGAGGTGTGGGTGTCCTTAATGAATATGGATACCCCCTCCTTTCTTAGTATTGTCCGGATTTTGGGGCGGAAGCATGATATGAGGTAAAACCTGATAGCTGGGGTGCTCTCAGGAGCCTTGAACCAGGTTTCTGTCACAGCACAGACATCGATGTTCTCCATACTGAGAAGGGCCTCAGTCTCGTGCATTTTGAGATTGAGACTTCTGGCATTGAGCAGCATTACCTTAGTTTTCCTTTTTGTGTTCTAGGGTGGTAGGTTTAGAATTTGAGCCTTGCCTAAAAGGAACTATGGGGTGGCAAGAGCCTTTGCCAATATCGGAATCCAGGGGTGACAGGTGCAAGCCGTCCCTTGCGAAGCAGCGTGGCTTGTCCAGCATGTCATCCCAGGCAGACAGATACTGGATCCCCTTTGAATGACACCAGTGTTTAAGCCAATTGTTAAAGCTGATCATCTTATCTCTGTATTGTGGCATCACTCTTGGTGAAGGTAGGATACTGCTCAAGGTCAGGTCATACCTGCCTGGGCTACATAGTCAGAGAGAGCTCCTCAGGTCTCTTTTCATGTAGTCCAAGGAGTGCGTCTCAGGTGGATTTACACCAGCGTGGACAATGACTGAGTCATATTTGTACTGCTGTTGAGAGACCTGAGTGCTTGCGTTATGTGGATTCTAGCGCCCGACAGGCAGCTTACTGTGACCTTCTCCTTACTCAGTCTGGTGGCGGGACATCAGTGTGTCTGACTATGGAGTCACCAATGACTAGTGTGTCTGGCATTGTGTTTGGCCGAAAGGGCTGTGACTGTTTGACACTCTGACTGTAGGAGGTCTATGTGTTGCAGGTGTTGTGTTCTGAAAGGAACAAAGGCCCAAAATACCTGCACCAAAAATATGTACAATATATACAAGAATATACACAAAAATATCAGCATGTAACCTCACCTACACAACCACCCCTAAACACAGAGGGGAAGGAGGGAGGGTAAATTGGACTGCAGCAATGGGATCCTCGAACATCTACATTTATGGTAGGTACAAAACTGTACTATGTTCTTAGTTTCCCATTGCTGCAGTCCTTACTATTGGGTAGAATCCCAAAGCAGAGGTAAGGGAGGCTGGCAAATCATAAAGAAGCAGGAGCTGACAACATGCCTTGCAAAACAGCTGTGGCAAAACCAGCCCTAGACTTAGAGTAGATAGGAAGGTGATAATGCTTAGAGAAAGTATGCACTGAACTCCAAGTAGCTGCTTCCAAAATATCCTTAGTTGCCACCCCCCTTAGAAATGCTGTTGAAGTGGCAGTAGCCCTAGTGGAATGAGGCCTAATCCCAGCTGGAATCTCCTTGCCATGATGGGAATAAAATGCAATGCAAAAGCCAATCCACCTAGAAATAGTTTGTTTTGACACAGGCTTGCCCATGAACTCAAAGCAAAGAAACAAACAACTGCTGAGACTGCCTAAAATCCTTAGTCCTGCTTAAATAATAACGCAATTGCCTGTGTACATCTAAAGTGTGCAAAATCTTTTCCCCTTTATTTTGAGGGTCTGCATAAAAAGTAGGCAAATGAATAGTTTGGTTTAAAGCCACACTAGAAACCACCTTAGGCATAAAGGAAGGATTAGTGCGTAATGATACCCTATCCTTATGGAAAATCAAAAGGGCTCTACTGCCATAAGGGCCTGCAACTCAGACACCCTTCTTGCAGAAGTAATAGCCAACAGAAAAGCAGTCTTCCATGACAAGTATTTCAAGTCAGCAGTAGCCGCAGGCTCAAAAGGTTGTAGAGTAAGTTTTTCCAACACAAAATTGAGATCCCAAGCAGGAGTAGGAGCTCTACATGGGGCTCTTATATTCTTAGCCCCTTTAAGAAACTGCTTGAACAAAGGATCTTGAAAACAATGGTGGGTCACAATCATAGTGAGCTGAAATTGCTGCAGCATGAATCTTAATGGAAGAGAAGGACAAACCCTTGTCCAATAACTCAGTAAGATATTGAAGAGCCACACTCAAATTAGGCTCAGAAATCTCCAAATTCTTTGCTGTACTCCAAAATAAAAATCTCTTCCATTTTTCTGCGTACACTTTCCTTGTACTAGGTCTTCTAGCTTCCATAATCACATTTAAAACTTGAGGAAGTTGAGACCTGCTGTGTTTCAACACAGAATATGCCAGGCTGTTAGATGAAGAGAGTGAAGCTTGACATTGAGCAGATGACCGTCCTTCTGAGATAACAGATGAGGAATCAGAGGTAAAGGCCATGGAGGCTTCTTTACCAGACTCCGTAGTAGTGGGTACCAGTGTTGCGAGGCCAATCTGGAGCTATCAAAATCATCCTTGGCCTGTCTTGTCTGACCTTTAATAGTACCTTTGGAAGAAGAGGCAGAGGTGGAAAGGCATACACATGAAGATTTTTCCAACTGAAAGACAGAGCATCCACTTTCCAAGCTGTGTGATGAAACCCCTTTGTGCAATACTTTGGCAGCTGGTGGTTTAGTGGAGAAGCGAACAGATCTATGTCTGGAGTTCCCCATGACACTGTCAATTTCTGAAATACATGAAGATCCAGTTTCCACTCGTGGGGATCCATGATTTGTCTGCTTAACACATCTGCTAAGGAGTTCTGTGCTCCCAGCAGAAACCTTGCCTGAAGAGTTAGTTGCAAGCTTAGCGCAGTGTCCCATAAAATCATTGCTTGCCTGCATAGAGGATAAGAATGTGTTCCCCTTGCTTGTTGATGTACCACATGACAGTTGTGTTGTCTGTTAGAATCAACACCTGCCCTGGAAGAAGTAACTCCTTGAAAGCCATTAATGCAAACTGGACTGCTAACATCTCCTTCATGTTGATATGTAGATGCTGTAGTCTGGCAGGCCACTTGTCTTGTATCCACTTTCCATTTAGATGAGCTCCCCAAGCAATGTCCGAGGCATCTGTCGTTAAAATCTGACTCGCCTCTGGCCGGGTCACAGAGAGTCCCTTGTTTAGGTGACATTCCTGAGCCCACCATGCAAGGTATTATTTGAATGACAGTGTCCAAATCCTGGCAGTGCTGTGTCCATACATTTTTGAGATACCATTGTAGCTTCCTCATATGCAGTTTGGCATTGGGAAGCACCAGAATACAAGATGCCATGAACCCTAATGCTTGAAGGACTGTCCTTGCAGTCAGCACGGACTGATGAGATAGTTGATGGAAGTAAAGTGATAAGACTCTTTTGTTTGTCCGGGGTTAAAAAGGCCATCTGGGCTGCTGTATTCAGTCTCACACCCAGAAAGCACATGTCTTGAGAGGGTACTAGACTGGACTTTATTTCGTTCACAGAATACCCTAGGCATCTTAGCACTGCTATAACATATTCCAGATGCTGTAGAAGGTCTTCCTTTTCTTGAGCCAGAATCAGGCAGTCGTCCAAGTAAGGATAGATTTGAATTCCTTGTAACCTGAAGTAAGCTATCACTGGAGCCAGAACCTTTGTGAATACTCTGGGCGCAGTAGATAAGCCAAAGGGCAATGCAGAGAACTGATGAGAATTTCCAGCTCGAAACCGCAGATACTTCCTGCAACTTAACCTTATAGGCACATGAAGGTAAGCTTCCTTGAGATCTAAAGTTACCATCCAGTGATCTTTGCCCAGCAGAGGTAAAAGCTGTTGTAACGTCAACATCTTGAACTTGGGAATGTCCAGATAAGTGTTGAGGAGAGAAATCCAAAATTGGTCTCCACGTGTTCCCCTTCTTTGGTACTAGGAACAGGCGAGAATAAAATCCTAGGCCCCTTTCTGATACAGGCACTGGCTGAATGGCCCCCATCTGGAGTAACTGAGAAATTTGCTTGTGAGCCTCTTTTCTTTGTGGAGGAGGAACGTCTGGCATGCCTTTGAAAGGAGGCATTGTATGGAAATAAAACCTGTAACGTGGTGAATGATATCCAACACCCATCTGTCTTGAGTAATTAAATCCCAATTTTCTTTGAAAAGAGACAGTCTTCCTCCCAAAGGAGCTACCAGACGAGAATCTACTGGTAGCTGAAAAGGCAGGTCATTGGGTCTGTTTACGAAAGGACTGACCCCTGCCCTCACCAGAAGTCTGAGCAGGTGAACTCCCTGTTCTAGGCCTAAAAGAACCTTGAGCTCTGCCCCTACCACGTCTAGACCTACCCCTAGACTGGGAATCATAAGCAGGATATGTCCACCCCTTAGCAGGCCAATTTCTACTAAACTTTGGTGGCTGCACCTGCAAAAAATCTTTAACAGTTTGCATAGACTTAGCTTTGTCCTCCATTTTCTTTAAAACTGCTTCCACAGGCGAACCAAACACAGACTGTAAAGGAGCATCCAAAATCCTTGTCTTAACATGCTCAGCTAAATTCTGATCCCTCAACAAGGCATGCCTGCGAAGAACAGAACTAGTGGCAGCCACCCTCGAGGAGGCCTGTACAGCATCAAAACCACATTGCAAAGAATGCTTACCCACTTGTTCAGACACATGAACCAAATCCAGCAACTCTTTACACTCAATACCTTCCGCCAAAGCATCCACCTTAGATTTCAATTGTGAAAGGAGATAATTTTGATATTTTAGCATGTGAAACTGACAATTTAACGCTCTCATAGCTAGAGTGGAAGTAGTATACACTTTCTTTCCCCACCTATCCAAAGCCCTAGCCTCTTTATCAGAGGGAACAGGATTTTTAACCACAGAGGCCTTAACACCTTTAGGCCCCTGAGAAACAGTTTCTGGGTCCGCCCTAGGACTCAGAAACAAGTATTTATGAGCTTCAGGCACTCTATAGTACCTATCGGGTTTAACAGGAGCAGGAGGCAAAGAGTCAGGGTTCAGGGAAGCCTCTGCAAAAACATCTTCCACCACATTTAACACAGGAGGTATAGCTAAGGGCCTATGCTGGGGTAAAAACAAGAATTCCCTAAGCCTTTTCCTGGAATCAGAGTAATCCTGGCCTTCCCATTTAAAGTGCTCCCTCATGGAATGCAGAGTCTCTGAAAATGAGAAATCCTCAGGAGGAGAAGCGGTAGGAGTGGAATCATCCACATCAGAATCAGAATAAGGAGGAAACTCCTGCAAATCTTCCACAGAAGACTCTGAAGCCTCTGAATACTGTTCCAAACACTCAAACTCAGGTTCCACCCTAGGCCTCTTATCAGGAGGGGGCATAGAACCTCTAATCATAGTAATCAAATCTTCTGCCATTTTAAGCATATGTTTCTTAGGCACAGAACCTGAAGTGCTAGGAGAAGCCCCCACTGAAGCTAAACTTGGCCTACCTCTCAAAGAAGTTTTGGCAACAGAAGGAGAGGCTCTAACTACCTTGGGAAGAGAGGGAAGAACAGTTACCGGAGAAGCCCCCTCAGCCTGGCCTACCTCCTGAGAAGGCACATCCTGCAACAGTAAAGTCTCTGCCTGAGACTCCAAAGAAACTCCTGGTAAAACCTCTGGCTCCACAGAGCCTTCTAAAGAACCGACGTCCGGGACTGCCGGTTCATCAACCCTAGGCTTCGCTGTTTGTCCTTGCGCTTCTTGGGAAGCGCCGGAACATCCGGCGGCATTTTATAATTGCAATGCTTCCCAAACACTAACCTGGCACAGTCTAACCGTCTCTTAATAGTGCGTTTGTTAAACCTAGCACAAGAGCGGCATCCAACAACGTCGTGCTCAGGCCCTAAACAAGGTATACACAAGGTATGGTAATCCCTATGAGGTATCTGTTTCCCACAAGAAATACAGTTATTCACTTTTTCTGACATCCGGTTAAATACTGAGGCAAGAAAAACCAAAATGTTCTAGCGGGTACTTAGCCAACTCTGATTCGGTCTGAAACTCCGGCTTCGGAAATATTTCAGAACGCCAACCTGCACTCGCAAAACTGCTTCTGCATCGGACCATGCGGCAAAAAAGACTGAGGATATGGTGTCGGTCATGCGCATTAGTACCCTGACGTACTGACGTCAGTCTAATGCGCCCTGACCGACGTCAGCCATATACTCTGGTATTCGGGCCGACTGGATAGCGGACTACCCAATAGTAAGGACTGCAGCAATGGGAAACGAAGAACATCGGACTTGCACGGCAGAGAGTCTTACCATCTTGCTCGCATCTGGTGAGGGTATTCACCTGAGGCCCGAACAATTCCTAACAAAGGGGGTGTTGAAGGACGCCTTGAAGGGGTCGGCAAAATTACAGAGTCGCATACAAGCATGGCGTCTCAATGCAACGCCTGTGCCAGCGGCCCTACTTGCTCCATCGGCTGCATAAGAGATTAGCTGCATGGAGGAGTTAACAATGGAGTTCAGGGTAGCCAGCTGAGAGTTTACTTTGTCCTTAAACCCTGCAGCAGAAGGATCCTGTACAGTTTCACCCAGCTCTGTGAGCAAGTCTCTGAAGGCGGGTGAAATGACAAATAGTTCAGCGATCGCATAGAAAAAGTCGCTGAAGCAAAGGTCCGCTTGCTGTACCTGTCCATGGTCCTGGACTCTGTTTGGATGAACAGGTACAGAAGGAACAGCTAATTCCTTCTTAGTGGCTGCTGCTACCACCACAGCATCAACTGAAACCCCTTTGGTGAGAAAGGATTTGTCATCTGGTGCAGAAATAAATTTTGAAGGCCTCCTAGGGGTAGGTTCCATTGAATTATGAGTTGCCCACGCCTTTCTAGCCACTACCTCCATTAGTGGGTCAAAAGGGGGACACCCCCAGGAGGTGGAAGGGCGAGATCCAAAGGAGTCAAGGTAAACCGACTCGTCCTCGGAAGGTTTGAGAGTGGACCAATTTCACATCTGTCTTAGGATCTCCAGGATGTCTGAAAAGGAGACATCCTCAGAGGGGGATCTGGGGGAACCTTCTGACTCATCCAAGTCGGTGTCCGACATGACCGACTCTGGGGAGTCTGTGCTTCATCTTGCACTTTCTTTTCCTAGGGGGTTCCCCTGAAACTTCAGGGGAACCCTCGGAAGAGGAGACACCCAAAGTGGGTACCTTACACGTTGGATCTCTGCTGTCGGGTATAGGAGGGTGGCCAGAGACTGCAACAGGCACTACAGAGGGAGGAGCCGCAGAACTTAACCTTGGAGTGGACACTGGGTCCAGCACACGCATCACCTCGAAGGCTCCCCTATCAGACACCAAAGGTAGCCCCAGCTCCGAAGAGGCCGGAACCGACAGAGAAGGCTCCGAGAATGATGTCGGGGCTGAACTAACCAGAGCCGAAGCTCAGAGGGAGAGCGGGATCAGACAAGGGTCCGATGTCACTCGCCCCCTCGGAGCCGACAATGGAGTCCCGGCGCCCGGACCTCTCCATGGACAGAACCAATAAAGAGGTCGAAGCAGACGACACTGGAGCCGAAGGAGGTGTATCGGCTCCGACGTGGGCAAGGTCACGGTTCCGACGAACTCCGGCTCCGAACTCAAGATGAGTCGGAGGAGGAACTGTATCGAGTCTGGTGAGATGGGCTCTGAAGCATTTGGGCCAGAGCCTGGGACTGAGTACTGACCACCCTCTAGATGTTGTGATCGGAGAGCCTGGAAAACCTTGGAGTCCTATGACTCTGCTCCGATAGAAGGGGGACCTGAGCTGATCTGACGGACTCTAAAGGGGACCTAGAGCGCTTGCGAGCTGGGGTCGGCTCCGATAATGTTTCGAAGCGGAACCCACTTTGCTCGCCTCTGAGCCAGCCGGAACAGATGTCGGAGCAGTCTCGACACCAGCCCTCGGCTCAGAAGCTGGAGCAGAGGGTTTGGCGGTTTTTGATGGCTTCCCCGAGCCAGACTTGGATGGGGAGTCATCAGGCTTTAACAAGCCCCTTAGAATAAGCTTGTTACGCCTTTCCTGCAGGACTCTAAATCCGTGACAAACGGAACAAGAGTCCTGCAGGTGTAAAGGCCCCAAGCAATAGACACAAGTGTGAAGTGTCAGCGACATTTTCTGACAGCACGAGTCACTTCTTGAATCCCAAGACTTTAATGTCTTTGGACATTGCCCTAAGACAGTCACACAATCAGTACACACTCACTTACACACAAGGGGGAGATGAGGGGACTGATTAAAAGAACACCCACAAAGTTGAGTAAAGAAACTAAGGCCTGTAGGCCTGATTATAAAAGTTAACTACAGAGGTGGGTAGGGCTTAGGAAAAAATCGATAGGTAACAAAGTAGGGAAAATAGCCTAACTCTCAAAAAATTAGAAATTCGTTGAAAAAATCCTTTACTGACCTAAGCCGGTAAAAAAGCAACCTTTGCTGCGAAGCGGCAAACGAGATCTGGGGAGTTAGTGCATGGTATTGTGGGATATAGGGCTGCCTCGAGCCACTAAAAATAGCTCTCGAGCTATAATACAGGCAGAGTCGGAGCAGAGGATCGGCTCCGAACCCCATCCAGCAAGAATGAAGGCGAGAATGACAACATCTCCTACTTAGAATCATATTGGCCAGGGGGAAGGCAGGTGGGATGGTTGCAGACAAATGAAGATACCTACTCTGATGGAAATTTATGGTGAGTACATAACCGTGGCCGCCAGCTCGAAAGGGGGGCTTGTCAAGGCCTGTAGAACTAAGGATAAATCCCATGGGGGTACTACCTCCCTGACAGGAGGACCGAGGAGGAAGGTACCCTTAAGGAAAGCTTTACAGAGCTTGGAGGTAATAAAATGGCCAGACTCCTGCCCTACATGATGGTGCGAAAACACTGCTAGTTGCACCTTCACTGTAGAAGAGCTTGCCCCTTGATGAAGAAAGGGTAGTTAGAAAATCCAAAACCGATGTTAAAGGCGCTGTAAAAGGAACTAAATGACAGTGCTCAGCCCAGATGGAAAAGCGTTTCCACTTACTCCGATAGACCTTTCTGGTGGATGGCTTGTGTGCTACTAGAATGGCTTTGACTGGTGGAGATTCCAGGAGTCCTTATCAAGAGTGGAACTTTTCTGGTGGATGGCTTGTGTGCTACTAGAATGGCTTTGACTGGTGGAGATTCCGGGAGTCCTTATCAAGAGTGGAACTGGAGCAACCAAGCAGTCTGCTTGAGGTTGACCAGGTTGGGGGTCAGAAGACCCAAGGGGTGAGTAATGAGATCAGAAGGGGATCAAAAATCCAGGGCGGATGAATCAGGTGAGACCATAGGTATGGGAACCACATCTGACTAGGCCAGAATGGGGCAATGAGGATCTTACTCCCAACAGACTGGCTTTCTGCAAGTTTTAGCATCAGGGGCAGTGGAGGGCAAGCATAATGGAGACCGGGAGGCCAAGCATGTACTAGAGAGTCTCTCTGGGACTCCCCCAGAGGGGGGATTAGGGCGAAGTAACTGTTGCATTTGGTATTTGAGGGAGAGGCAAAAAGATCGCAACAGGGTTGCCCCCATTGGGCAAATTCACTCTGCTACTAGAGGACTGAGACACCATTTGTATGGAGTCAGGATTGTACAACTGAGCTTGTCTGCTAGGATGTTGGGACAGTCCCAGAATGTGCGTTGCAATGAGAACGCGGTTGGTGGATATCACCCATTCCCACACGCTCATGGCCTCGCAACAAAGAGAATAAGACCTGGTTCCCCTCTGTTTGTTGATGTACCAGACCACTGACATGTTGTCCGTATGTACCGCAATCGTCCCAATCGGAAGACGGTCGTTAAGTGCCTGCAACGCCAAAAGCACTGACCTTATCTCTAGGACATTGATATGCAAGGAGATCTATAGTCGTTCCACATGCCTTGGACAGTTCTGCCTGAATAATGCCCCCACCCCAGGCGAGAAGCGTCCGTGGTCACTGTGGCGATGGGAGGCGGCATCGAGAATGGACATCCCATGCGGAGGCTAGGGGACTGGAGCCACCACACGAGCGACCTTCTGCAAGTCCTGTTTAGGGGAATGGGATGGTAGAGGGTTGCGATACAGGGACAATTGCACCTGAAGGGTCCACTGCAGGACCCTCATTCAGACGGGCCAAGGGCAGCAGAAATTGCTGCCGCCATGGACCCTAGAGCCCTCAGGACCAATTCCGCCGGTGGAGCTTGAAATTGGAGGATGGCCTGTACATGCAACCTCAGGTTCTGAAGTCGATCTGGAGTCAGGAAAGTAAGCATTAGTTTGGAATCCAGTCTCGCCCCTATGAAATCTATTACCTGTGTAGGAGCCAGAAAGGACTTGGCCATGTTGACAGTCAATCCTAGACATGGAGCAAGATTGAGGAAGTAATCCCTGCATGAACAGAGCAGATGCCTTGTAGGGGCGGTAAGGAGCCAGTCGTCCAGGTACAGAAAGACCTGAATTCCCTGGAGTCTCAGGTGGGCCGCTATTGCCGCTAAGACTTTGGTGAACTCCCTGGGGGCTGAGGTGAGACCGAAGGGGAGGGCCCTGAACTGAAAGTGACTGGCTCCCAGCTGGAAGCAGAGAAACCTCCTGGAGCGTCTGTCCACTAGAATGTGATAGTACACATCCTTGAGGTCTATCGAGCACATCCAATCGTTCCCCCGCAACAGGGAGAATAGATTGCAGCGTGACCATCCGGTACTTTAATTTGGGTACTGCCAGGTTCAAGAGAGATAGAGGATGGGCCTTAAGTCCCCAGTCTTTTTTAGCACCAGAAAGAACCTGGAGTAAAACCCTGATCAGAGCTCATCTGGGGGGACGGGTTGGATGGCTCTTTTGTAAAAGCTGCCGAATTTCTGCAGCAGCCGCCTCCCTCTGACTGGGTGATACGTTGGAAAGGCTTCTGGTTTTGGGGGTTACAATAAAGGGAATTTGGTAACTTCTGGATATGATATGAAGCACCCAGCGATCTGTTATGGACTCCCACATTAGAGGCAGTCAGGGGGGGGGGCATTTGAGGCACCTAGCAGCAGTCGGGGGGGGGGCATTTGAGGCACCTAGCAGAGTGGAGCAGCCGGGCAACCCCTCAGGGGTTCTGCGTGGGCCTCAGAGAAGGGTTTTCTTGACCCAAAATTCCTGGGACCCCCTCTGCCTCCAGGGCGGCATCCTCCCTGTCCTCTGCCATGAGAGGACTGGTTATCCACAGCAGACTGGGATTGATGCAATTTCCAGAACCACTTCTGACCCTTTTGTTCTTGGAAAAGGACCTCTGGGGAGCAGAGAAGTGGACTCAGACGGCAGACGTCTTCCCGTCTCGCTCTGGACTAGTGTCGCGAATGGTTTTACCACAGAGCAGAACCATCAAAGGGGGCATTCGCAAATGACGCCTTAAAGGGTTCTGAGAAGTCAGTCGGAGCCAGGCTTTGTCGCCTCATGACCAGACTCCGCCAGCTCTAGCGGCTCCCTCAGTGGCAAGACAAAAGCCACACAGAGATGTTAGAAATGGACTGCAGAGTGGACATGCGGGAGTACAGTTTGTCCCCTTCCGACATGGACTCTTGGGGGGGGCAGCGTATTCTTTTATTAGATCCCGCTGCATCCGGATGTGCCATATAGTTCAGCAACTTTCTCGATGAGGGCACTGAAGACCCGCTTCCCAAGGCGGTCCATCGCACGAGACTCCTTGCTCGGCGGGTGGACTGTGGGGCTCTGAGCCAACTCTTGGTGGCCGCCGCCACCAACATGGCATCCACAGGGGGACCTCTGCTCCAATGGGTTCTCTGCGGGGGCACTCAAGATCCTGTCCAGACGCTTGGGGACTGGCTCTAGTGTCCAGCTCCCTCCAAGCCCTCCCTGGTGGGAATAAGGTCCACCAGGCGGTCGGGGGGACACACCCAAGAGGTAGATGGCCCTGCTTCGAACACCTCTAGGAATACACACTCAGAGGAAGACTTGGGGGCTGACCAACCCACCCTGATCCTAAGCATTTCCATGATGTCTCCAAAGGAGACATCCTCGGGGGGGGGGGGGTGACCTTGGGGAGCCTTCCCCTTCATCCAAGTCAGTATCTTCTGTAAGGGACCCGGGGGAGTTCACGTGCCTCCTCTTACACTTGAAGAACCTCCTCGGGGGGGCTGTCCGAGGAAGTCTCACCAGCAATGTCATGTTCCAAAGGAACACCCCGAGGCGCTGAAGCAGGCTGCCCCAAAGACCGGGTGATGGGAGCCTGGACCAGCTGAGAGGGAGTGCACTCAAGTGCCCTCTCCACCGCAGCAAAAGCAGAGGGGGAGCCGCCCTCGATAGGCTCAGAAAGTCAACTCCCACCCAGATCCGAAGTGGGGACCAGACTCTGGGCTGAGACCATCGGATCCAAAGGACCTGCGTGCTCCGACAGGGACGGAGCCGAAGGCACACAGAATCCCTCGGATCCAAAGCTCGGCCTGCTGCTCCAAGAGGTCGGATCCGACAAACTCGATGAAAGTCGGAGCCGAAGTGCCCAGCACTGTTTGCTCCAAACCACCCCCGGATCCAACTCTGCTCCGAACCCGGAAAACTGGTCGGAGAAGGAGCGATTGGAGCAAAGAATGGGGTCGAGCTCCCCCCCCGGAGGCAAGGGGGGGGCAAGAGCACTCCCATCTGCAGCTGGGCCAGGATGAACCTCATCATCCGGTCCATGTCTGCATCCGACATGCTATAAGTGGACCTCGAAGAGGCAGAGGCCTGGAGTGCCACCTCGACGAGGACCGGGTACCCCCTCCTCTGGTCCCGGTGAGAAGCAAGGGGATTGGATCAGAGGATGAGGCGATCCAGAAAGCCCGGGAGGGAGAAGCCAGTTTGGCGGGCGGGGCCTCGGCCCGCTGCTTATGGTGCTTCTCTCCGCTTGTCTTTCTTGACCTCCCTCTCCTCCGGAGCCGAAGCGGGAGGTTGAGTCCCGACCGGGAGGCAGGAGGGGCCGCCACCGTGGGCTGGATAGCGGCCACAGAAGTACTTGAGGCCGGAGCCTGATCTGGGGGCAAAAGGCCCGCCAGAATCAGCTTCGTCCTCCGGTCCTTAAGTGCCCTGGGGTTGAACGCTGCGCAAATCACGCATCCAGAGGACAGGTGTTAAACCCCAAGGCACAGAGTGTGGCCATCCGCCGGTGAAAGCTTATGGCCACACTGTGCACTTAGAAAAAATGGCTTTAGGGACCTCTGACATTTTAAATAAAGAGAACACACTCGCTAGGCCCCTACACGCACCACACACTACGACCAGCGAGGAAGGGAGGAGAAAAAGAATCTCAAAAAAAGTATCCAAATAGTCAGATTTTCCAAGTCCTTTGCCCTATGCAAGTAGAAGCATAATTGTCTATGCACATCCAGTTGGTGCAAATGGTATTCTGCCCTATTCTCATAAGGAAAACATACTGGTAGCTCTATGGATTGGTTCAAATTAGATTCTGAACATATTTTAGGTAAAAAAGTTAGTTTGTAAGGAAACTGTGGAAAAGTATGCAGAGGGGCTTTACTGACTAGGCTTGCAGCTCTGACCCCCTTCTAGCAGAAGTAATTGCTGTAAAAATAGGTTTTCCAAGTCACAGAAAAATTAAACAGGATAAAGTCCCATGTTGCTGGGGGGGGGGGGGTCTAATAGGTGCTCTTAATAAAACTACCTTTAAGACTTTGCATAGTCCAAGAAAAAAAAGTAATGTCTTACCATAACATTCCATCTGTATTGTCTATCCTCACTCAGTCATTATGTATGGGTATCTGTTCCGAGCTTGGAACAGAGCCAGCCATTTCCCACGCTCGTGTCCGCTCCAAACTCTCAAGCTAAACGCTTACCCACAATTCCCCTCTCCCCGTTACCTCAGATTGAGTTTGCAAGTTAAAGATAGAGGCTGCCTCTGGTCAAATAACCAGAGAACTGGATGGCAGAGACCCACTAGAAACCACAGGAGGGGGGATCGTAATGACTGAACAAGGATCAACAATATAGATGGAACGTTATTGTTAAGACATAACTATCCGATATTGGTAATCCTTCTTCATGCCTTATGTATGGGGCAGAGTCCCCAGCTACCTGTACTTCTGGGAGGCTCTCATGGAAGGACATTCCTGCGCACCATAGAACCAAAATATTCTCCTCCCTGGAGGACAAATCCAATTTGTAATGATTGAAGGTATGAGGTGTAGCCCAAGTTGCAGCTGCACAGATGTCATGTAAAGAAGCTCTGGCATGGAAGGCAGCAGAAGTTGCCACCGACCTTGTTGAATGAGCTTTCATGGTAGTAGGCGAGATATTACGTTGTGTGTAAATAAAGGTCAGTCTTCAACCATCTAGCTAATGTGACCTTAGCAACAGCTGATCCTAATCTAGATCCAGAAAAGGCCAAAAATAACTGGTCAGATTTACGAAAGGGTTTAGTCCAGTTTACATAAAAACGGATTTGCCTGTGTATATCTAGGGAATGTAGGCAATATTTCCTCCGAATGGTTGGGAAAGAAAACTGGCAATTCAACGACTTGATTAATGGACACTTCAGATACCACTTTAGGCAGAAATGGATTAGTTCTCAGAAGCACAATCTCTATTAAAAACAAGCAGGGAGTCTTGATACATAAAGCTTGAAGTTCAGAAATGCATCTGGCAGAAGTAATAGTGACCAAAAACAAGGTTTTCCATGACAAATACCTGAGGTCACAAGAAGAGGCCGGTTCAAAAGGTGCCACTGTCAGAGCCTGTAGAACTAAAATCCCATGGTTGAACAGGTTCTCTAAAAGGTGGCTTCAGATGATTCACAACTTTTATGAAGGTCTTGCACAATTTATGGACATTGGGAATCTTTGACACCCTCAGAAATTAGAAATTGCAGCCAAATAAACTCAAATGGTAGAGGCCGATAGACCAGCTTGAAACAGGTCAGCCAGATAGTCTAGCATTAATAGACACTGGTGCTGAAAAGGGATCTACTTGTTTCTTTCAGCCAACCGGTAAATCTTCCACTTGCTCGGATAAGTAAATCTAGTGGAAGACTTGAGAAGCAATGAGAATCTCACGTACTGGTAAAGATCATTCTGCCTGGCAATCAAGGAAACTGGAGTAGCCAAGCAGTTAGCTTCAGGCTGGGATGAATCTGGTTCTGTGGGTGTGAGATCAACTCCGGGATTGGATGGAGAATCCATGGTCAATCTAGTAGGTGAAGCCAAAGGAATGGGAACCAAATCTGTCATGGCCAATATGGTGCTACGAGGATTACTTTGCTCTTCAACCACTGGGCTTTCTTCAGAAACTGGGTAATGAGAGGAAGGGGCGGAAATTGAGAGAAGACCTGAGGGCCAATTGTGGACTAGTGTCCCTGGGTGACTGTCCCGGAGGGGGAATCAGGGTTAAGTTGCATTTGTAGTTGGTCGGGGATGCAAAAAGGTTGCAGCATAGATGGCCCCAGCAGTGGACGACCTCCGACATCAAGGGATTCAGGGACCACTTGTGAGGTTGAAGAATGCACCGGCTGAGTCAGTCTGCTAAGAATGCACCGGCTGAGTCAGTCTGCTATCATGTTGGGACTCCTGGGAATGTGAGTTTCTAGAATAAAACAGTTGATAGCCATCGCCCATTGCCATATCCTCATGACCTCTCGACAAAGGGGGTAAATCTTAAAAGGTGGTTCCACCTTGCTCTGCTTGCTGATGTACCACACCACCACAATGTTGTCTGAATCGCAACTGTCCGACGGCAACAGGGGATGGAATACTTGCAACGCCAGAAGCACCGCCCTCACCTCCAGAACATTTATATGCCGATGAGCCTCCAGTTAGGACCAAGTGCCTTGGACTGTGTCATCAGGGAGGCATCCGTGGTCAGTGGCCTTGGGTTGCTGGGGGGGGGGGGCAAGACCATTGTAAGATTGCATGTCATCCACCAATTTAAATCCTGTTTGCACCTGTGGGTTACTCGAATCATGGCTGAAAAAGGATGCTGGAAAGGATACCAGTGGGTGAGCAGTAGCCATTGTAGAAGCCTCATGTGAAACCTGGCCAGGGGAACAATGGTGGAGGCTGCTATGGAACCCAACAGCTGTAAAACAGAGCGAGCTGTAGATTTTTTCTTTTGAAAGGATTGCATTAGTTGCTTTATCCTTAAAATTATGTGCTCTGGAATAGAAGCTCTGCAGTTGTGTCCAAGATAACACCTATGAATTCTGTCGACTGAGATGGGGCGAGATTGGATTTCTGCCAGTTTATGGTTATACTTAGCCTTTGAGCAGCAAGGAGAGAGTATGCCAGGGCTTTTTCCAGTAGATGTCTGGTGAGGGTGGAAATGAGCCAGTCTAGGTATGGAAACACCTGGAATCCTTGAAGTCGCAAGTGAGCTGTGACAACTGCCATGCACTTTGTGAACACTGGGGGCTGTAGAGAGTCCGAAGGGCAGTACTCTGAACTGGTGGCAACTGGCTCTTGCACGGAAGTGCAGAAATTTTCTTGATGGCCTGTCCACCTTTATACGAGTACGCATCAAGATCTAGAGAGCACATCCAATAGTCTTTCCCAAAAGCGGGAGGATAGACTGTATAGTGACAATCCAGAATTTTTGTACTCAAACTTGTTCAATACAAAGATCCAAAATTGGTCTCCAGTCCCCGGTTTTCTTTACAACCAAAAAATAGTCTTTAGTAGAATCCAGATCCTAACTGGTCAGGAGGGACTATTTGGATGACTCTAGCAGCTTTTCCATCTCTAGTGCTGCTTCTTCCCTTTAGCTGGGTGGAACATCAGGAAGATTTTTTTAAAGGGACAGGACAAAGATATAACCTCTGGTTATGATCCTTTGTACCCAAGAACCAGTGGTGATGGTTAGCCAGGCAGAAGGGTACAAGAGAAACGTCCCCCAAGCACCAGAGGAAAGGAGTTGGGCCGCTCTTCAGGAGCACTGGTAGGATTGACCAGAGAAAGAATCCTTGGAACCTTGGTTACATGGTCCCCCTCTGCCCCAAAAGGGGGAGAACTCGGCCAGTCCCAAAAAGACCTTGACATTTCTTGAACCATATCTTCCCACTCTTGGTTTCAGGAGAAAGCATGTTGAGGGGAAGAACAGACACCTACAGCAGAAAGGATCCTAGTCTTTCACATCTGGCCAGTGTGCTTTTAGCTTTGGGCTCAAACACAGAGAAGGGCTCAATGGGGGCATTAAGAAAGGAAGACTTAAGGTTCCACAAAGTTGCACAAGAGCATTCAGGCATGTCATCTCAAGACTGCAGCTGAACCAGCCACTAGCTGCTCCTTCTGATGGGCGAGATAGAGTTAGACTCAATAGTGGTCATCTGAGAGGCCAGTCACAGACCTCAGACACTGCACCAACCAAGGTTTCAGAGAACTCAGAAATCAGATACCTTTGAAGCCTGGTAAAATGTGCCATATAATTCAGGGACCTGATAGCAAAGGTCACTGAAGCAAAGGTGCGCTTCCCTATTTTGTCCAGGGCCCGGGACTCTATTAGGCAGATGGACAGTGGCTTTTCTGCCAGATCTTTTTGTTGCTGCCACCACCAAAGCATCTACAGGAAGACCTTTGGTCCAATGCGGATCTGAAGCAGGAGGACAACATCTTATCGGGCCTCAGAGGAATAGCTTCAATAGTTATCAGGGGCCTTCCAAAACACGACAAACTTGACAAGTTCATCGGTAGGTGGAGTAACCCAGGAGGTAGGGGGCCAGGTGCGAAAGGCTGGCAAGAACAGATTCCTCAGGGGTCAGATTAGAGGGATGCCAGTGACCTCAGTTTCAAAATTTCAAGGATATCGCCAATGATACCTCAGAGGGTGACCTAGGGGATCCTTCCCCCTCATCGAAATGTGCCTTCGGTGAGGGACTCCTCTGTGGAGTCCATGTGCTTCCTCAAACATTTCCAGTGGACCTCCTCAGCGGGAGAAGCTGCGGAAGACCACAGAAAAGGGGATTTCTGAGGGAATATGTCCTGAGGCCCTTAACCCAGTG
The DNA here is from genome assembly GCF_019279795.1 of Protopterus annectens. Lineage (NCBI taxonomy): Eukaryota > Metazoa > Chordata > Ceratodontiformes > Protopteridae > Protopterus > Protopterus annectens. Next base: position 334,329,857 of record NC_056732.1, read on the forward strand.
TCTGCTAGGTGCGACTTGTGAAACCAGTGAAACCAGTGTACCAGAGGAGGGCGGAGGTAGACAGTCCGGTATAGCCAGCAACAGCGAAAGCCTTCAGTCAGTTGTAAGGCTGGTCCACCCATAGGAGTGTATGTCTAGGACAGGGGGCACTCCTACCCCAAGTGGCTCAGCCTGCCAACTAGAGTCCCTGGATGGCTGTGGAGCAGCAAGCTATGCGCGTCACAGCCGACATCCTGGGTCATAGCAACACTTTCCTGCCATGAAGGCAACTGTGGTTCCTTAGCGAGATCCATAAAGGGAACCGCAGAAGGGGAAGACTGTACTATATCCATGGACTTAAAAGGCAATGAAGGAGAACAAGAAGGCGTCTTTGGACATGAGTGATCACCTCCCAAGGAAGGATAGTTCCTTGGGGGTGGAACACCTCTGGCCAAGAATGCCTGGTCCACAACACGCAGTACATCACGTTCAGAAAGACTTCTAGTGGACCTCAGACTGAGGGAGGAACAGGCCTGTCCACAAGAGGCAGACTGTGCCCATCTCATCTGACTGCACAGAGGACAACAGTGCCAAGACTGAACTACTGTAGTCTGCACCAAAACCAATCTGTGACGATGTCATTGTTTGCACAGACACAGATCTGTGCCAAAGCTGGGACTGACAAAACTGGAGTAAAGGCCTCAGTTCCGAGGAAGATCTGAGCAGACACGGTCATTGTCTGCGCTGACTGAACTGTAGGTGCCGATACAGTGGTAATGGTCTGAACAGAGGAGCCCCTCTGTGCCAAAATGTAGAAGGCTGCAGGAGAGGACAGAGCCAAAATCACTAGTGGAGCTGAAGCCCTGGGCACCAAAAGCACTGGGGCAGAGAGCTACACAGCTAAAATTTTAGCCTTTTTAGGTCTTGGTTGGCAAGTGTCCCCAGCTGGGGACAAAGGCAAGGATTTCGCCTTAGTAGAAACATCCATTTTCTTATGGGCTTTAAGAGGGGTTGAGACCTCGGACTCAGAAAAGCGAGATTTTAGAAGTCCCTTCAGTATCACCTCATTTTTCCTTTCTAACAATGTTATTAGAAAAGTTTGTCACAGTACAAGGAGGTTCAACAGATAAATGGGAAGCTCCCAGTGTACATCAGTAGTCAGTTTGTGCCCACAAATAACACCGCTTAAACCTAAACTACGCTGCCATATTAACAAATAGAAAATTACCCGAAGGTATGAAAGAGAAAGGGAAAAGGATTACCACCGATGGTAAGGAGAAATTACCTCACGGTAAAAAGTAAAGGACAGAAAAACACCTGAGAAAATTATGAACACCAGATGCGATAGGGCAAGACATCAACTTTTCTGACAATTTGTAAAGCAATTAAACAATTGCCTGTACTTAACTCGAGAAGTAGCTCGACACAACCGGATTGCAACGCAGCAAACAAAATCTGGGGTAACAGGGAGGGGAATTGTGGTTTAGAGTTTAGCTCGAGAGTTTGAAGCTGACGCGAGCTTGGAAAATGGCCAGCTCTGTTCAGAGCTCGGAACAGAACCATATGCGAGGAATGAACGAGGATTAATATCAAATTGAGTTTGCCAAGAACTCTACAATGGAAACTACTGGGACAAAAGTCCAATAGGATTATGAGAAACCGAATATTTTCCATTTGCTTCTACACATTTCTCAATATAAACATAAGAAATTAGGATGTTTTACTGATGGGTTAGGGAGCCCGGCTATGGTTGGAATTGGAGAAACAAAGCTATCAACTTGAGTTTGAAGGTAGATGGGAGCATTCCTGATGCACGTGTCAGAACCAGAACTGGGTCCAGAATCCAAGGCTCCTCTCAGAGATGAGGCCACAGGAAGGAGAACCAGACTTTACAAGGCCAGTATGGGATATAAAGTCCATTCCCAAACGATTTGGGCATCAACAGAAAGGGAAGAAAAGCACAGGAGACACGAGGGCCAATAGTTAACAAGTGCATCCCTTGGTGGCTTCCTCAGAGGTGGGGGAAATAGGAGCAAAGTAGCTGCTGCATTTGACATTCATGGATGGGGCAAAAAGGTCTCAGCAAGGCTGGCCCCATTTGTGGAAAAACTTTTCCACCTCCTGTTTTAGGGACCACTTGAGACATTAAAAATCGCTCTGTTGAGTTTATCTGCAATCCCATAGGATTTCACCAGGTTGAGATTTTTGAAGAGTGAAAATTTTGTCTATAAATTAGTATCATAAAACAGTTAACACCCATTTACCTGCACTTGACAGATCAAATATTAATGCGGCAGAGTTTGCTATTGTGTAAGCTTTAAGATTAAATATTTTAAAACCTCGTACGTAACATAGGAAGTACTAATACCAGTATGATGATGGTATAATGAGTTAATTCAGTGATTTAAGAGCAAATGTCACTAAAGAAAATTCTCTATCATGGTAAACTCCTTGTTTTATGGCTGGACAGAAAAGGACAGAGTTCCTTCTTGGGGGCTGCCACCACCACCATAGCATCTACTGGGACTTGTGTAGAGGGTGAGGCAATAAACCTATTTGGCCTCCGAAGAACAGGTACCACTGAAACTGGAGACTCCACTCCTTTTGAGAAAGTAAGATGACAAGTTCCTCGAAAGGCAGACGCCCCCAAATGGAGGAAGGGGGAGATCCAAAAGCCTTCAGGTACAGACTGTCATTTGTACTTGCTGTGGAGTGACCCGAGTGCTTGTGTTATGTGGCGGATTCTAGTGCCCAATAGGCAGCTTACTGTGACCCTCTCCTTGTTCAGCCTGGGGAGTGGGACGTCAGTGTGTCTGACTATGGAGTCACCTATGACAAGTATGTTTGGTGTTGTATTTGGCCTCAAGGGCTGTGACTGCTTTGCACACCGATTTTGTGTTTTATGTGTTGCCTGTGGTGTGTCATGAGGTGGCGGTTGCTTGGGTGTCTGCTTTGGAGGCCTCTGCTGTTCAGGTAAATTTTTGCTCAGAACCTCAGAGTATGTCTGTGTGTTTAGGTGTTTGATTCATTGTTGTGATAGCTTTGTGTGAGACTGGTTTTGTGGTGTGTGTAGTTGCCTTCTCCTCCTGTCTGGTCTTGCCAGTCCTGAGTTGAGAGAGCTCAGCCTCCAGTTTGGCTAAATAGCTGCATCTCTCGCAAGTATTTGTGTTATGTGGGAGGAGGAGAGGGTTGTCTGTGTACATGAGGCAATTGTAACATTGCCTCAATATTCCCAGATTCACCAACTGGACAGGAGAGGATGCCACCTCTGCATACCCAGAGACTGTAGTCTGTGTGGTCTGTTTCCCCTGGGTCTTGTTTGGGAAAGGGCTGGAAAGGCCCAGTGTTGAAGGGCAATGCATACTGAATCTAGGTGGTTGCATTTGCAAAAATTCAACAGTTTGCACAGATTTAGCTTTTTCTTCCATCTTTAAGAACTCCTTCTGCTCTGGTGCCAAACAGTCCTTAAAGAAGCATCTAGTAATTTGGATTTGACATGATCTAGCAAGGTCTGCTCCTTTAGTCAATCATGTCATCAGTACAGAGCCAGTGACTGCAGCCCTGCAAGATGCTTCTAGGGCATCAAAACACACTGCAAAGTATACATAACCAACTTAGTTTGCAGAATGCATAAGCTCTTGCACATCTTTATTTCCTGCACAATCTGGAAATTACAATATTTTGTTTAATTAGTTCCATATGTTGCTGGTACTTCAGCATGTGAAACTGGCAACTCAATGCCCTGATAGTAAGAGTTGCAGAGGTATACACCTTCTTACCCCACCTGTCTAAAGCTTTGGAATCCCTGTCCGAAGGGTAGAATTTTTGGTTGTAATAGCCATAATACCTTTAGGTTCATGGGAAATTCTCGATCAGCAACAGGATTCTTGAAAAGAAAACTTGAGAATCAGGCACTCTGTAGTACTTGTCCGGCTTCCTAGGGACTGGAGGTAAGGTGTCTGGAGCAAGACTGGATTCCATGAAAACATCCACATCTAGGACAGGGGGTACAGCTAAAGGCCTGTGCTGAGGCAAGTCAAAATTCTGTCTCTGGACTGAGACTAGTCCTGGCATTCCCAGTGGAAATGCTCTCAAAGTATGCAAGGTTTCAAAAGAAAAATCCTCTGAAGGGAGGCAGAGGGAATGGATTCCTCTGCATCCACACAGGCTAAGGGCATGTCTTGATAATCGGAAAGGTCAGTCATCGGACTTCTGGTCTGTAGAATCTGAAGGCAACAGAAATGTGTCTTAACAGGGGAAGGCTGGCTTATAATTAGCATAAAGTCTTCAGCCATTCTAAGCACTTGTGGCATGGGTGCCTGGGCATGTGCTTCGGGCGTTGTTTTCTAGGCGCAGCGCACACTCTGGGCCTAAGAAACTAGGTAGACATCCACTGCCTCCATAGTAGAAACATCTCATGGTATACTGGACCCAAGTGGGTCGCAGACCTGCAAAGCCATAGAAGCAGGCATCAGGGGCTGCAAAAGGTGCTTCAGAGCACCGGTAGTTCTGGACCCAGGAAGTCAGTCTTCATTAAGTTTTCGGAAGATCAGTAGTTGGATGGCTTACTGAAGCAGTTTTGGAATAGAAAGAGCAAAAGAATTTAGCAAAGATAGCCTGACGAATGGTTTGGGCATTAAACAAGGCATAGACAGTGAGGGACATCGTGGTCTGGGCTTAAAAAGTAAGAATGAAAATCTGAGGTATTTGCTTTCCACAGGTGAGACAATTGTAAACAGACATCGGCAAGAACGGGGTACTTTAGCTTCAGAAGACTTGAGGATTATCATCAACTCAAAAAATGAAAGTTTCAGGTAGTGGTCAGCTGGCACTTGCAAAACTGCTTCCGGCTCCTCCTCAGCAAGAAAGCCTGATGTAATGGCATCGGCTGCCTGTTTTTATACCCCTGATGACCCAGCATGGAAGCAGCGACAGCATCCAACACAGAAATACTAACTCTGGTATTCAGGCCGACTGACGGGCTACCTGCAGGCAGAAGTGTGATTACTGCAACAGTGAAACGAAGAACAGAGATCCGAGTGGAAGGGCATCCTGGACAGAAGTTTGAGATTTTAGCTGGCACGAGCTTGGTATTAGACAGTCCCTCGGTGATAAAGGGAAAAGACCATCAGATCTAAGCTTAAGAGATCTGACAGCACAACGGATGAATATTTAAACACCAAACTGTGGTTCATTTCAGGACTGGGGGGGGGGGGGGGGGAATCCAGCCTTGACTATGTTAACCAACTGTTAGTGACAGCTTAACAACTATAGCGAGACTGAAAATTAGAAATGAAATCACAGCAAATATGGAAACTTCATAAGAAAATTAGCATGAGTACACTGAAGTTTTACACCAAGGACCCACAGATTTGGTAGTTTGATACTATGTAAAATTCAAGTGTTAAGACAAAGGTCAATTGGAGGCAACAACCTCTATGCATGACTGGGTTTATCCAAGAGTACTAAAAAAAAGAACTGGACAATGTAGATTATACAAAAATGTAGTTTAAGCCTGGAATAGGACTACTGAATTAAAGTAATTTAATAAAAGTTTAAAAAGAAAACCGGAATTTAAATAATGCTGCTTAGACTATACAATATATAGCAATGTATGAGAAGCATAATGTGTTAATTTTAACTGTTACTTTTATACAAGTGTAAATGTGCATATGCCACAAGTGATTCAATGTGTTCCTTTAAGCATGTTCTATCAATGGAGTAATTAGATAAGAGTGGCAGTTTCCCCTAAAGGCACTATAATGCATTTCTCAGCATTCAGTTTTAATCCAGGACTTTATCATGACACATGCATCTTAAGAGTGATGCCAAAGTGTCATGACGGCAAACAGCAGCTCCCAATTAACAGTACTCCAAAAATATCAGCCACTATTAGTCAACCTCTAAGAAGTACATGCCAAATAGCAGCAGTCCCTGAATGGAGCCTTGAGATATTTAATTGAACACTTAGTGGACATTGTTACCCAAACTTTCTGGATGCTGTATTTCAGTCAGCAGGCAATCCAGCACTGGGCATTTGTCAGCAGGCAATCCAGCAAATTAGAGGGATTTATGCCTAGTTAGGGATTGTGTCAACTATACCAAAGTGAGTACTGGATCAAATATCTTGGTCAGGTCCAACTAGGTAGTATGCAGTTCTCTCCATCTTAATAACCTTAAAGTCCAAACTTGTAAGCATTCCCCGACAAAGGAAAACTGTTGGATCCAGTGAGGGTTGCCCATGTCCACTTACATGACAATTTCCTCTTTATTAGTGGTCAGTATATTTTCTGGGGTCAGATGGTACATCTTTGTGAAGTGGGACAGTCATGTACTCACCACCATTCCATTTGTACTGGCGATCGACATGGGGTTGGTTCAGACATTGGAACAGACGGTTACAACTCGTGCCATCCAAACAAGCTTCCCCTCTACCCACAATCCCTCTTATCTTGAGTGTGCAAAGAATGCATAAATAAGGAAGCCCCTAGGGAAGCCACATCTGCTATGTTTGACTAAATTGGAAGAGATGAAGTGGCTACAGATATGCTGATGCACCAAACTACTGACATATCCGAATTGCAACTGTCCATTGAGGAGCTGTTTTGAAACGCCTGTAATGAGAGAACAGAGCTCAACTCCAGGACACTGATATGCAAATTAGCCTCCAAGGAGGGACCACATGCCTTGAACAGACCCACTCAGGAAATGACCACCCCACCTGGCAGGTGTCTGTCACTATAGCCATGACTTAGAAAGTGGTGACTGGAGAATGTTTTGAACAGGTCCAAAGCAGATCCCTCCTGCAATAAATTTGTAATCGAAATCTGGTCTGACAAGGACTGTTAAGCCAATATTAATTGCAAAATTCTCATATGAAACCTGGCTAGAGGGACTAGGGTTAAGGTGGCCTTCAACCCTAGAGTTTACAAAAGTTGAACCTTCTATGGATTACATTCTGAATATCTAATTCTTTGGATCCTCCGAGGAAGGGATGCTATAGCAGTGGCTGTATTCAGCACTGCCACTATAAACTCCAGATTACTGATCTGGAGTCAATTGGGATTTCTTCCGATTCAGCATAATTCTTAGGTGGGCAGAGTATGCAATTCCTGGCCATCAACAACAAATACCTGCTCAAACCAGTTATGAGCCAGTCCTAGTACAGAAACTAGGAATGGTCTCAAGTGAGGCACTTAACACTCTGGGGGCTGTGGTGAAGCCAAAGGGCAGCACTGAATTGGTAATGACTAGCTCGTGGTAACACATTCTCCAACACATGCAGTCATCTTTCTTCAGAAAGAAAACTGAACCATGACCATCCAGAACTTGAACCGATTTGTTCAGCATTCTCAGATCCAAAATTGGCCTCTGGTCCCATCTTTTGACACTCATTCACGGTTGCATTCATTGTTGCAGTCACCACACTTGGGTTATCTGCCTGCATCAGTCAGCCCAAATACCAGAGACTTGGTATTTCTGCACCAGTTGCTGTCACTCCAGGAATGACAGGCATATAAAAACAGACAGTACATCAGTTTCTTGCCCCAAATCTAGAGCCCCCCCCCCATAGGGAGACAAGTTATGGTGGAGGAAAATACCAATAGTAATACCCCTGAAAGGGTGCAAGTAAAGGGCACGGGGGGGGGGGGGGGAGAGAAACCAGGACTTCAGTGTATTGTGGTTGTCCCCCCTCCCCATGCTAAACATGTATTCCATCTCAGATCACACTACAGTGAGGAAAGGACCAATATTCCAATCTTTACTGTACTGTGATCCCACAATGAGATATTCGAAATGCAGCCATTTCGAAGTTTTGATGGTTCGATTACATTATCTTTCGATATAATTCTACTACGTTCTTGGTGTTTAACTGTTACAATCACACTTGGGTGGATTCCCAAAGCAGAAAAAAAAGGGTGCAAGCAGTGAAGCTGAGTTAGGGCTGGATAAAATGCCGTGCAGAACTGCTGTTGCAAAGCTTGCCCTGGATTTGGAGAAGATAGACAAATGGTAGGGTTTGGTGAAGTATGGTACTGAATTCCAGATAGTGGCTTTCAGGATGTCCTTGGTAGTGACTCCCCTGAGAAATGCTGTAGAGATAGATGTTACCCTAGTGGAATGTGTTCCGACCCCCTGCAGTGTTTGTTTCCCCATGGTGCTTGCAGCAAAAATGGATGCATGAGCTACCCATTTAGATATTGCTTGCTTAGAAATGGCTTTACCCTCCACGCATGTTGCAAAGCTGACTAGTAACTGGTGTGATTTTCCTGAAGGACTTAGTCCTATCCAAGTAAAATCTGAGTGGTCTGTGCACATCCGAGTGAAAGATCCTCTTATTTTGAGGATTGGGGAAAAAGGTTGGCAAATGTATGGATTGGCCGATTGCCCTGAGAGAGAGACCCTGTCCACAGCCATAAGTGCTTGTCCTTGACACTTCTAGCTGAAGCGATGGCTAGAAGCAAAGCGGCTTTCCAAGAAAGGAATGATGTCTGCTGACACTGCAGACTTAGGGGGAGGAATGAGTTTTTCCAGTGCAAAGTCCCAAACAGGAGTGGGTGGCCTCAAGGTGTTTGCCCTCAGGAATTATTTGATAAGAGGGTGCAAGGAGAGGCAGCTCAGTGTTGTAATTAGCAAAAATGGCTGATGCATGTTATCTTGAGGAAAAGCCTTTGAGTAGATCTGCCAATCGAGGAAAGGCAGGGATGGCAGTGTCCTCCCCTTCAGACTCCAGGAGCAATACCTTCTGGATTCATGACATCCAGCGCCTGCTTGAAGAGCTGCTGGGGTAGGGTTCAAAGAATAAGCCAGACTGCAAGAATTAGAGTTTGCAATTACAAAACCTGCCCCTCCTGCTGAAAGAGCAGGGCAGGGTTGTGGTGTTAGTGCCATGCCAGCAGTCCAGGGCAATCAGAATTTTCATCTGTCCTGTTTTTAATTTGAGCAATAGAAGGGGCAGAGCTAGGAATGCATAAATTGAAGGTCTACGGCATCCACTTTCCAGGCCTTACTGTGATGGTTCCCGGTTCAGAATTTGTGGAGCTTTAGCGGGGCAAAACAGTCCACCTCTGGGGACCCCCCCCATTTCTGAATCAGAAGATTGAAATCTGCCAGTGAATTTGGTTCGCCTAGCAGGAATGGAGCTTGCAGAAGGACTTGCATGTCCAAGGCAGTGTTCCACAGGATCATGGCTAACCTGCAGAGTCTGTAGGAATGGTCCCCCCTCCTGCTTGATGCACCACTTAACTGTGGTGTTATTAGCAGTTGTCCTGGAGAGTACAGACCTGAAAACTGTTGGAGTTCTGTTGAACAGATGCATTTCACAGGCTCCAGTGGCCCTGAATGCATTTGCCATCCATGTGTGCTCCCCAGGCATAGTCTGGTGCGTCTGTGGTTAGGGTCTGGGCGGTGTGGGGTTGAGTAAAGGGCAGTCCCTTGCTGTGGTTGCATGCTTCCGCCCAAAGGAACAGTCCTTACAGGGTACGTTTCCAAGTCCTGAAAACATTGGCACCAAAGTACCATTGAAGTTTACTCATGTAGTTTTGCATATGGAATTAGCAGTATACATGAGGCCACAAACCCCAGGGCCTGCAGTATTTTCCTTGTGGATAGTTGGGTTCTGGTGGCCATTTTTTTTTTTAATTAGATTGTCAAATTTTCCCAAAGTGAGGAATGCCATCTGGAATGTGTTCAAGCTCGGTCCCAGAAATACAAATCTTGACTGGGCACAACTTTGCTTTTCATTGTGTACCCCAGGGCAGTGAGGTTCACAAATGTCAGGTGCTGAAACAGCAATTCCTGCCTGAAGTCAGGCAGTCCAAGTATGGGTAAAATTGGACATTTCAAACCCTCTTTTCTGGGTACCAGGAAAAATCTGGATAGAATCCTTGACCTAGCTGTTCCACTGGAACTGGCAGAACAGCTCTGGAGAGCAGGGATGACTTTGCGCCTCTATCCACTGGTTTGGAAGGTCTTGGAACACCTTTTGGGGTTGGCAGTGAGTGAAGTAAAGTTTGTACCCCTGGGATACAATGTTGAGGACCCAGTCTTGTGATAAACAGTGTTTTGCAAGAAGGGCAAGTTCTCCCCCTAGGGTCACAAGCAATTGGGCAGGGAAGAGTTGGTGTCATTGTGAATTTTCTATAGGTGATGCTTTACCACTCCCTGCTTTGGGGGTGGAGGCACTCCATTGCTTAATCTCTGCATACCACAAGACTAGTCTGGGCAGTGTTTCCCCTGGGTCTGGTTTGAGCTGGCCTGGAAAGGACCACTTTTAACAGCATGTATAGACTTAGCTTTTTCTTCCATCTTTAAGAACATCTGCTTCTGTGCCAAACTGTCCTTCAAAGGAGCATCTAGCAACTTTACTTTGACATGGTCTGGCAAGGTCTACCCCTTAGGCCAAGCATGCCTTTGTAGAGCCAGTGACTGCTGCCCTGCAAGATGCTTCTAGGGAGTCAACACCACACTGCAAAGTATGCTTGCTGACTTGGCTTAGTGTATAAGCTCCTACAATGTTCTACAGTCTGTAAAGACAAGTTCTACATGTTGCTAGTACTTCAGCATGTGAAACTGACAATTCAATGCTGTAATGGCAAGAGTTGCAGAGGTATATACCTTCTTACCCCATCTGTCCAAAGCTCTGGAATCCCTGTCCGAAGGGGTAATATTCTTGGCTGAAGCTGCCTTGATAACTTTAGGCAACTGGGAATTCTCTGGGTCAGCAGGATTTTAAGAAATTTGAGTGAGGTACTCTGTAGTACCAGTCTTGTTTCCCATGGCCAGGTATCAGGAGTAAGGAATGGCTTCCATAAAAATAAATCAACTTGCATGACTGGAGGTTCAGGCCTGTTTTGTTGTGGCAAATCTAGAAATAGTCTCTTTGGACCGAGAATAGTCTTTACATTCCCAGTGGAAATGCTCTTAAAAGCATGCAAGGTTTCGCAAAAGAAACATCCTCTGGAGCGGCAGAGGGAATGGATTCCTCTGCATTTGAATCAGATAAGGGCAGGTCTTCATAATCGGATACCTCAGTCACTGGACTCCTGGTTTGTTGAAGCTGCAGGGGACTGGGTCTCCCTCTCAACAGGGGAAGCCTGACTTTCCCTAAACCCAAGGTCTTCTGCCATTCTAAGAATTTATCATTGTGGTAAGGGAGTAGGTGCATGTGCTTTGGTCGGTTTTCTAGACAGCATGTACTTTAGGCCCAGGAAAGTACAGTAGTTTTAGACAAAGAGTCGATCGGTTATGCAAAGAACAGCCTCAGAAGCTGGTGCCTGATCAGCAGCTCCAGACCCATCCAAGGTAGACATCTGCAAGTTTTAGTGAAAGTCTTGCAGTATACCAGACTCTGAACTATTTTTGGTAGAGGCCCAAAACTGGCAACTAAATTAAACAGAACCATCAGCAATTTTGGACCAGTGCAGTCTCTATCCTTTTTTTCAAAATATCAGTAGTCAGATGGCTTACCAAAACAATTTTGGAAAAGAGAGATTGACAGCAAAAGAATTTAGCAACAAAGAGGCAAACAAATGGTTCAGGCATTGAAGGCACAAGACAGCAAGGTACATTGTGGTCTGGGCCCAAGCAGGTGATTCAGTAAGAATGAAAATGTGGCATTTGCTTTCCACAGGCAAGACTGCTGTTAACTTTGATACACCTTTGAGCAAGAATAAGAGGAGCCCCAACAGAGTACTTGGCTTTAGAAGACTACTTCAGGACTATTCAATTCAATTCATAACCAAAAACCTCAGGTAGCGGCCAGCCCTTAAAACTGCTTCATGCTCCTTGCCAAGGAAACTGGTGTAATGACATCTGCCTTTTTATACCCCTGACAGATGTCAGTCCTGAAGCAACAGCAAAGGTGGAGAGCATCTGTCTGCACTTGCCCTTTCTGTATGACATGAAGAAACATGCAAAGACTAAATTAAAAAAGTTCCCCCAACAGGGTACGAGTTTATTGAAGATCCAACAGGCGGGTATGTATGAGTTTATTGAAGATCCAACAGGCAGGAAGGCAGGAACACCCAACATTTGACTGGCAGTAGAGGAGTTCCGAAGGCTGGTCTGCACAGACATCACTTTTATAGCCCACACTATTAGCCATGTCAAAAATCCCTTGCACCATGCAGTGACTGCAAACTTGTATACTGGTCAGACATTTGGGTAGCAAGAGGAGAACCAAACTGTACGAGTGCAACATGTGAATAGGACATCATTCCGGAGACATGCACATCTCCCACAATGTGTGAAGCAGAACTCCAGAATGATCCTCAAACTGCAACTTTTGACAGTGGCTGGGTAATGACAAATTCACCCTGGGGTGGCACCCATGTCCCTCATGGACACAGGTAGTCAGTGCTCATCTGTATAGTACTTAATCTGTGGTTAACTGGGGTAACCTGGGATTAACATGGCTAGGCCTAGAGATTGTAGGATGCCCTACAAAGTGCACTTTGACTGTGGAAGGATACATTCTAAAGTGTCGATTGACATTTGGACCCTTTTTCTCCCCTGCCTCTGAAGCCCAAAATAGAACCTTTTCCCAACATTTTTAAATCTTCCAAACTAAGCCTTTGAGAGAATGAGAACACATACCACTTTGAAAAAGAAAGTGCCAATTTCCTATCAGAATTTGAAAGTGAGGCAGATAAAGATTAGGGGAAAGTTGAGGCTATATGGTACACAATTTTGAAAAGCAAGTTTGCAAGAATGCTCCGACATTAGATCTAAAGGGCTTGGCATCTAATCAGTCTGAGCAGACTACTGGCAAGACTGTATGAAGGTACTTTGTAGATTTGAAAAGTCATCCAGCTGTCAAGTAAGATGCAACAGCTTCTGCCAGAAAGAACCTGTGACCTCTGCTCCTTTAAGCAGCTCTGGGCAGCATGGACAAGTGTAGAAAGAGGCCCACCTACTTCAGAAACCAACCATTGTTTGATGGGGCAAAGCAAAGTTCCTACTTTGGCAGAGATGCCATCATGGCCCCAGATGACCACCACTGGCACATGCAATTCTCTTCCATGGACTCTAGGTTAGATTTAAAGTGCCCAAAGTCCCGATTTCCTCTAAAACATAAGCAGGAGGCCGAGTGAGCACTTCGGTATTAAAACAGCTACACTTTCTCAGGACATAACACCTCATGAGTGAGCCAGCATCTACACAGGAAGCTACATTCATGGCACAGATCATGAAAGCTTGAGGGAGTGGTTTAGAAGTAAAGTTGCATTGCTGCTTTACCAGATGGGACTACCCCTGACAGATAATGGAGATACTCAGTGCTGGACAGGCTCAAAACCTAGACAAAACCTGCAGCGTCTACTGAAGACTAGACACCTTGGGATTTGTAAAATAATGTTAAGGGGGCCAGCACTAGTCATCCTTGGAACAGAGGACTGAGAATCCCTTCTTATCCTCTGTGGGGGACAGTTAATAAATGGTGCTGCCACTGAGGCAGAGAAAGTTATACACCTTAATTGCAGTTTCCTGTGACAAATGTCAACTGTCACATCATTCCACTGCCAGTGAATTTGTTAGACTCCATAAAGCTTACAAGTTTCAAAACGATAGCACCTCTAACACCCAGAAGCCCTCTTGCGATACCATTTAAGGGTTGACCAAGAATAGCACTGTTTAAATTAAGCCAACCCTTATTTTGGCAACCTGCACAGGGTAGTGTACACGCTAAGCCCTTAATTCAAAAAGCCTCTCGATCAGAAGTCAGTTAAAGACTGAAGTGTGCAGCTCAACATGCACAAGGCATTTCTAGTGTTCAACTGAAGCCACAGAACTGTTTTTCCAAGTCACAATTAAGCACAGAAAGAATTACCAACTTCTGTTACATTAAAAAAACCTTAATCCACCAAGAGAGAAAAATAAGACAATACCCCAGTAATACAAGTCTGAAAGTCTACAGGTGTCGAACCAGTAGATAAGGTTAATCCCCTGGAAGTGCCTTGCAGGACACCACAGCCAGGATTATACCAACCCCAGCATTCACTCGCAGAAAATCAACTGTTACACACCATAGCCAACATGCTCAAAGGTATTACAACAAACATACTCAGAGTAAGAAAAAATCCCAGGATTTCTCAAGTTCACCATTTACAAAGCTGTTAAGCAATTTTTTCTTTTATATATATATAAATGCAAATAAACAGAACCTTTAAAGCATTCAACATCACACAACTGGTGAACCTTAAGAAATTTCTTATACGTACTCTGAGGAAAACCGACAATCCTTGGTGTGCAGATCTACATTTTCTGGAGGCTCAGTGTCCTTCCATGTTTATATTAAGCTATGTTCCAGTAAAGAAAAAAAAAAAAAAAGAAAAATAATTTCAACATAGAAAAACACAGCTTACTGTTTACATCCAAGTAAACTTAAACTATACTGAGAAATTATAACTGGTTTCTTTGCATCTCAGAATAGAGAAAGTAAGAAAGTTGAGATCTTACCTAAAAGTTGTACAACTGATGCTTAGCACTACTTTGCTCTACCCCTCTCAGCTTTCGTTGGTTTCCTTACCCCTCTCAGCTTTCGTTGGTTTCCTTAAAACTACTGCAGTAAAAGTTTTGCAGAATTACAGCTCAGCTCAGTTAAGTCTGGCTGAATTTAGTAGACGTTTCAAATTTTCTTGTCCTAGACCTGCTTCCCTGGAAGGGCAACTTGCTGTGGATCTGTCCTTCCCTTGCCATTGAAGTTGTAGTTGCCATCTAAGAGCTAAGAGTGCCTCTTTTGCAGATATATATTCCCTTAGTCCTCTAGAACTTATTTGATGACCTGGAGACAACTTCTCTCAGCAGCACATTCACCTGTAGAACCTTACAGGCCTTACACACAGCATCATATTCACCTGTAGAACCTTACAGGCCTTAAACACTACCAACCCCTTCCCTTACAAATTTCTATTTGTTAAATAAAATAAGACAGTTTTCTTTACTTAACAATATTTTATTAAATCATGAATGTACAACAGCTTCTGGACTACACACTGACAATTTCAAAATAAAATTTCTATTAACACCGTAATCTTTTAGAAACTTCAGAATCTTAAAAATGCTTTCAAGGTCACCTGAAACTTACATGTTTGACATATCAAAAAAAAGGAATGCTGCTAGACTTTTTACAAAGACCACTAAAAGAATTAACAATTAAAAAACTTAAAACCTAAGAAACTGTCTCCAAAAAGGCATTTACAGTCCTTCCTCCACAGCAAGGTAATGTACTTAAATTACTGGATCCATTCACAAAATGGCTCTGTTATCTGCTCTGGTGTCTTCTGTCATACCACTGTATATTAATGCATGACTTAGATAAGAATCTCGTTAATATTTGCTTATTTCGACAACCTGACGCTGTTATCTCTGGGCTCCCATCCTCTCCTATATATACAGTGAAGCCTGTTTCAACAAAAGTAGAGAAAAATTAGAGTTTAGCTAGTTTACCAATCTTGAGACAAGATATCCTACAAATCTTAACTCCTAAATCCAATTTTATAAATACTTTATAGAAAAGCTGTGATTTTAGCAAAAAGAGGGGCACTTACCCAAATCACAGCTGTTGGATCTTAGTATCTGCTTCTCCCTCCATAGCCACCACCGCCACCACCACCACTACCACCAGCACCTGTAAAGACAAAAACAGAAACAACAAGTTGAGCAATCTGCCTTTGGGTGATGACCGAAGGGTGAAAATATTCAAAGTTGCATTAATTACCTCCATATGGTCCACCCATATTTCTGCCACCACCTCCACCATAGAAGTTACCACCTTTCATTGGCCCATACTGCGAAGACTGTTGATTATAGTTGCCAAAGTCATTGTAGTTACTACCACCAAAGTTTCCTGAAGAAAAACAAAAATGACAATGAGTTGCCCAAGTGCATGCGCTTATATTAAGCAAAGTAATGCAGATGCTCCCAAGACAGGAATACAGTGAAGTTGACCACTTAGGGCCACATAAAAATGCAAACCTCAATTCAGTTTTGCAGTTTGCTCTGCTCACCCAGTTACAAGTCAAAACACAGGCAGAGCTACCCCCCACCCAGTTACAATTCAAAACACAGGCAGAGCTACCCCCCAAAGTGAACACTGAACACCCCCAAAGTGAACACTGAACACCTCCCCTTAAACAAAGGCCACCCCCCTAGTCACAAAACTCTCAAGCCAAGCCGTAGAAATCCCAAGCTATAGCAGAAAATTTCAGACTTGTGAAGAATCTAGCACAGAACCTATAAAATTCCCAGCAATAACTAATGCAATTTTTAGTTCAGTGAAGGCTTCAAGAGACTCAGACTGTTCTGTACAAATAAATTTTTGCAACTTGCCACTACTGAATTTCCTACCCAGAAGCCCAGGGACACTTAAATTTCCTCACTCACTGGGTTTCGTCAAGTACAAGACTCTGGATACATAGAGCAGGGGGGGGGGGGGGGACTGCTGCTCATTCAAGCAATGGCACACCTATCACTGCTCACTGAGCTAGGATGCTTAAAAAGCAGATGCCACTGCAGACTATGGTGAGTTGCAGTAACAATTGGAACAATTACAGAACTGCAAAAGTTAGGAGACAAAGGAAAATAGAAAGACTAGACTTACTGGAGTCTATGGGACACAAGTCACTAGTCCTGCTAGCAATTCCTTCAACAGGACATTTAGCAAAATGGAGAACACAGGAAAAAAAAAAAAAAAACCACACACACCCTTCCAAGTATTTTGGGGAGGGCAAAAAAAGCATCTTACAATGAAGTTGCATGCTGTTTGTAGGTAAAGCTCCAAAAACTTGCTTTAATGATAGACCGATTATCCACATCTCCACCATGACTGACATCTTAAGTCCATTTCACATATTGTAGGACCTACCTCCGCCATAGTTGTCATAGCCGCCGCCGCCACCACCACCTCCAAAGCCGCCACCTTGGTTGCCATATCCAGGGCCACCGCCACCATAGCCACCTCTTCCACCTCCATAACCTGGTCCCCCTTGACTACCAGCTGTGGAAGAGAAAGGTTATTTAGTATCTACACAAATAAAGCTTCAAAATAGTCAACTCTGAAGTTTTTTTTTTTTTTTTTTTACAGCTCCTGTTCCCTCCCACATCCAGCCTCCAGACAGCACTGAAGAGCCTGTGCCTATTAAACTATTATGGCTATGCTACAATATTTCATAAGATTTCAAGAGTAGTGTCTTATCCATGCAGAGACTGGATATTAAACAAAAGTCAGTGAGCAGGCTGCATGAGGAAAACAGTGTAGACAAGTGTGTTGTAACAGTAAACTGTACCCATTACATTTACTCCAGTTGGGAGAAACTGGCAATACAATGTTGACAACACAAAGATTCATGCTCACTTGGACTACAGACCACATTTAAAGCTTTCCCTTCAAATACACCTGCTAAAGAGACTTACTAGAAAATTCTGGTAAGCCAGCCAACATTGACCTGCTCACCATCTGGGTAATATTTCAGCATTTGTTAACCGGGAAAGCCTAAGTCCACTTTCAGTGGAGGGCCAGTAGAAAAATCACTTTAAAATATTGGAAGAAATGAAAACACTTGGAAAAACCCATGTGGATGCAGAAAGATATGCAGATTGCACACAGAAGGCACCCCAGCTGAAAATTGACTAGAGAACCTTGTGCTGTGAGGTGACAACTGCTGCACTGTGCCATCCAAGGACAGCTCCTGGATGCTGGAGTCCTTGCTGAATACTGGCAACTTCAGTATAATACCAAAGCCATGTTAATGACTAGTTCCACTTCACCATGAAAATAAACTCAGATGCTGGCTTAAATACAGTAGTACGAGGACAAAGTGATTAAGCATTACCAAACTTGTAAAGACAAGACACAAGAGTAGCTTAAGTTATACCAACCTCCTGGCCCTCCTGGGCCTCCACCATAGCCATCATAACCATCAGAATACCTGGGGCCACCTCCATAACCAGATCCACCTCCATAGCCACTAGGACTTCCTCCGTAGCCAGCACCACCACCACCACCACCACCATAGCCAGGTCCGCCACCATACCCATCTGGAAAAGAGAAAAAGAAACTTAACTCCAGTTTGATACACACACACACTGATGTTCACTGACCAGGGTTAATTTTCAACATGCAAAAGAGAAGCAGAATTCGTGCAACACTTGCCTTAGCCAAGACTACTAAAATTAGTTTAAGGTCAGACAAGAGTCAAATTGCCTGACAAATACCAGCAAGTTCAACAAATCATTCACAACACAAGTGTTTAGAAATTCCTTATGACAGCAACCCATGTCTGACCACTTTGCAATTAAACGCATTCTCTGTCCTCATTTCCAACAAATATTCACATCCTAACACTGGTAATTGACAATTCCATTTGTTAACTGGGTTGGGCCTGACCAGGCCACATGCCCATTTTAAGCAGAGGCCTGGGGAGAACTTCACATGCAGCTAAAATGCTTGCACAATAGTTTGTATTATGTACTTAACAGTACAAGTCTCCAAAAACAAAAATTGTCACTGTGAAACTAGTAAGTTTCTAAACAAGTCACAGTAAACCCAGTATTAATAGCCAAAGCCTCTGCACGATAGCATGGCTTTTGAATTTGTGGCAAACAAAACCTCTACAGGATTAGAGACATGCAATCTGCAAGGGCACCTGCAGTCACTTGGCTGTAAAGGAGTCAAATGATGTTTAAAACTGGTAGTGTAAAACATGTTACAGCAACTTTGGACCACAACACTAGTCACCAGAACCCAGAGGAACAACATGTTAGAACAGCACAGCATTACAGATGTACAGCAAAGTTGGGTTGAAGATTTGTTCACAGCTGTTTGGTGAACCACACTCCACCACAGCATTGACAGTAATTATTCCCACCTTTCCCCTCAGTGAACCAGACTCCACCACAGCACTGACAGCAATTATGCCCACCTTTCCCTTGAATCATGGAACCCCCCACCCCATGTAGAGCTTAGAACCAAGCATGTGCACACATGGAGACAGAACTTACCTGGTCCACCTCTAAAGTTACCCCCTGATCCAGGGCCAAAGTTTCCACCTCCTCTAGGATCTGCACCAGGACCTAGAAAACGGTAAATTAATCAGTACTCCTAATTGTGCCAACATAATTCAAGCCACCCCCCCCCACATAACTAAAAGAAGCCTACAAGATATAGTGGTAAGACAAACCCCAATGCACCTTTCACGGTGATAAAGTTTGCCATCCACTTAGTTAACCATGCCATTACTTCAAATATCAACAGGGCAGCTGCAGCCACTGGATAAACTTTTCACATTAAAGCACAAACTCAGACATTCACCATGTCAGGTGATTAACAGAGATGCAGAAGCTGAAGGTGATATTAGCAAAGTGAACATGTGCCCAGTCTACAAAACTACAGTTAAAAAAAATGCACCCAACACCAAGAAAACTAACCTCTTGCACTCTTCGCATTTATATCCATCATCTCTTCTCGTGACAAAGCTTTTCTCACTTCTGTGTTCTGCCCATTGATTGTGTGGAATTTCTGCACTGTAAAAATATATGAACAAAATCAGTGCATAAAACAAGAGGGAGAATTTCAGAAGTCACTACTGCACTAGACAACCACTTCATTGAAAACTAAGATATTTTAATTCACAAGTCTAAAGTCTTCAGTACTACTGCCCAAGTGGTTCCCCCCAGCAGAAGATTTAGTGCTACTGGTGCTACTCTATGCCCTCAAATTTCTCAAACTATTACTCCATTGACCCAAAATTTGAGCTGTAACCAAATGCTCGATAAACAAGTTACTGAAGGCTGTAAGGGGTTATGTCCACAGCAGATTACTTACATACTATTTTGTCCACAGGGTCATGGTCATCAAATGTAACAAAGCCAAAACCTCTCTTTTTGCCAGTCTGTTTGTCTGTGGGAATCTCTATTGAGTCAATTGAGCCATACTTTTCAAAGTACTCTCTTAGATGATGTTCTTCTGTGCCTGGTTTGATTCTTCCAACAAAAAGCTTCTTTACAGTAATGTGAGCACCAGGCTTTCCAGAGTCCTTCAAAAGAGAACAGGAGGAAAATTTTAGAAGCACGTATTAGAAAGCATTTATCATGACTGCAAAACTAGTCACACAAATTAGCATATGCTTTACCAACAGTCTTAAACTTTCTACTATTATACTTGACATTAATCAGTTTTCACAAAGCTAATGCCACTTCCTGTCCTAGCAGCACAAGTTGAGGCAGGCATAATTTCCTACCTCAATTGCAGTGCCTGGTGGCATTCTTTGCCCATAAATTTAAGGATGGGGGAAATGCAGCAGTAGACCCACAACCTGTTCTAGTTCAACAGGGAAACTTGTGCTGTGGTCCTGCTGCCATTAAAAGGGACACTTCCAGCCCTGGAGACCATACACACCAATTAGGTCTGCCAAGCCAACCTGGTCTTACGCAAGACATTTCAAAACGAGTTTCACGTCAACTTCTGTGAATACCAGTACATTCACAAACATTGGCATGTACCACACTACAATGAATGACAACCTAGACAGATGCAGAAGTATTGCAGTGACAACAACTGTACCATGTTTCTTGCTGCCCCCCAAGCCCTTTTCCCACCCTATTCCAGAAAAAAAGTCACTCCTTACCTCTCTGGCTACTGCCCTTTTTGGCTCCACAACTCTGCCATCAATTGTATGTGGTCTAGCTGACATTGCTGCATCTACTTCTGAGGTGTTTGAAAATGTCACAAAACCAAATCCTCTTGACCTCTTTGTTGCAGGATCTCTCATAACCTGCAGAGAAAGAAAATATTTTAAATTTACGACAAAACCTTGTTTTATGCAATGCTAACATACCAAAAAAACATGTTCCCATCCTGTCAGCTCATACCAGAAGTAGGAGCTAAGAGTCCCACAGTGTGACCCGCCCAAACAGATTAAATGACTACTGCATAACTACTGGCAAAGACAGCAACGTTGTCTACAAAATACCATAGTTAAATGTAAACAATGGTTATTGTAATTTGACTCACCACGCAGTCTGTAAGCTTGCCCCATTGCTCATAGAACTTCCGCAAGCTGTTTTCTGTTGTTTCAAAACTAAGGCCACCAATAAATAACTTCCGAAACTGCTCTCCAGACCTCTGAAACAAGAAATACAAGGAGTCAAACAGAAAAAAAGTTTAATCAAACTGGTCAATCTACCAGTATAGAATAGAAATGTACACGATTATGCGGCTCACCAGCTTACCCACTTATATACCAAAACTTGCGTGTATTTAGACATACCTTTCAGGAGTGTGCTTTGGTTAACAGGCTAAGCTGATGGAAACTCGTTCACATCAGTACCCTGCATTAAGCCTAGGCACTGCATATACGAGGAGTCAAGCCCTCACGTGCCACACCAGACTATTCTCAACCATCTCAAAATCTGGGGACAGTGGAGTGGCTACGTTTCGTCATAGCAATAACCGTACTTCTAAAAATTGAACAGGACCACTAGAAAGTGACTACTTGCAGTGGCACCCCAAGAGAAGCTGGTTGGTTTAACGACTTCCTCTAAAGCAAAGACAAATGAGGACCAAGGGGATCAAATACCGTACCACCGGAAATACATGAAGTAGCATACCTCACTTTACGTCCTTCCGCAGAAAGGACAGATTTTTTTTTTAACAAGCCATTTAGTATGAATTTAATTAACTGTATTGATCCTTCAAAAATAAATTAAATTTCATCCCCAACTTTGGCCTTCACCCCCTCCCTGCAGCCTTCTCGGCTCTTCCAGATTTTTTTAACAGAACTGTGACCACTACACGTTAGGTGTCACATGCGCGCATCTCGCTCCAACAGAAATTCAGGGAGAACGCAATGCTCAGCCAGAGTGCAATTACAGCTCATCGTTGTCCCTGCTTTAAGGGAAAGTTCGGCACCCGGAAGTTTTATCTTCGAACCAGCGCAACGTGTTCAATTATAGAACGCGAGGGGGCCAACTCGTTCAACTTTAACAGGCCACCCGCTCGTATTATACCCATACTACACACTGCTCACAAGAGCAAACAAACTCGCTTGAATCAGGTCATACTCTACTTAAGATAAAATATAGGCTTCAACTCCGAAAGCACACCCTCGCCCACCTAAAAACTTCGATGACTAAATAGTAAGCCCAAATAAAAAAAAGCCTCCCATGCCCGCTAATGATGGCGCCATTTTAACGATCAAGCAATACGAAAAAACCACTAAACACTGTTCCATGTAGTGCGCTAACGTGCAGTGTCCTAATCCAGTGCAAGAGGTTGAACTTCAGTCTATTTTTACTAAAACGATGAAAAACAAATAATCCCGACCACCAAACCTAATTAAAAAACATGTGGACCAATAATCTTACACATAAAATTAAAATGCGCTGTTGGAAAGCGGATGCATAATCGCACGTGGTCACGAGGCCTAAACGATATGAATTACTTAAATTATTAGAGGAAAAAAAATACAGATGAGAAATTTCGCAAACCGTGTAAAATACGACGAGTGGTACAATCTCTATACTCAACCGCGATTGGCGCGCTCTCTTTCTCCACTACACAATAGCTAGTCTAGCGACACTAGTCTTGGGCACTTAAAATGGCCGTAAGCCTATTCCACTACACGTTTCGTTGTTAAAGACAAAACTAAATCAATAAAATTGAATAAGAGAAAAAAAATTGAAGTGGGTGGGGGATCTAGTGTCCACATAAATCAACATTATAAATGCTCAGACACATTGACCCCCAATATCACGATTTGTGAAAATATCGCATTTAACAAGCTACCATAAAGTCAAAACAAACTGTTACAATGGCACAACAAAATACTTACCTCCGACCGTTCTCGATACATCTTAAAGCAGAAGCACCGAAATGCTGTAACTGCACAGACTTAGAATATTAAAAAGATTTATAACTACTCAGTACTATAACCGTTAAAAGCGTGCTAGTCTACAGAACTTTCACCGTACACGAACAGCTTTTTTGTTCTGCTAGCTGAAATGAGCACATGCGTACTACACGCACGCCTATTAAGTTCTTTCTAGATGATTCCTCAATATGCTCAGTTTCTACTAAGGAGAGAAGAAAATAGCGAAGCAGTCCACTAACTGAACTAACGTTTACTTGTACGACACTATTATAGCTACGTAATTCTCATGGAGAATACCCACGCCCTTTTTCCTGTATTCTTTACCCGCCCCCTCATAGTTTACGGAACGAATTACGTCATCTGCATCTAAATGAAATGTATTTATTTTACATTATAATATGGTTACTTGATACCTAATAGTATTAGAGTGTATAATAAAACACTGGTTTTATTCTTTAACGTATAAATCATCATGTGATTGGTTCGTGTCAAATCGATTTTTGGTTTCCGTGCCGGAAAAAGCCGAGCTGATAAACCAATTAATCTGATTTTCGTACATAAAAATATTTACAAAGTAAGTATATGTTTATGTTTTCAAAGATATTTCAAAGTCTAATAATGTGTAGATTTTAGAAAAATCTGAAGTAATGACAGTTTATCGCACACATTCATTAGTACTATGATCCTGCGCAGTGAAAGGAAGTAAATGAGAGGGGGGAGGGGATATTTGGCGCCAGTAGATCGAGCGCTTTCTTGAGTTTATAGATTGTATCGCAGTGATACTACTGCGAGCTAACAATACAGGGTAAGGGTTGGCTATTATTCGTTATAGTTACGGCTTTTACTTTTTATATAAAGGTATGCTATAAACATTCTCTTCTTTTATGGAGAATCTTAGTAGAGATTTAATTTGGTATTTTTTAATGGTTTTGGATAGATATTGGACGTGCAGTAGAAACCCTTCAATTGGTGTATGGTTTTGAGGTAGTATTGAGTATCCGTTTTTAAAGTGAGTTATCTGTTGTGTTTAGGGTGGTGTAGTGTCTTTTTAAAAGGAGAGCTGTCTAATTTGCTGTTTGTGTTGCTCTGTGATGGGGCCTTGTGTTTAGAAATAATGGTAGTACTGCCCTAGGCCGTTGAGCTGTTTGTCTTCATTTTGGTGCTTAAGATAAAAGGGGGTCGATTGGTGATGTTGGTGCGTGTTGTATTTGAACATTTTAGGTTTCTTTTATTGGAATAAGGATATAGGCGGTGCTTGTGTGCCTGCTTTAGTGGGGAGTAGTTGCTTTTAGATGGGTATGCCGGCTCCGTTAAGTTTTTCTAACGGAAAGTCGAACGAAAGGCTTTTGATGGTATTTAAAGGGTGGGTTGTTAGATGCGAATGAGATGTGTAGATGTAGTGCTAATCCTTTTTTTATGAACGAACGGTTAAAATCATGTTAATGTACTTTCCGGTTGTTGTTTGGGGCAACTGTAGGCAAGAGTTGTGGCTAAATTGTGAGATGTTGTAGTTGGTCCTTGCAAAGTCGATTATCCGTTGTGTAAGTAGTGCGTTTACCGTAAGTGTTCTTTCGAGGCTACACGAAAGATGTGAACGGGGAGCCTGTCTTAATTCCGTGCGTTCCATTATTAAGACTGGAATTTTAGAAATGGGGTTTTATTATTGGTGGCTTGTGGGCCTCTCTAACATATATAGATGTTGAAAGTTTAAATTCTTCAAAGGTAAGTGACTTGGGATACGTATTTGCAGTGCAGTACAGCATCAACTGAAATGGTAGGAAGTTGCAACTCTAAAGCGGTGTTCTTGCTGTGGCACTTGACTCCCTAAGAGGCTTTTAGTGCATGCCCTGGTTACGTCTCAAAGAAGCACCACATTGGAACTGGATTAGCCTACTTCTGTATCACTACTCGTGTGTATAACGGTTTGACAGGGTTATCTCCTGCAACTGCAAGCCCAGTAACCAGATGGGTGGCACTTGCTGTTGTGATTTTCAATAACTTAATACATTTTTTTCCATATTAAAAAAAAAAAAGTTTCAGTTGAGGTTTAAGATATGAATTATTAGAGCCAAGAGTTAACCATTGTCAGCTCATAGTTTGGTAGCCAGAGCTTGGAAGATCATGTTGAGTTAATTGAAAATGGATGAAGTTGAGAGATTGTTGCAATTTCTTAGCTACTTCCATTTTGATTATATTGTTATAGGCTAGAACTGTTTACTATCAAATGTTGCAACAGATTATGCTGCTTTGCCTGAATACTGTTTATTAGTCTTGCAACTTATAAAGGGGGCACCCCTAAACCCGAAATTTTGGTGTAGTGCTTCTCTGAAATATTACCAATAACCCTAGTAAGCCACTGAGATTGGACAAAAAATGCTGGCCGTTTTGGCAGTGTCTCTATGGACAGTGACGTATGCACATGTCTAGTGTTGCCTGAACATTACAGTACAGGTTAAGAACCTTATTTTAGCTGCGATTTTCTGTACTGTGGAAGTTGTATATAGTAGTTGTAGTCCATTTTGTTCTGGGTTGCATTGCTGATGTGGACCCCCAGAGCGCTTTTCTCATTTCTGTAATTTTAACCCAATTTGTGTCCTTTAACTGAGTTTGGGTGGTACATCCTGGCTTGTCCATGCTGAGGGGTAGTGTTTTGATAGCATGATGGGAGTGGAACAAGTCTGTCTTCAGGGTTTGGTAAGAGCAGTATGTACTACACCTGCAGTTTAACCAAAATGCTGTAGCCCTTTTCCTTAATAGATAGTAATTGTTTTTTAATACAAGGTTTTGAGATTTTTTTTTCCATTTTACTCTCTGGGGTAGGCTTTGTGTATGACTGTATTGAAGTGTATTAACCTACCAGTTTGTGCAGGAATGGGCATGGCCTGTTTGACAAAGTGGTAGGTAGTGTTTCAATATGTATATACACTGACATGGAGTCATGCGCACAACAATCTCCATCCTTGAAATTGTTCCTTTTGCCTTTTTGCACCCCCCCCCCACCTGCTGAACAAGTGTTGTGCAATTGTGCTGGTACTGCAAACTGTTTCAGCCGTTAACAGTATTGTTTAAAGAAACAGTTTTGCGGTGTGAACTTTGCCCGATTGACTGAAATGTGATGTACAGCATGCATTTTAATTTTATGCCCCTAGTAAAACATTTCTCTCTTGGAAGTGAATGTCCACAATAAAATATTGGGGTGCTTTCAGCACACATTGCAATGCAATTAATATTCAGCATCTATCTGGTGAGGTTTGGGCAGGGCTTGCTACTGCACATCTGGTGGGTTTAATGCACTTCGATATCACCATATGTATTGCATTGGCTTTTCAACCTATATGGCTAAGAGCAGGATTTTTACTAGTTGTATAACACTAAACATCTTGGTCACAGTACCAAACCCAGCCCCACAATGTCTTTTAAATGAAAGCCTAGTTGCTCCATTGCAGTCAAATTCTTAACCCATTTATGATGACCCAGTAATGAATCTTCAAATTGAGATGATATTTTGATTCCATACTTACTGGCTTACCTTTCTAACTTGTTAGAGGACTCCCTGGCATGACATTTCTGCTAAAAACCTAATTGGTGTCAGTTCATTTGGGTGTTTGGAGAGGAGTGCTCCTGTGGAGGTAATCTGTTCTGTTCTAAGATCACTGCACATACACTGGGATGAATTAGTCTGTGTTAGTGGGATGGACAAGTTTGTCCAGGGTTGGTGCCCTCCATTATGTCTGTGTGCTGGGATATGTGCAGGCTCCAACAGTCGGGCGCTTCATCTGTTGTTTGAGTAGTCCAGCAATTTGAAGTTTTGCTTTGCCTTGCCTCTCTACCCCTGTGCTTGTAAAAAAAAAAAAAAATTGGAAGCCCATTCACAGATGTGAATGGGGTTAAGCTCTGGTAAATACTGGTGACTGTTTCCACTTTAAGAATAAATAGAAAATGTTGGCATCTGACACTTCTGAGGGTATACTGTTTAATGGCATTGCAAAACTGTTCTGTTTTCTTTGTGTTTTCTTTCTGTAGAATTCTGCTGGAGAAAGGTTACTGCCAGTTTTATTGCAATAGTCTTGTGCTAAATGTTTGTCTAGTTTCTATCTACTTATTCAGTAGAACTTTAATTTGTTCATTTACCTGATGTGCATAGCTTCATTTCTCAAGGTTAAAACTTTTCAAGTTGCATTTGAAACCACTGTGCTATATGCCCATTACACTTTTTTTACAGAACAAACCTACAGTCTAGTATTTCAGTAAATGTTAGTATACAGTAAGTGTTTAAACTGTAAGAGCTGTCTTTAATCAGAACAATATTGTAACTGATGGAAGTGCAGAGATGCTGAAAGGCTTTGTTCTGTGGGTATGGGGGGGGGGGGGTATCTGGTTCATGGGAACAGTTATGTGGTGAGAAGTTTGCTTTGGGGATAGTAGCATATGATTCCATAGTACAGATTGCCATCCGTGGAAAATTATCAAGTGCTGTAGAGAATGTGGTATTGATTGCACAACTTTGAAATTGTCTAAAACCTAGAATGCAATTTAATCTGAAGTTTTATTTGTTATGGTGTTGGGGGGGGCTTAAACAGCATAGTGTCCAGATGCCCAATTTTGTTGTCTTGTTTTATGAAATGTAAGTGTGCCTACACCCTTATGCTTATTAATTGGTTGCTCTTTTGTTGCAAACATTGTTTACAGGATTGGAAAAAATCAGAAATCAGACTGCATTTTATTTTCTAGACTGCTTAGGCAATAAATTTTTCCGATTATGGACTCAAAAAAAACTAAGGTAGGAGGTTTAAAACATTTTTGCCCACACTGCATTGTCTGTTCGTGCATTTTTCTACCTGTTGCACCTTCAAGCCTTGTTAATCTTGTTTTTCTCTATTTGTATATTACTATTTCAAGTAATTCCTTGTCTTTTCTTGCGTTATTTTGTTTTTCCAACTTGGTTACAAGACTGTCTTTATATACACGCACTTTGTTTTATTTTTGGCCTTGGTATTTGCTGTTTTGAGAAGCCTCTGAAATTTAGTGGTTTGGAATGAGGGAGCAACCTATATAGCAGGGTGTAAAATTGGGAAGGGTAAGAATTTTGTGGTTTATATGCAATTGTGCTGTGCTTGTATATTTGTATCTGTGGTGCAAAAACATAGGCTCAAAGTACAGCAAGGTGTGGGGTGTTTTTTTTTCCCCTCTTTCCCTTCGTTTTCTACATTTCCCTTTGTACTTGTCTTGTTTTCTTTGCTTCATCTCAGTGTGAAGAACTTGCGTTTTAACTTTTTTTTTCTAGCACGCCATGGGAAAGAAACAGAATGGCAAGACCAAGAAGGTTGAGGATGCAGAGCCGGAAGAGTTTGTTGTGGAGAAAGTCTTGGATAGACGAGTCGTAAATGGAAAAGTTGAATACTACTTAAAGTGGAAAGGTTTCACAGAGTAAGAATGCTCTGTTTTGATTTATTTTGTTTGACTCCTTGACTTTGAGATGAGGCAAGTTTTTTTCCCTCTAGCTTTGAGGCTAGGGAGCAGTTTCATTTCAGGCTGTAGCAAGTTAGCACGGGAGGAGTCTGTTGGTGATCCATATCCAGTCTGTGGAGCGAGTTGGTATAGCAGTATGGCAGAAGAAATTTTACCATCTCGAGTAGTAGGTGAACACTTAACTGGAAGGAAAACATTTTAGTCTGTAGTGCAGTAGCAGCCCCCCATTGACTAACTTACACAAACACTCTTTACTGGCACACCTGTGCTGTATGTTTAGGGAAGCTTTCACTCTCCTCCGTTATTCAACTTGTTACTGTCCTTCCATCAGTATAGGTATGGGGCAACATTGCTGCAGAGCATTACAGTCTTCATGTACTTGAAGTGAGTTGAACTTTTGTGAATAAACTTGCTGGCTGCTGGTAATTTGCACACGTGGTTTAAAATTTCATAACTCTAATTTAAAGTGTTGCTAATAAAAGCTGGGTGTAAATAGATGGGCTTAATTTTGTATCTTAATCTGCAATATTTTATAGTGCAGACAACACATGGGAGCCAGAAGAGAACTTAGACTGTCCAGAGCTGATTGAAGCATTTCTCAACTCTCAGAAAGCTGGCAAGGAAAAACCTGATGCTGCCAAACGAAAATCTTTGTCTGATAGTGAGTCTGATGATAGTAGAAGCAAGAAAAAGAAAGAAGTGGTAAGTGCTGTGTAGTAGGATCCAGCTGCTAGTTCTTGCTTTTACTGTTAATTGGGCTGTAGGCTTTTGTATGCCCTTAGTGGGAAAACTGGATTGCTGAATGAATTGTAACAAAGCACATTTTTGGTGGTGACTATTGATTTTGTGGTATAGTGTTGTATTTTATAGCCTTTAATGTTTATGGTTTGGCTATTGTGGCCCATTTAAAGGGAAGAAGGTACTGCAGTAAAATGAACTGAAAGCCGCTGTTTGAGTGGCAGTTGGGTGGAGGGTGAATTGTCACTGTATGTTTTAAAGCCAGAAGTAGATGAGACTTCTCAGCATGTGGGAGGTGTCCTGGGTCTATGTGGCAGGAGCCCACCCTACTGTAAGAAACATCTCCATTAGATTTATTGAATAGTCCAGGATGGTACTTTTTGTTGCACTGTAACATTTCATAAAACATGTACTGCATCTGCTTATAGTATTAACTGAAAAATGAAATGCCTGGCAAATGTACTTTCGAAGTCTGCAGTTGAGGATTGTTTTACTGACAAGTTGGTAAAAGCTGTGCTATGTGTGGGGTATAGTTCTTGCCTTTTTTTAACACTATTGCTTGTACTTGGCTGTGCCTTTTTTGCAGCTGTTTACTTGCTAGCAGTCGTGCAGCATGTGGAAGACAGTTTTTGAATTAAGTGACTGATGCCACTCCTATGCTCTGCTGATTGGCTTTCATGCATTTTTATTAAATGCCACCACCCCACCCAGATTGCTGGGGTGTGGGCTGCTTTCTTGTGGTACTGAGCCTACTGGCTGGCTAAATAGGTGGTCTTGTGTCTCAAATGGCATCTTCAGTATCTCTCCTCTTGTTTTTCTTTGCAGTCTGACAAGCCACGAGGGTTTGCTCGAGGTCTGGAGCCAGAACGTATAATCGGTGCCACTGACAGCAGTGGTGAATTAATGTTCCTTATGAAATGGTAAGGTGTACAAGCCTTTTGGCATGACTGTATAAGTAAGCTCAAGTGTGAACATGTTGCAATGCTTTTTTACGCCCATATTGGCAGTGTTTATGAATATTCACACTACCTCATATTTTAATATGTCAGCTTAAAAATCACTTCGGACAAGAAAAATTTGTTTCTTTTTCGGTCTACATTGCATCTACTATGTGTATACCAAACTGAAATTACATCTTGGCAGATGTCATTCCTCACTTGTTGGTGTATGGTCCCCATACTTTAGGAAATGGACAAGTTGATGCACTTAACAACATTCTTGGTTGAAACTGCTGTTAAAGTCTTCTTGGGAGGGTGATGATGGATTTCTACACCACAGTTCTCTTAGGGGAGTATTGGAGCTTTGTGTAGTAGACCTAACAATGCATTTAGACACCATAAACGCGGTCTACATTAGTTTTCAAAAACTAACTCTTGTTTTTTCCCTACTTCTAACAGGAAGGACTCTGATGAAGCAGACTTGGTACCAGCAAAAGAGGCTAATGTTAAATGTCCTCAGATTGTGATTGCTTTTTATGAAGAAAGATTAACTTGGCATTCCTGCCCTGAAGATGAAGCCCAATAAACTTACCATGGAGTAGTGGCTCATTGATATGAGAACTGTAAATGGTGTCAGCGTTAGTCAAGTCCTACTTTCAGAAGCTTCCATTTTCTAAAATGGGAGTGCCGTTTTCTGCATTTATGGCATAGAACACTTGACTTTTTATCATGTGAATACAAGTAAAATCAACTGCTCTTTAGGCTTCCTGTTTTTTGTTGCTAACTTTCAGTTGTGTCCTAAGCTCTGTATTCTAGCTGCTGCTTTCTTAGTTTCTGTATCTTATGTGCATGTATGGGTAGAATTAACTGAAGTTTGTTTTTTTTTAGGGCCAGTTTTTATTGGGAGGCCTCTGTCTCGCAAGGTTCCATGTCAGCTGGAAGTAGTAGTAAATGGCAACTTGTAAATTGTTTACTTTATTGTAAATATTGGTGAACACTGTTCAATAAAATAGTTTTTATATACATTTTGTAGAAAGTCTTTTCCAAAACAAAAGAAATGAATCTGATTATTAGGGATCTGATCTACATAGCAATAGATTTCATGTCACATTAAAAATTAGGATTGTTTAAGCTTTAATAGTGGTGGCAGCAAATGAGGCAACTCGACCTGTTGTGCATTAATCTGTAAGTAGCTGTATAACTAAAAAGGGTGGCTTCCCCAGGAGTAAATTGTCAGGTCGCAGTCGGTAAGTGATGGTGCTGTAGGATTACAGTACTGACTGGGCTGGCTACAAGTATGCCGCTTCTCAAATTAGCTTGTGGGAGGGGTGTTTTTTCACTATGATGTCACTTAAAAGGGACAATCCCAGTGTTTAAAATTTGGGTCCAACTTTAGGCTAGCCAACTAACGCCCACTTTGTACGTCACTTAAATTCCCCACCCACAATGTCTTTGTTCCTGCAAGTCCTCAATTCCAGTCTTGTTTCTCTTCCACTGAATTATCTTTCCATTTTGCGTTCCTCCAAGAAGTGGATGCATTTCCACTTAATATTCTCCATTTTGTTCAGTTTCTGCATGTTTAGGAATGCATATTTTCCTTGCATTAGCAGCTTTTGTTCAGGGGATATTTGCATCAAGTCACAAGGTCTGATTTTTTTATTTTTTTTGTATAACTTGGATTGTAAATTGCAGCTGCTGGTTCTGCACTGTAAAAGATCAGCAAACTGATACTGGCATTAACAAACTTTTTTGGATTGCTAGAAATAGCGACGAAACTGCAGTTGCCGATAGTCTATCACATTGCAGGCAGTGTAATCAAAAGTTGGAATTGCAAAGTGCCAGCTCCTGTGTCCAAATCACAGTAGTGCAATTGCAAACTTGGAATGTATTAAATGTGGTGTGATCGACAACCGGGAACTGCAGTTTACCCTCAAAGTTAAAGAAGCTGAAAGCGATCACTGAGCAGCTAAATGAGCTGATGCTATTCCTGCTGCTGTATTCTGCAGTAAGTTTCTGATAATTAGTTGACTTGCATAATTAGTTAACTATGTGCAAGGTCCATGACATTGCCATATATTTTCATGATTCCTTATAAAACTTGCAGTATTCACAAAATAGTGAAGTTTGGCAGACAGTTTCTGGTGTCATGTACTTCAGAAAATCCATGCTCATGTACAGCCCGTTTTTAACACTTTAAGAACGGAAGAGCGAGATTAGGATGTTGCCTTCGAAGCTGCCCACCTGCACCTTTTTCATTGTTCCTCCAAGTTCAGAAGTATGTTTTATTTCTTGACCTGGTCTGAGTATTGTGTGCGTGCACCTTTATTATACTTGGTTATGTTTGTGCTTTTTTAAGCAATTATCTTGTGTAATTATGACGTCCAGTCACTTTGTGGTCCATCCACTGCCCAAAACAGAAGATCAGCTAAATGACAGGGAATTGGAATGGAGCTTCAGTGATAACCAGACATCTCCACCACCTGGAGTACTATTTGTTTTGCCTTAGTAACTTATTTTGTAGTTTGGGATCTTTAACAACATATAAATATGACTGAATTCAAAGGCAAGCGGCTTATTTTACTGGTTCTTGTGCCGACTAGGGGATTCTGCATTAAAGTTGAATTATTGTAGGCAGTACAGAGGGGGTGGAGTTGCCATTAAGATGGGGAATATTAGAGGGTGTTTTGGTAAGCCATGGATACCAAGCTATGAACAATCTGACAGCAAGCCCAAGGCTGTGCAAACTTTTTAAATGTTGAAGCTCCACATATGCTACAATTGCAATGACAGATGGCCATAGCAGGGCCAGCACAACAGTGTCAACCCAGCTCATCAGAAAATGGTGATAAGGGAAAGGACAGTCAAAAGGGAAATTAGCAAGCAGATGTAAACATAGGAGGGCAACCAAAAGTGGGAGACTTTTTAGGAAGACTCTTAATTTCTCAAGATGAATGTTGGCTGGGAAAAAGTGAGTATTTGTAGAAGGGATTGTAGGGATAGAAACAAAAAAAAAAAAATTGCAAGCAGAGTGGTGACAGGGACACAAATTGAGGCAGTGTATGGACTCGGACCAAGAATGGACATTTGATTTATAGTGGAATAAACAAACAAGTTATGACACAAGGCAGAGGAATACATGATTAGGGGTAGGGCAAGGTATGCAACCGGCCATACCAAAAGGTGATCTACAGTAGCCATGCAGGCATCCAGCTATAGGCACATCTAAGATGACGTCAGTTTCTACAGTTGCTGCTGTATGACCATGAGGGACACCTCCCATGCTGTTCCCAGAACACCCACTTTCCAGACTGAGTAGTGGTCACAAAGGCCATCAGTCTGCACCCTAGATCTTCAGTAGGGTGACCTCTGTCCTCCTGAGTCAGCCCTGCTAACCACTGGGGGATCCTGCACAAGAGGAGTTGGCAGTTGAGAGTTAGTGATTTCCACCATTCTTCTGTTCCCACCTCAGCTAGACCTTTCAACCAGCATCTGTCAATCAGGAAGTATCTCAAACAAATTAAAACTGACTACATTTGCTCCAGATGGAATTCCTGGTGATTTGCTTAACAATAGCAACCAGCTAAATTTCCTTTCTGGTATCCATTCTTATAAATAGGACTATTCAGGAATTGCATGTCACAGCCTTGTGGGAAAAAATCTCGCATCATCCCACTTCACATAAGGGAAATAACTCCCAATATATATCCAACTTTAGACCCATTGCCATTCTCTCTCCTCTCAAACATCCTTGAAATTAATGGCTCACTTACAAATTCCTTACCCCCACAGAAGATGGTTTCAGACCAAGGAATAGCATTACCCCAGCTCTACTTACTTCAACGCAATTAACCTAACCAGTGACAAAGGCCAACTGGTTGGTTTCTGCCATGTTTCTGGATCAGTTCAAAGCCTTTGATACAATTTCTCATAGCCTTCTAAAACCACTCTTCACTTGCCCTATCAAACCCTTCCACCAAGTGGTTCTCTAGCTACTTTTCCAATAGACTCCGATCTGTTAAATGGATTAATTCTTAAAAATCCTTCATACCCATCACAAAAGGTGCTTCCCCAAGGTTCCATACTGGAGCCATTGCTTTTTAACATTTACTGGCAACATGCAATCTGCCAAATGTCAATCCCTCCTACAATATGCTGAGGACTCCACATTACTCTGTTGTACAGTAATTGTTACTAGTGTAACACCTCTTGCAAGAGTCGTTTATATCCATTGAAAGCTGGCTCAACCTTCTAATCGCAAAAAAAAAAATGCTGCTGCCATTTCTCCCCAAAACTTGGTTAGGGGTCTGTGTGAGAGAAGCCAACGCTAGAAGTTCACCACCCAGGAAAAATAATTGCAGGCTACTTGTTTGTATTGCATCTGCATTCTCGCCAAAAATAATATAATGCATTTCAGAAATGGGTATGGCAGACAATGATACAAAACTTCATTGCTGTTTGTGGGTGTAATACATTCTACATCAGGTTCAGTAATGGGTAACCAATGTGGTATTGCATGACAATCATAAGACCTGTTATGTTGCTAAGGAAATTTCCATACCCATGTTATATTGCTAAGGAAATTTCCATACCAAAAAACAAGACCATCAACCCAAAATTTGGTCAGACATGGTTTTGTTGTCCTTACCTTGAGATGAGGGAGCAGGCCCTCATATCTAGTGATTGCATAGAGTTAGGAGCTGGGATGTCCGCATGAGATGCATTGGCTCAACATTTGGCTTTCTTTTCACCGTATTGTACAGCACACTACATGTGATGCAGCACATATTTAGCAAGAAACTTCTTCATACTTTCTCAGGTCTTGCAACACCCTGTACAACAAGCTATGCCTGCATCTATACGCTATTCAGACTGAGCTGCTATGCATCTGACATAGTAGGGTATTGCCATAGGTGTCTTGTCTGTATGCTTTCAGTTTCTACTGGTGTAGGTTCCAAGAGAAGGACAGCACATACCTGATGTCAGCACATCACCTCTGCCTGTTGATGCAGTGTGCACCTGGCTGCCTGTTGATGCAGTGTGCACCTGGCATAGTCAGATGACAAAGTGGCACTTTCTACAACACTAATAATGGACTCTCACTCGTATCCACTGATATGAAGAGCCTGTTTTGGTGATTGCTAAACTTTCATCTTCATCGGTGTTTGGAAGATGTCCTCTAACTTTGATCTTGACGATAGTTGGCATATTTGAGCTGCAGAGTCTCTGAAATGTGCATGTGCTGCACAGGGGAGAGGGTTAGCCGTTTTTGGCACTAGCAGAACTCTAGTCTCTCTCGGATTTACATTATATGGTGGATGTGCAGCTCCGTGACTTTTGGCACAGCTGCTACTTGGAACCACTGTAGCAATAGTGAATATGCTACAGGACCTTTAGGATGATGTGTAACACCTATATGACACCCATATCATGTACAGTGATAGAGAATCATAACAGGGAGCATAGTGCTACTCTGGTCTTTCATTTGTAACACTGCATCTGTTAACATCCATGAGACAGAAAGCAACCAAATTCCACTCTACCATTGGAGACCCTGCTTTCCTTGAGTATGGAAAGATCCAGATGCAGTGTGGCGGGTCACAGTCTGGGAATGCCCAGGTAAAACAGATTTGCTTCTGAAATGGCATCACTGTACTTGGTTGTGACAAGTCTCACGTAGGTGGCCACTGACACTGCTCAAGCTCCATCCCAGTGACACCTCACCAGGCTGTATGTTCCCAGCCATGTAGCTGTAAATCATCAATATTCCCCAAGTGAAAACTGACAAGTCAGACTGCCGACCAGTCATGAGTAGAGTCCCACAGGGTTTGGTCCTAGGTCCTCTCCTGTTATGTAATTCTCTGAAGTCCAGGCCAAGGGACTCTGGCTGACTAAGTTCACAGAATGAAAGTTGGGAGTTAAAACTCCCCAAGTGATATCCTACAGAAAGGCCTCACTAAGACCAACTGCTGTCAACCATGGCCTTAAGCTCAATGCCAAAAAAGTAGTCATCCCCTTTGGGGAAAAAACTGTTTCCCCAAGAATTGCCACATCAATGGTAGTCCACTGAACACTGAAGTCGTTTAAGAGATCTGGGAACACAAGTTGACAGCAACCTCTTTTGACCACCACATTGTCACTGTGGTTAGAAAGGCCTATGTGGCACATATAATTACTGAAGGTTTTTCATCCAGGAAGAGAGGTCATTGTCTCCCACTACTCTTCCCTCATTAGGCCAGTCAGTTTAGTACAATGCCCCATTTGACATGTACCTCACTAAACACCTGCAACAACTTGAGATGCCGCAAAATTACCTCACAAAGAAGCTCCTAGGCTTTAAATACTTGTTCTATATGGACAGAGTCAAAAACTCAACTATTCTCTGCCTCATATTCCCTACTTGGAAGCTATCTCTGCTTGACTTACAAAACTATGTCTGACCCAGCTCTGTTAGATTGGTATTTCTTTAGATGTAGCATTTCTATCTGCACCACACGCCCCAGAGACCTTAACCTCATTACCACGATCAGCAGAACCTGCTGGAGGGACAGGTTCATAACCCAAAGACTGCCCATGCTATGGGATAGACTTCCCATACATGTCAGAGCACCTCACTGGCCCACTTCAAGAGAAATCTTGAGTGGCTGAGAAATAGAAAATTCGCCCCAGGGATCACTCCAGTGCTTGCCTCAGAGGCACTGGGAACTAAGGTTGAGTGGCACGATGCCAAGGTAAATCCTATGGACTAGGCTTGTAAAGGCTCCAGGGCCATTAGCTTAGTACGCACCTATGAACCTATAGGGGCAAACTGTTCCAGACCTAATCATGGCAGTTATGTGGGTTCTGGTCACAGTACATCTACTAGTTTCCATGCAAGAGACACCTTTGCAGGCTGCATATCCATGCTCCTGTAGTTTGAAAATGTCCCTGCCATACACAATCAAAAACTGAGGCTGCAAGCCAGTGTAGTACACACTGGCATTGTTCATAACACAGCAACACCCCCCCCCCCTGCAACTGGAGGATTTGATCTCTGATGGCCCGCAACCAGCTCTCTGACTGCATGGCCAAGAATCTACGTCATGACCATGGCCAATATGAGAGCATTGTTATCTCCTGTCACTTGTCTCGCATCTGTGTCTTCCCTGAACAATATTATGCTTAGAAAATCGGCTAACTGAATCATCATTTCATATGTTTTAATATGCAAATATTTGTGTTCCTATGTTCATAGGAGATTACTAGGCTAATGGCTTTGGGGCCTTTACAAGCCTAGCCAAGAGTTTATCCCCAGAAAAGAAACCACAGTCGGCACTCAACCCCTGTTTTATCACAGGTGGAAACCCTGAGACAAATTTGTGTTTGCCCATCCATTCAAGGTTGTTCTTGAAGAGGGTAAGTGACATACTTTGTTTGACATGTATGTGGAGTCTATTCAAGAGATGGGTCAGCCTCATGGACAAACCTGTCTCTCCAGCAGGTTTTGTTAATGTCACACATTAGATTTAAACCTTGTGATCTGGTACTATGTGAGGAGTTAAATTTATGGATATGGAGCATCTCTAGTAGAGCAGGGTCTGAGGTTGCCTTGTAGGTGAGACAGGTCACCTCTGAGCAAGCTGTATGATAGAGTAGAGTGATAGTGATTTGAGCTTGTCCACATAGGTCAGGTGTTGGAGGCCATGGGTACTCTTTGTGAAGTATATCTGTGGTCTTTACAGTTGGTGCAAGTGTTTGCAGAGGTACATATCAAATAAGGCACTGTGCTCTTAGCTTAATGAGGGAGGAGTAGAGAGAGAGGTAATAACCTCCTTTTTTTCTGGATGCAATGAGATGAACCAAGTAAAAGGCTTTTCTGACCACTGCCACTACATGATGGTCAAATGCGAGATTGTTGTCTACTTGTGTACCCAGGTCTCTCACCACAGGTTGTGTGCTTAGGGGGTTGCTGCTAATATGGTAAACAGCAGGGGCCGTGTTTTTGCCGAATGGTATGATACTTTTTTTGCGTTTAACTTAAGGCCATGACTTTGGTACCAGTCATTTGCTGCTGTGAGACCCCAAGTATGTTAACATCATTTGGGGAGTCAGTGACAGCACCCAACTTGCAGTCTAACGCAGACTTGGTCAGCCACAGGCCTTTTGACTTTGCCTGGACGTCTGAGAAGTAGATGCCAAACAATAGGGGTCCCAGAACAGATCCCTGGGGGATACTACTACTACTACTGATGGGTCTACTATCGGAGGTAGTGGTGCCTGTTTTGACCTTGTGGGCCAGTTGGCCACCCACCTGATGAGATGGGGATCCCCGTTAGCTTTTCAATGATGCCTGAGTGATGGATTGTGTCAAAGGCTTTGGCCAAGTCAATTTAAGCTGTGTGTACTGACTTTCCCTCATCCAGTGCCTTGGTGACAGTCTCAAAAAAGTCAACCAAGTTCAACAGGCAAGATCTGCCCTTGACTAATCCGAACTGGGTAGTGTCAAGTGCTTGGAGATTGCCTATGTCTTCGTTTATGAGGTCCATAATAATATGCTCCATGGCCTTACAGGGCAGACTTGTCAAGCTAATGGGGCGATAGTTACCAGGGTCAGTAGTGGCACCACCTTTGTGCAAAGGGATGACAAGGGCAGAAAACACATCATTTATTGTATTTTCTGCCTATCTGAAAAAAACTTGAAAAAAAACCCAAAAAAAATACTCTTGTTTTCCATACTTTTCTAATAGTTTGTTCCAGTGATCAGATTTTGCTGATCCCTGGGCTTTGTCTTGGTTCCTGTTTTCTCCATTTTCCTTGTTTGGTCAAGGGGTAGTTTCTTTACTCACTAGTGGGAGTAGGGAGTACTGAGCTGCCTGTTTGTCCTCAGAGGAGTGGTTTAAGGCAGTAACTTGTAGTTTGTTGGCCATTTTGGGTCATTTCCTGTCTTTTCCAGCCCCCTGCTATAAAGCACGCTTTAGCGCGGAGCTGCCACTGTTGCACACTAGGGCAGCGCCGGTTAAGCAGGTTTAAACTATTCGGGCTACCTAAAGTCCACTCTTCAAATTTTCCCTTAAAACTACCTCCCTCGAACTATACTACTGATCTAATCAGCGTATCCTATAACTAAAAAGATCCTCTCTACTTGACTCCAAGTAGACTATTCTCTATCTGTTAAACCTAGCACTTGCTCCTACAGTAATTATTACCTTGATACGGCACTCTTGTCATAGTACCCCAAAAAGGCAACCCCCCCATTTCTCGGTCACCCACGTCCCCCGGAATCTTTTTAAAGTTTTTTTTGTCTATCCTTCTAGCATGTCGAGGGATCAGTTGCTAGTGTCCTCTCCTGCTCAGCTGGTGAACCTGGGAATATTGAGGCAATGTTACAATTGCCTCCTGTACACAGACAACCTTCTCCTCCCACAAAACACAAATACATGCGAGAGATGCAACTATATGGCCAAACTGGAGGCTGAGCTCTCTCAACATAGGACTGGCAAGACCAGTCAGGAGGAGAAGGTTACCACACACACTATAGACCCAGTCTCACATAGTACCATTACAACCTCAAATCATACACATAAACACACAAAGACATACTTGGAGGCTCTGATCAAAAATCTACCAAAACAGCAGAGGCCACCAAAGCAGCCACCCAAACAACCACCACCTCAGAACACACCTGCAACACATAGACCTCACAGTCAGTGTCACAGTCACAGCCCTTAAGGCCAAACACAATGCCAGACACACTAGTCATTGGTGACTCCATAGTCAGACACACTGACGTCCCGCTCACCAGACTGAGTAAGGAGAAGGTCACAGTAAGCTGCCTGTCGGGCGCTAGAATCCGCCACATAACGCAAGCACTCAGGTCTCTCAACAGCAGGTACAAATATGACTCATTGTCCACGCTGGTGTAAACTACCGGAGACGTACCTCCTTGGACTACATGAAAAGAGACATTGAGGAGCTCTCTGATTATGTAGCCCAGGCTGGTATGACCCTGACCTTGAGCAGTATCCTACCTTCACCAAGAATGATGCCACAATACAGAGATAAGATGATCAGCTTTAACAATTGGCTTAAACACTGGTGTCATTCAAAGGGGATCCAGTGTCTGTCTGCCTGGGATGACATGCTGGACAAGCCACGCTGCTTCGCAAGGGACGGCTTGCACCTGTCACCCTGGGATTCGGATATTGGCAAAGGCTCTTGCCACCCCCATAGTGCCTTTTTAGGCGAGGCTCAAATTCTAAACCTACCACCCTAGAACACAAAAAGGAAAAACTAAGGGTAATGCTGCTCAATGCCAGAAGTCTAAATCTCAAAATGCACGACTCGAGGCCCTTCTCAGTATGGAGAACATCGATGTCTGTGCTGTGACAGAAACCTGGTTCAAGGCTCCTGAGAGCACCCCAGCGTTATCAGGTTTTACCTCATATCATGCGTTCCGGCCCCAAAATCCGGACAATACCAAGAAAGGAGGGGGGGGTATCCATATTCATCAAGGACACCCACACCTCAAGACTGGTGGCAACGCACGATGCATCGGAGACCATCCAGGTGCAATTAACCATAGGCAAGACTGCTCTGCAAATTGTAGCATGTTACAGGCCACCCTCACAAACTCGGGAACCTCACATGGCCTTCCTGAAAACACTAGAGGGGATAAATGTATCACCAAACACCATCATACTAGGTGACTTCAATTACCCTAATATAGACTGGGTACACTACTCAAGCCCAAACACCCTAGCCCAAAAGTTCCTGGAATTCATAAACTCAAATGCCATGGAACAACTAGTCACCATCCCCACAAGAGGAGATGACATACTTGATCTCATCATCACGAACATGGGAGCACAATGTTCAACACCGGAAGTATACCCCTCTCTGGTGAGATCAGATCACAAACTAATCTCGCTGGAGGTCCTCATCCCACCCCCACCTGAAATAAAAAAGACCACAGTAAAGAACTTCTCAAAAGCCGACTTCACACTTCTAAAGACTAGTGTGTTCTCCTTTAAGGCCCCCGAGCCGGTGGAAAACAGTACTCAAGCCGCTAAATCACTTACAAATGCCTTCTACCAGCACCTGCAGGACTGCATGGATAAGGCAATCCCAAGCAAAACAAAGACTCTTTGTACCAAAGGCAAGCGACCAGTCTGGTGGACCCCCACCATAAACAAACTCTACAACAAAAGGAGGAAGCTACTACAAGATAGAGCAAAATCCTTAAAAGGTAAGACACCCTCGATCACTATAAGTAAAAAACTAAGAGCTCTCATAAAATCATCCAAAGCAAATTTCGAGAGAAAAATAGCTAAAGACTCAAAAGACAATCATAAGGCCTTCTTTAGCTATGTTAGAAATCTGGGAGGAAACTCCCAGATATGCTCAGAACTAGTTCAAAATGATGTGAAGATTACTGATCCTACAGACATTGCCAACATACTGGCTGACAGGTTCAGTGCAAACTTCTCCCCAAAAGGAGAGCTATCCATACCAAACGATTGCAGACCCCCAAACATCTCCAGCGCTCAAGTGAGAACTGCACTCTCCAAAGCAAAAAACACAGCATCCATGGGACCTGATGGTGTCCCCGGCTGTGTGCTCCACTTAACTCAATGAGGAATTAAACCCACAGCTAGGACAGCTGTTTAATCAAAGTCTTACCTCTGGATGCACTCCAGGAGTGGCGCACTGCAACTGTGGTCCCACTTCACAAAGGCGGTGCCTCCACCGACCCTGGAAATTACCGCCCATTAGCTTGACAAGCCTTATCTGCAAAGCCATGGAGAGGATCATAATGGACCTCATAAATAAAGACATAGGGAATTTGCAGACTTTGGATCCAACCCAGTTTGGCTTTGTCAAAGGCAGATCATGCCTTTTAAACTTGGTTGACTTTTTCGAAACAGTCACCAAAGCCATTGATGAGGGAAAGGCAGTCCATACAGCCTACCTCGATCTGGCTAAGGCCTTTGATACAATACCCCACTCGGGTATCATTGAAAAACTCATCAGCTTAAATGTTAACCCATACATCACAAGATGGGTTGCAAACTGGCTGAGTGACAGGGTCAGAGTTGCTGGCGCCATGTCAGACTCAAAGCCTGTCACAAGTGGTGTCCCACAGGGCTCAGTCCTGGGCCCACTCTTGTTTGGCATCTACTTTTCCGAAGTACAAGCAAACACAGGAGGGTTATGGCTGACAAAGTTTGCAGATGACTGCAAACTGGGCGCCATAGTAGAAAACACATCTGACACAGATATCCTTCAGAAGGGTCTCTCAGAAACGGATAACTGGTGCCAGAGCCACGGCCTAAAGTTAAATGCCAAAAAATGCATAGTCATACCCTTCGGGAAAAACAAGGATGTTAAGTTGTCAATCTCGCCTTCATTCTTGCTTGATGGGTTCGGAGCCGATCCTCGGCTCCGACTCGGCACTTGCTAAGCTCGAGAGTCACTTTTACCAGCTCGAGGCAGCCACATATCCCATGATGCAAGGCGGTAAGTACCCAGATCTCGTTTGCCGCTTCGCTGATGAGGTCCTCCTTTTACCAGCTCCTGGTAAGTGATTTGCTACTTTGCTATTTTAGCCCCTTTTAACAAAACAACCCTTAATTATTAGTTTTTTATTAGTTTTAAACCTTTTCTGACAGAAAATTCTCTGTCTCTTCTTATTTTTTTAGTCAGACTTTCACCCATCCCATCCCCCCCCCCCCCCTGTTAGGGTGTGTGTGTGTGTTTTCTAGTTATACCTTTTGGTATATTTAATTTAATTTCTTTGACTGGTGTGTGTGTCTGTGTTTACACCATGTCTAAAGAAAGGGTCTCAGGCTTTAAGAAGTGTGACTCGTGCTGTCAGAAAATGTCT
Source organism: Protopterus annectens (assembly GCF_019279795.1). Lineage (NCBI taxonomy): Eukaryota > Metazoa > Chordata > Ceratodontiformes > Protopteridae > Protopterus > Protopterus annectens. Next base: position 334,372,708 of record NC_056732.1, read on the forward strand.
CTGACAGACGGTCACACTTCTTGCCTGTATTGCCTGGGGCCTCTTCACCTGCAGGACTCCTGTGCTATATGTCATTCTTTCAGCCAGAGAGTCCTGCAGGAAAGAAGAAATAAGTTGATTTTGAGGGGCCTTCTTAAGCCGGAGGGCTCTCCGGCTAAGTCGGCTCCATCCAAGACTTCTAAGTCTTCCAAGGCCCAGGCTTCTGTGTCCAAGCCTGCGGCCTCGGCTCCGACTCGTTCTGAGTCTAGATCGGCTCCGGCTGGAGCCGATTCTGGCTTAACTAAGCCTTCGGCACCGATGGCTATCGGTGCCGATTCTGGTTCGACCACTTCGGTGTCGGCTCCGATCGGTTCCGACCACCATGTGGCTCAGGCATCGGTGTCGGCTCCGACACCGTTACTTTTGTGGCTGTATCGGCTCCGGCTGGAGCCGATGCATCGAAGCTACCTGTCGGCTCCGATAAGTTGTCTGCTCCGACAGGTTCAATAGTTTCATCGGTTCCGATGGCTCCTTCGAGGAAGAGGTCTAGGTCTCCTTCCTTGGAGCCGATACTTTCGGCTCTGGCTTCACCTCTCCTCTCGGAACGGAGCCATCGGAGCCGATCTTCAAGGTCATCCAGGCTTTCTGACCATGATTTAGAGAGAGTGGTCAGTAGATTACTTAAGTCACAGGCACTGGCCCAAATGTTACATAGCCCATCTCAACAGACGGCTATTGGTCCACACCCCATTGCAGTTCCTCCTTCAACTCTACCCCAGAGCTTGGAGTTGGAGTCTTCGGGAATGGTTACTGCTACGGCTGAGGGACAGATACCCCCTTCTGTTCCTTCAGCCTCTACTCTTATCTCCTCTTCGAGACCTTCCTTAGAGGGATTCGGTGGCCGGGCTTCCATGGTCTCCTCCGAGGGGGTGAGTGGCATCGGACCCTTGTCCGAACCCGCTCTTCCCCTTGGAGCCTCGGCCTTGGTGAGCTCTGCTCCGACATCTGCCTCGGAGACTTCCCTTCGGTGGTCCCTGGAGTTCCTAGCTCTTGAACGGGTTCTCTCGGACCTTCCTGGGAGGGGAGCATTCGAGGTGATGAAGAGTGTGCTGGCCACGGGTATCAGCCAGCAGTCTGTTCCCTTAGCTCCTCCCTCTATAGTGCCTGTTGACATCTCTGCCACTTCTCTTGCTACAGGACCCAGAGATCCTCCGCCTCAGGTTTCCCCATTGGGAATATCCCCCTCTTCCGAGGATTCTCCTGATGTTTCGGGAGATCCTCCTAGGAAGAGGACCTGTAAGAGGAAACATGTAGACTCCCGAGTCTATCACTTCAGATACTGACTTAGATGAGTCAGAGGGATCCCCAAGATCCCCTCTGAGGATGTCTCCTTCTCAGACATCCTAGAACTCCTTAGACAGAGGGAAACTGGCCCACCAATAATCCCTCTGAGGATGAGTCAGTATACCTAGAGGCGTTTGGATCTCGGCCCTCCACCTCCTGGGTGTCTCCGCCTTCGACCCCTTATGCAGGTTATTGCCCGAAGGCGGGCTGCTCCTGACTTTGTAGAGCCAGTCCCTAGGAGGCCTTCAAAATTTATTACTGCCCGTGTGATAAGCAATTCCTCACTAAGGGTGTTCCTGCTGATGCCATGGTGGTGGCTGCTGCCACCAAGAAGGAACTTGCAGATCCTTCCGCACCGTCCATCCTCCTAATAAGGACTCTAGGACCATGGATAGGTACGGTAAGCAGATGTTTTCCTCAGCGACCTTTGCTATGCGTCGCTGAATTACCTATGTCACTTCACCAGACTCCAAAGGGATATCCTTAAGGAGCTAGGTGATGTTGTACAGGATCCTACAGCTGCAGGGGCTCAGGAAAAATTGCTTCGCAGCTAGGAACCCTTAATTCCATTGCAAACTCCTCCATGCGGCTAATATCATATGCTGCTGATGGAGCAAGTAGGGCCGCAGGTACAGGTGTGGCTCTCAGACGCCAAGCCTGGATGCGGCTATGTGACTTTGCAGATCCCTTTAAGGCGTCCTTCACAAATTCTCCCTTTGATGGGTCAGCTCTGTTTGGCCCTCAAGTGAAGGAAACTTTGACCAGGTGTGAGCAGGACGGCAAGACTCTTTCTGCCGTAGGAGTCCGTTTTTCCACCCCTTCTAGACCTTACCCCAAAGGACAGAAAGGTGGCAAAATGTGGTTCCGCAAATCCCAAGGAGTCACGCCGGATTCACGTGGTCAGTTTACCCCTAGAGGCAGAGGGGGCAACAACAACAGACGCTGTAGAGGCAGAGGGGGTCCAAAAACCAGGGAAACAGAGAGCCTCTCTCTGACAAGCCCTTTCAGCATCCCTGAGATGTTGCCCGGCTGTCCCTCCTTGGAGGCAGTCGGGGGAAGATTATCACTGTACCCAGAAGCCTGGCACTCCCTCACTCAAGACAGATGGGTACAGTCGATCATATCCAAGGGTTACATAATTCCTTTCGAGGAAAGTCCTTTCTACCCCTCAAATTCCCTTCCAGATGTAGCACCGGTCTAAGGGAAATTGCAGAGTTAGAAGTCTCAAAACTACTGCAAAAAGAGCCATTTAGCCAGTTACAACAGACCATTCAGAGCCGGAATCCACTCAAGGTTCTTTTGGTCCCCAAAAGACGGGAGACTGGAGACCAATATTGGATCTCAGCAGACTCAAGTCTGTGAGGAAGACAAGATTCCGAATGGTCACTCTTCAGTCAATTCTGCCCTTCTTACAGAAGGACAACTGGATGTGCTCAATAGATCTTCAGGATGCGTACTATCATATCAAAATTCACAGACGCTCCAGGAGATTTCTCCGCTTTCGGCTGGGGTCCAGTCATTTCCAGTTCAGAGCCCTGCCCTTTGGTCTCACCACAGCCCCCAGAGTGTTCACCAAATGCATGGCAGTGGTCACGGCTCACCTGAGACGTCAAGGATTCCAGGTGTTTCCGTATCTCGACGACTGGCTCCTGTCAGCCACCACCAGGCATCAGCTTATTCAAGCCAGAGATTACACAATAAATCTTTGTTCTCATTTGGGCATCTCGATCAACTTCGAAAAGTCATCCTTATTGCCCTGCCAGTCTATTACTTTCATAGGCGCAAACTTAAACACTGTTCGGATGTCAGCTACCCTTACAGATCAAAGAGTTTCAGACATTCAAAGTCATGTCAGGATCATTCTAGCCAACAAGAAAGTACAGGCCAGAATGGTTCTAAAGGTATTAGGCCTCATGGCTGCGGCCATTACTCTTCTTCCCCTGGCTCGCTTCTACATGCGCCTTCTTCAGTGGATGCTGTTCACACAGTGGTTGTACCAACAACGTCCAATGCGTCACCAGATTCTGGTGAGACAGACTTGCAAAGATCATCTTGCTTGGTGGATCACATCTCCCCAGGTTCACCAAGGCAGACACTTTGTACCCCCAATCCCGGTAGCCACTGTCACCATGGATGCCTCCCTTATCGGGTGGGGGTCATTATCAGGGCAGGATGGTTCATGGGACGTGGCAGCCGTTCGAGTACCACCTGCACATAAATGTCCTGGAGATGAGAGCAGTGCTTTTAACGTTGCAAGCCCTCAACGACTTTCTTCCCGTAGGGACAATTGCAGTCCACACAGACAACATGTCTGTAGTTTGGTATATCAACAAACAGGGCGGAACCAAGTCCTACCCCTTGTGTCGAGAAGCGCCCAGACTATGGCAATGGGCAATCTCCTCTCATCGGTTTCTGGTAGCAACGCATATCCCTGGGAAAACCAACATTGTAGCGGACAGATTGAGCAGAGCTATTCTCATGCCTCACGAGTGGTCTCTCAAGCAATCGATAGCGGAAGAGATTTTTCTGGAATGGGGTCGTCCATGTTGCGATCTTTTTGCTACTCCCCAAAACAGCAAATGCCCAGACTTCTTCTCTCTTCCCTCTTCCAGGCCATCCCCCCAGAGACGCTCTGACCCAGGATTGGCCCCAGGGACTTCTTTATGCCTTCCCTCCATTTCCTCTGATCCCTCAAGTTATCCAGAAAGCAACCGTTTTGAGAGCCAAATTGATTCTCATTGCTCCTTACTGGCCTCGACAAGTTTGGTTCCCGTTCCTCCATCGTCACCTTTTGGTGCAGCCGTGGCATCTGGACCCAGTGCCAGATCTTCTGATTCACCAATCCGGTCAGCTGCACCGGTCTATCCCTTCTCTCAACCTCACAGCATGGTTGCTCCACTTCCTTCCTTAGCCAGGCTTCCTTTGATCTCTAACCCTGTTAGAGACATCATAGTAGCTTCTTTAAAATCCTCTACCAGGAGGATTTATGCAAGCAAATGGAAACGTTTCTCTTATTGGGCTAAGGCCAAGAATATTGATCCTTTCACTGCCCCTGTTCAGGCAGTCCTGGACTTCTTAGCAGAGATTTTTCATGCAGGCTCCTCTTCTTCCACAGTCAGAGTTCAATTGGCTGCTATCTCGAACTTTCATGTCGGGATTGCAGATCACAATGTTATGTCCCATAGGCTCTGTAGGGCCTTCTTGAAAGGAATTTTCCTGCTAAAGCCTCCAATCAGGAATCCTCCTCCTCAATGGGATCTAAATTTAGTGCTGACATCCTTGATTCTTCCCCTTCGAGCCAGCTGTTTCTTGTTCCCTGAAATTTCTTTCTTGGAAAACTTTATTCCTAGTAGCTATTACATCGGCCAGGAGGGTGTCTGAACTTCATGCTCTATCGGTTCGACCCCTATTTGGTTTTTCACAAAGACAGAGTATCATTGAGAACTAATCCGACCTTTTTGCCTAAGGTCGCCTCAAAGACCAATTTGAATCAATCCATTGATCTCCTGTATTTTTCCCAAACTATTCAGACAGAGCCGAACAAAACTACATTATCTTGATGTCCACCGTCAACTCAGATATTATTTGGACAGAACACAAAAATTTAGGAAATCTGATCAACTTTTTGTTTCCTATGCGGAAAATAAGAAAGGCCTTCCTGTCTCTAAAGTGACCTTGTCTAGATGGCTTTCTTGGTCATCTCTGAAATTTATCTGCTCAGGGAAAACAGCTGTGCTCAAAACCTAAAGCACATTCAACTAGGAGCTTAGCTACTTCTACAGCCTTTCAAGCTAGACTTCCTTTAGACACTATTTGTGCAGCGGCCACTTGGGCCACTCCTCATACTTTTGTTTCCCATTATAAATTGGACTTGGCCTCCAGGGACAGAGCCAGTTTTGGCTCTACAGTCCTCAAGAGTCTGTTCCATTGAGCCACCCAGGATAGAGGTGCTAGGGGCGGTCCCATCAAGCAAGAATGAAGGCGAGATTGACAACTTAACATTAAGAAGTTATGTACCTACCATAACGTTCCATGTTAGTTATCTTCTCTCGCCTTCTTTCTTGCGACCCTCCCTCCTTCCCCCAGGCCTGGACAGACCTTCCTATAAGAAATTATTATGCTGAAGACCATTCAGACCTGGTCCTTCTTCCATCCTGTAAGTTTTCTTTCTTCCTTTTGGAAGTGTTTTTATGCTTGGTGCTATTGCCCTTTGTCATCAAACGAGATCTGGGTACTTAACGCCTTGCATCATGGGATATGGGGCTGCCTCGAGCTGGTAAAAGTGACTCTAGGTTACCCCTAGCTACCAAATAGGTGGCAATCCACTGAGCACAGAAGAAGTTATCAGGGACCTGGGGACCCGGTTTGATAGTAGTCTGTCATTCGACACCCATGTAGCTAAAGTAGTTAGGAAGACCTTCTACATTGCCCACCTTATCATGAAGGGATTCTCATCTAGATCAAGGGAGGTCATAGTCTCCCTTTACTCATCACTCATCAGACCAATGATTGAGTACAATGCCCCATTCGGAATGTATCTGACCCGACACTTGCAGCAGCTGGAGAGGCCACAAAAGTTCCTCACCAAAAGGATAAAGGGTCTCAAACATCTGTCCTATGCTGCCCGACTGAAAGAACTCCAGCTCTATTCAGTCACAGCTTGCTCAGAGGTGACCTCTGCCTAACATACAAGGCCATGTCAAACCCAGATTTGATGAATATGCTTCACCTCAAAAATCTAGATCCATCAGAGCCACAAGGCGGGAGACTTAAACCTCGACACGGCTATTAATAGGACGTGCTGGAGGGATAGATTCATCACCCAAAGACTCCCTATGCTGTGGAACAAAATCCCGGTACATGTGAGGCAGAGCACCTTGCTGGCCTTGTTTAAGAGAAATCTTGACCAATGGATGGGAGATCGCAGATATACCCCAGGGATTACCTCAGTGTCACTGCTCGACAGAGGCACAGAAAAATAATGGGTATAGTTCCCCATACTAAAGGGGTGGCGTAAGCCACAAAACGATGGGCTAGGCTTGTAAATGCCCTCGGGCAGATAGCCTAGTATGAACCTATGATAAGTTTATCTCACCTTCATTCCTTCTGTTTGGGGATTGGAGCCGATCCTCAGCTCTGAATCTGCCATCTTCAGTAACTTGAGGCTACCCCTTATCCCATGATGCTTAGCGACAGCTACCCAGATCTCGTTTGCTGCTTCAGCTGCGAGGTGTGTCGTTTTCTGGCTCAGGCTTGTATTTTCAATTTTTTTGTGTAGAAATATATTCTTATGCTCCAGAAAACTATTAATTTACTTAGTATGTGTTGTTGTACTTTGTTCTTTCATAGTCCCTTTTTAATTAGAACTCGTTTTAAGTTGGAGAGTTCTCCCCTCCCCCACTCCCTTCCCAAGGACAGTCTTTTAACTTAGAGGCTCACCTTTCCTCTTGTATTATCGTTTAAAAAAGAAAAAAAAAGATTTTCATTCATATATATATATATATATATATATGTATATGAAAATGTATAGTCTGGTATACTTTGACGAGTAGTATATTTCTATCTGTGTTTCTCTTCGGTTGAGTTATGTCTAAAGAAGCTAAAGTATCTGGCTTTAAAAAGTGTGACGCGTGCTGTCAGAAAATGTCTCTGACAGACGGGCACACTGGTTGCGTTTATTGTTTGGGCGCTGTTCACCTGCAGGACTCTGTTCTATCTGCCATGCGTTTAGTCCAAGAGTCCTGCAGGAGCGAAAGAACAAATTGATCATTAGGAGTCTGTTAAAACCTAAGGATTCATCGGCAAATAGTTCCCAGCCAGTGAAATCCCCAAAATCCTCAACCATTGGCTCCACCTTTGGAGCAGACTCCGGTACAGGATTTACAGAGTATGTCTGTTCTGGCTGGTACCAACAAGACAACCTCTCCGTCGGCTCAATCGGATGTTACGCAGCCGTCTTGGAGCCATAAAAAGCTGAGGTCCCCTTCATTAGTCACTTCATTCGGCTCCTCGTCTCCATTATTGCAGAGTGAAAGCCACCGTTCTTCACACTCCTCTCAATCCTCTAGGCTGTTGGATCATGATGTGGAGAGAGTAAAAGTAGGTTGCTAAAATCAAAGGCACTAGCTAAATTATTGTCTAGTCCTACTCAACGGGTATCGGCTCCATCCACCTTTTCTGTTTCTCCTCCGACTCCATTCAGTTCGGAGCCGGAGTTCGTTGGTTCAAGTAGTGGAACCATCGGCTCAGAACCATATTTCCTTCAGTTCCGATGTCTGCTCAGAATACCTCGATAGTACCTTCGATTGAGGAATCTGGACGCCAGGGCTCCCTCGTCTGCTCCGAGGGGGCGAGTGGCATCTGACCGCTGTCAACCCCGTTCTCCCTCTCGGAGCATCGCCGCAGGTTAGCTCGGCTCCAACATCGGCCTCTGAGCCGTCCCCCTCGCCGTGGGGAGAGATTTCTATTTCTTCGGAACTGGAGCTTTCTCTGCCTCGAGGCAGGGACGCCTTTGAGGTCATGCGGAGTGTGCTGTCCCCCCCCCCCGTGTCAGCTCCACCGGCTCTGTCCCCTGTAGTGTCTGTGTCAACCTCTGCTCCTCCAGACTCCAAGCGTAGGGAAACGATGCTCCAGGACACCCCATTGGGTGTTTCCTCTTTTTCCAAGGCCTCCCCCGACAACTCAGAGGAGCCCTCTCGGAAGAAGTGCAAGAGGAAGCACATTGACTCCCCTGAGTCTGTCACTTCTGATACAGACTTAGATGAATCGGAAGGGTCCCCGAGATCCCCCTCTGAAGATGTTTCCTTCTCGGACATCCTGGAAATGCTTAAACAGAGGGGGAACTGGAGTCTCCTAGCCCCTATCGAGGATGTCTGTATTCCTGGATGCTTTCAGTTCCCAACCTTCCACCTCCTGGGTTTCTCCTCCTTTCGACCCACTTATGTCTGTAGTGGCTCGAAAGGCTTGGTCATCTCCAGACACAGTGGAACCAACTCCGTTAAGACTTGGTAAATTTATTACAGCTCCTCAGGATAAGCAATTCCTTTCTAAAGGGGTGTGCCCATTGATGCCATGGTGGTAGCAGCAGCCACCAAAAAAGAGCAGAGATCTCTTCATCTGTTCATCACCCTAACAAGGTGTCTAGGGTGATGGACAGGTATGGAAAGCGAATGTTTGCTTCAGCGACCTTCTCAGTGAAGTCCCTGAACTATCTATATCATTTTACTCGCCTTCAAAGGGATCCCCTTAAAGAGCCTGGAGATGCCCTTCAAGATCCTACAGCTGAGGGAGTACAAGCCAAAGTAGCTTCCCAGCTAGCGACGCTTAACTTTGTAGTCAACTCCTCCATGAGGCACATTTCATATGCAGCCGATGGAGCAAGTAGAGCCACGGGCACGGGTGTGGCCCACAGCAGGCATGCGTGGATGCACTGCATCACTTTGCAGAACCCTTTCGAGAGTCCTTCACCAATACGCCCTTTGATGGCTCCTTTCTCTTTGGGCCACAGGTGAAAGACACGTTGACTAGGTGTGAGCAAGAAGGCAAGACTCTGTCCACCGTGGGAGTCTGTTTTTCCACTCCCTCTAAACCTTACTCCACGGGTCAGAAGAGTGGGAAGATGTGGTTTCGTAAATCTCAGGGAGCCTTCCCTGACACACGTGAGTTTTCTTGCAGAGACAGAGGGGTAAACAACAATAATAGACACCGCCCTCATGGCAGAGGGGGTCCGCAGAACCAGGACAACAGAGAATCTTTCTCTAACAAGCCCTTCCAGCATCCCTGAAGGGTTGCCCGGCTGCTCACATCTGGAGGCATTTGGGGGAAGATTTTCGCTGTACCCAAAAGCCTGACAAAATTTAACAAGAGACAGATGGGTACAGTCCCTTGTATCCGTAGGTTACAAAATTCCCTTCCATCAGTCCCCCTTACAGTCAATGAAGGCTCTTCCAGATGTTCCACCCAATCTGAAGGAGCAAGCAGTAATAGAAGTTTCAAAACTGCTAGAAAAAAGAGCTATTCAGGAAGTCTCCGCAGACCAGCACGGATCCGAAACTTACTCAAGGTTCCTTTTGGTACCAAATAAGACGGGACTGGAGACCGATTCTGGATCTCAGCAGACTAAATCTGTACCAAGAAAGTTTCGGATGGTCACGCTACAGTCCATTCTACCCTTCCTGAGTCAGGCCAATTGGATGTGCTCGATAGATCTTCAGGACGCGTACTACCATATCAATATGGATAGACGCTCCAGGAAATTTCTTCGCTTTTGGGTGGGGGCCAGTCATTACTAGTTCAGAGCTCTGCCCTTTGGTCTCACCACAGCCCCCAGGGTGTTCAAATGTATGGCAGTGGTCACGGCTCACCTGAGACGTCAAGGATTCCAGGTGTTTCCATATCTTGATGACTGGCTCCTCACTGCTACCACCAGGCATCAACTCTTACAAGCGTGGGATTATACAGTCACATCTTGCACCCAGCTAGGTATTACAATAAATTTCGAAAAATCTGCCTTGTTGCCCTGTCAGTCTATCACTTACACACAAGGGAAATGTTCGCAAGGTTGCTACTGGAAAGAGTGTCCACAATTCATCAAATGGAAATCCTAATGCAGAGCGAAAGGATCCAAGTCAGGTATGTCCTTCAAACTCTGGGCTCCATGGCAGCTAACATTCTTCTACTTCCATTCGCACATTTCCACATGAGAATTCTTCAGTGGCTTCTTTTCACACAGTAGTCCTTCCAAGAGCTACCCATGTCTCGCATGATTCTGATAACGGAGGCATGCAAAAGGCACCTTTCTTGGTGGATGGTCTCCCCACTAGTTACTCAGGGCAGATCTTTCATACAACCCACAGTGACTACAGATGCCTCCCTGATAGGGTGGGGGGGCATTATCTGGGCAGGACAGTCCAAGGCACTTGACAACCTCACGAGTACCAACTGCACATAAATGTCCTAGAAATGAGAGCCATGCTCCTAGCATTGCAAGCTCTTCAAGACGGTCTTCCTTCCAGGACCATTGCAATTCAAACAGACATGTCAGTGGTGTGGTACGTCAACAAGCAGGGCGGAACCAGATCCTACCCCCTGTGTCGAGAAGCACTCAGACTTTGGCAGTGGGCGATTTCCTCCCAACATTTTCGATTGTGACGCACATCCCTGGGAGATTCAACGTCATAGCGGACAGGCTCAGCAGAGCTATCCTCATGCCTCACGAGTGGTCTCTGAATCAGGAAGTTGTGGATCTTATCTTCCGCAAATGGGGATAGCCTTGCTGCGATCTTTTTGCCACCCCCTTCAACAGCAAATGCAGCAACTACTACTTCGCTTCCAGGTCACATACCCATAGAAGCTCTAGTCAACAATTGGCCTCAGGGACTTCTTTATGCCTTTCCTCCATTTCCCCTGATACCGAAATTCAGTCAGAAAGCAAAATCATTGGGTTGCAAAATGATCCTCATTGCCCCCTAATGGCCTTGACAGATATGGTTCCCGTTCCTGCACCATTACCTTCTCGATCAGCCCTGGACTCTGGACCCGATTCCAGATGATCTGATTAATCAGTCAGGCAAGTTGCATCAATCCCTCCATACTCTCCAGCTCACAGCTTGGTTGCTCCACTTCCAACCTTAGCCAGGCTTCCCAGCATTTCCCCAGCAGTCAGTGAGATTATCATTTCCTGTCATAAGTCTACAACGAGAAAAACTTATGCTAGCAAATGGAAAGGTTTTTCTTGTTGGGCAGAGTCTAGGAATGTGGATCCCTTCTCAGCCCCAGTCCACGAAATTCTGGAGTTCCTAGCACAACTGTTTCACTCTTTCGCAGCTTCCACTACGATTAGGGTACAGTTGGCGGCCATTTCTAATTTTCATATCTGTTTGTCAAATTCTAACATCAAGTCTCATAAGCTCTGTAAAGCTTTTTTGAGAGGAATATCTCTTAGACCTCCAGTGAGAGATCCCCCTCCTTGGGACCTTAATTTAGTCCTAACTTCCTTAATTCTGCCTCCTTTTGAACCAGCAGCAACAAGTTTCTATTTTGGAAGACACTCTTTCTGGTAGCTATCACTTCAGCTAGGCGTGTCTCAGAACTTCAAGCACTATGTGTTCATCCTCCCTACCTGGTGTTTCACAAGGACAGAGTTGCTCTGAGGACTAATCCTTCGTTTGTTCCTAAAGTCTGCTCAGAAAATAATTTAAATCAATCTATAGATTTCCCTGTGTTCTTCCCAAGTTATAGCAACAAGGCAGAGTACAAGCTTCACCAATTGGACGTTCATAGACAATTGCGTTTTTACCCACATAGAACTAAAGAAATAGTCAGACCAATTATTCCTTTCTTATGCCTTAAACAAACAAGGTTTCCCAGTTTCCAAGGTTACCTTATCCAGATGGTTGTACCACACTATTACTTTTATTTACCAGTTAAGGAACAAAGGGTTACCAACTAAACCGAAAGGTCATTCTTCTAGGGCATTAGCCACCTCGGTAGCCTTTCAGTCTAGGCTGCCCATGGATTCCATCTGTGCAGCTGCCACGTGGGCAAACCCTCATATCTTTATTTCTCATTACAAGGTGGATATGGTCTCCCGGAGCAGAGCTGACTTTGGTTCCACTGTTCTGAAGAGTCTGTTCCACTAAGCCACTCAGGATGTTAGGTGCTAGGGACTCTCCCAAACAGCAAGAATGAAGGCGAGATAGGCAACTTAACATTAAGAAGTTATGTACCTGCCATAACGTTCCATGTTAGTTGTCTTCATATAGCCTTCTTTCTTGCATCCCTCCCTCCCCCACCCCCCCTGTCCTAGTGGATCGAGAGGAGTCTGTCTTCACTGGCTGAGTATTCTTTTTTTACTCTTCTGTCTAGGTCTTCCTAACCTATTCTAGTTTTTAGGATGTATGGAATAACCAGTTTTTTTGTTAACTGGTTTCTCTCATGCTATGTTTGGGATTAGCTATTTCAAACGAGATCTGGGTAGCTGTCTCTAGGCATCATGGGATAAGGGGTAGCCTCGACCAAGTAAAGTGCTCTTGAGCTATTGAAGATGGCCAAGTCAGAGCCGAGGATCTGCTCCGATCCCCAAACAGCAAGAAAGAAGGTGAGATGAAGACAACTAACATGGAACGTTATGGTAGGTACATAACTTCTTATTCTCCATTCTGCTGGAATGAAGCTTGTGCTTAGGCTATGGTTGAATAGGATGCTCAATGGCGAGGCTAGTTCTTGATGGAGATGTTGCAGAATACAGCCTGGAATACTATCACATCCCATGGAAGCTGTGTTCTTTGCCTTGGATAGGGCCTTTAACATTTGATCTATGGAGATGTCAGGTGAGGGGCAAGTATCAGTGATACTGAATGGGCCATTAAGGGGGGGGACAGGAGGGTGAAGTTTGCGTTGAACCTGTCTGCTAGCAGGTTGGCTAAGTCAACAGGATCAGTGTAAGTGGCACCATTAAGAACTAATTTGGAAGAAACCTGGGCTTTGCCATGGAGGTTTTGACATAACTGAAGGAGGATTTGTGGTTAGCCTTTGTTTCAGAGGCTAGTTTGGATTCATAATTGGCTTTGGAGGTTTTCACTAGTTATCTAATTTGCTTGTTGGAGGCGTAGGAGGTAGTTTTTCCGATTTGGAATTTGTGCCTTTTTACCCTTGGACAACAGTTTCTTCCTTTTGTTCTAAAGCCTGTTGATGATGTCCACCACATACGTTTGTGTTTCCTTGAGGAGCAGGTTTTAGTTCTGTTGGGTATGGCTGAGTCTATGCATTTGTACAGGTGCTTGTATACTGCACTGGCATACTGTTCAGCATATTTGTCTGCATCTTCTGAGTGGGGCAGTGGTGTGAAGCTACTGATACCCTCCCTTAGAAGGTTGTAGTTGGACGGGACAGACACTTCAAATGAGACAGACCGATGGTCTGATCTCACTAGTGAAGAACTTACTATGGGGGTGGTTCAGCCGTCACCCGTGTTGGTGAGAACCAAGTCTAGAATGCTATCTCTCCTTGTGGGGTATGAGACAAGCTGGTCTAGTGCATTACAAATGAAATCAAGGAATCGTTGGGTGAATGCACTAGACCAAAAATAGTTTGCCCAGTTTATGGTAGGGTAGTTGAAGTCACCAAGGATCAGGGTGGTAGGGGTACCTTGATGGACTCGAATAAGCCCAGGTAGGCAGAGTGGGTGTCCTGAGTCATGGCGGGGGGGGGGGTCTGTAGCTGGCTATAACTTGGATGGGTGCCTTTCCCATTGTCAATTGCACCTGGAAAAAGTCTAGTGCATCATGCTGGCAAACCAGTCTGGAGGTATGCTTGTCCTTAATGAAAATAGAAACTCCACCACCCTTAGTCTTCCCGACCTCATTTTGGGGTTGGAATGTGTGGAATGAGGTATACCCTGGTAAGGCAGGGGTGCTCTCAGCAGCCTTGAACCAAGTTTCTGTGACTGCACAGATGTCAGCATCTTCCAATGCTAGAGAGCTTCCAGTGAGTGCATTTTCAGGTTAAGGCTCCTAGCGTTAAGAAGCATGACCTTCAACTTGCTTTTGACAGATCTTTTATGTTGGAAGATTGTCTGTGGGGCATTGCCTAAAAAAGGCACAATGGAGGAGGCAAGAGCCTTGGCCAGAATCCTGAATCCCGCGGTGACAAGTGGAAGCCATCTCTGAGAAAGCATTGAGGTCTGTCAACCATGTCATCCCAGGCAGACAGATACTGGATCTCCTTGGAATGACACCAAAAACTAAGCCAATTGTTGAAGTCAGGTATTTTTTGTTGGTATTGTGGTGATATTCTTGGTGAAGGTATGATGCTGCTTAGCGCTGGGGTCATACCTGTCTGGGACACATACTCTGACATCTCAATCGTGTCTCTCTTCATATAGTCCAGGGAGGTACGTCTCAATTCATGCAAACCAACATGAACAATGACAAAGTCGTACTTGTACCTGTTGTGGAGAGACTTAAGTGCGTGCATGATGTGGCGGATTCTGGCACCTGACAGACAACTGACCATGATCTTCTCCTTATCGAGCCTGGTGAGGGGGACATCAGTGTCTCACAATTGAGTCACCAATAACTAGTATGTTTGGTTTAATGTTGTGCTTTATGGGCTGTATGAGTTTATTGTTATGCCTTATGGGCTGTGTTTGTGCGACACTGGTGTGTTGTCTGCTGTCTGTGGTGTGTTTGGTTTTGTGTGTGGAATGTTTGAGTGTGTTTTGGAGGTCTCTGCTGTTTAGGTAAGATGTTCTTCTTGTTTCACTGTTGCAGTAATCACATTTGGGTTATCTGCTTGCAGTAGCCCTCAGTCAGCCTGATTAACAAAGCCTTGGGTCCTGCGTCAGTTGCTGTCTCTTCTTCCGTGACATCAGGTCGTCAGGGGTATAAAAAAATGCAGCCAACGCCATTACATCAGTCTTTCTTGCCGTGCGGTACCCAAAGCAAAAGCAGTTCGCAAGTGCCGGTCGGCCAACTCTGAAATTTTCGTTTTCGAGTTTCAGAACCAAAGTCTTCAACTAAAAGCTAAGTACCCCGTTGGGGAAACTTTTTCTTGCTCTAAACCGATGTCAGTAAAAGTAAATAATTGCATTTATTGTGGAAAGCAAATACCTCATAAAGATTTTCATTCGTACTCTATTCCTTGCCTAGGCCCTGACCACAACGTACCTCACTGTCGGTTTTATGCCTAATTATTTAAACCACGAACTGTCTGTCGTATGTATATTTTCGCTTTTAAATATTTTGGTGCTTGCTTCAATTATCCTGATATGTCTTCAGTAAGCCATCCGACTACCGACATTCTGAAAAAACGCAAAGATAAAGACAGGCTGCCTAGGTCCAAAGCTGCCGACGATGCTTCTCCCAAGGCAGTCGCCAGTTCGCCAGTACTCGGTGAGGTGCTTTTGCAGCTCCTGATACCCGCTACTTCAGATTTTCAGGCCTCTACTGAGACCCATTTGGATTCCGGTATGCCACAAGATGCTTCAACTGTGGAACCTGCGAATGTCTACCTTGGATGGGTCTGGAGCTGCTGTGCAGGCACCGGCTTCTGAGGGTATATTCAGGCCTACTGACTTCCATATTAAACCCACGCCATATTCTTCTTCAAGGCCTAAAACTCGAACCATGTCTAGAAAACTGATGCCCAGACCGCATAGTCAGGCCTCTATGCCTAAAAAACAAATAAGAATGGCTGAAGACCTTATTACTTTAATCAGGGGAAGCCAACCTTCCTCCTCTAAGAGACCTAGGACTGAGTTTGCTTATGGTACTTCTGACCAGGATTCTGAAATTTCTGTTTCCTCTGACCAGGATTTACCCTTATCTACCTGTGAAGATTCTGATGCTGAGGACTCTATTCCCTCTGCTTCCCCCCCAGAGGATTTCTCTTTTGGTGAAACCTTGCATACTCTCAGGGAGCATTTTCATTGGGAAAGTCAGGATTTCTCTGATTCTAAAAAGAGGCTTAAGGATTTCTTACTCCTGCACCAGCACAGGTCTTTAGCCATTCCTCCTGTACTAGACATTGATGATGCTTTTTCGGAATCTAGCCTGGCCCCTGACTCTCTACCTCCTGCTCCCAGAAAACCTGATGGATATTACAGGGTTCCTGACTCTCAAGTTCCTTTTCAAAAATCCTACTGTGGATCCTGAGACCATTTCACAGGGACCCTACTGCCAAAAATCCTACCTCCTCTGTTAGAGTCTCCAGGGTGCTGGATAGATGGGGTAAGAATGTATACACTTCTGCAACTTTGGCCATTAGGGCCTTAAACTGCCATTTTCGTATGTTAAAGTATCAGCAGCATATTACTGAATTGCTTAAACAGAAAATGTTGATTCCTGATTGTGCTGAAAATAAGGATTTACAGAATTTTAATGCATTCTGCTGAACAGGTTGGAAAACATAGTTTGCAATGTGGTTTTGATTCACTAGAGGCATCTTACAGGACTGCTGTAACTGGGTCTGTACTTAGAAGGCATGCTTTGCTTAAGAAGCAATCCTTGCCAGATCATGGTAAAGCTAAATTACTGGATGCTCCCTTAAATCAGGACCGCCTGTTAGGCAACAAGGCAGAAGTTCTTAAAAAGAAGGAAAAAGCTAAATCTATGCAAACTGTTAAAGATTTTTTACAAGTACAACCTCCAGGATTTAGTAGGTATTGGCCTTTTAGGAATTGGTCTTTAACTGCCTCTTCCAGACCTTCTCAGTCCAAACCCAGATCCAGCAAGAGCACCCAGGCTTCAGTCCCAGGGTACGCCCAGGACTAAGCAGTGGGGGGCCTCCACTTCCAAATCTGAAAGTAATAAATCTCCCCCTATGGTAAACTGTCTCAATTACTTCTTTTTAAATCTTCCAAGCACTTCTCTACTGACTGTCCCTTTGGGGGGAAAGATTGCTCATCATGCAAAGAACTGGGGACTCATTACCCAGGAAAAATGGGTTTTAAATATAGTGTCCCGAGGATACAGATTTCACTTCCACACATTACCAACACCAAGTGGTTGACCAGATCTACCCGCAAATCAGTGGGCGGAGCCCCAAAAGCAAGTACTCTCTCAAGCATAGGGGCTATTCATTTGGTACCAGAAGAGGAAAAGGGACAGGGTTTCTACTCAAGACTTTTCCTGGTACCCAGAAAAGACAATTCATGGCGTCCTATCCTGGACCTGTCTACTCTAAACACCTTTTTGGTGATTCCAAAATTCAAGATGCTGACTCTTCACCAGTTGCTTCCTATGCTAGGCAAAGATGCCTGGTTGGCAACACTTGATTTAAAGGAAGCATACCTGCACATCCCAATCGGGGAATCTTGCAAAAGATACCTATGCTTCAAAGCAGGCTGCATTCACTGTCAGTTCTCTGCACTGCCCTTTGGCTTATCTACTGCACCCAGGGTATTCACAAAGTGCCTAGCTCCAGTCATTGCATTTTGCAGGCAAAGAAATATTCAAATATACCCATACCTGGACGATTGTCTAACTCAGGCAGAAAGCCAGGACATACTTTTGAATCATCTGACCTTTGTATAAAGGGTGCTAACTTGTCTGGGCTTACACCATAAACGAAAAGAAATCACACCTGGTACCCTGTCAACAAATTATATTCCTGGGCGCAAGCTTGAATACAACTTCCCAGATGGCTTTTCTCACACCAGAGAAGCAAATTCATTTGGCAACCTACTTCAAACAAGTGGCCACAAAACCCTGCTATCTGCAAGGCAAATACTACAAGCCTTGGTGTTCATGGCCTCCTGCATTCTTCTAAATCCATATGCAAGACTGCGTATGAGGATACTTCAGTGGTATCTAAAGAGCCTTTGGTGTCAACATTCTCAGGATCTAGAAGCAATGATTCCTATCATACCTTGCCTACGCCTAGAGTTAATTTGGTGGGCAGAGGCCTTGCCACCAAAACAAGGGACTACCATTCTCACTACCCCCTAACAACAGACGCATCAGACTATGCATGGGGGGCTCACCTGGCAGGGAAGTGCATTCAGGTCAAATGGAACCCAAGTCAAATGCACCTGTATATCAGTCAAAAAGAAATGTTAGCTGTACAGAATGCTCTGACAGCCTTCAAGGATCACATTCTTCCAGGACAGTTAATGGTAAAGACGGACAACACCACTGTTATGTGTTACATAAACAATCGGGGGGGGGTACCCATTCTTACTCCCTCTGCAGACTAGCCATGGCATTGTGAAACACAGCCTTGAGCTACCAAGTGCATCTACAAGCTTAGTTCCTGCCAGGAAAACTAAATACACTGGCAGACGGACTAAGCAGAAACCTCATGGACCCACACGAGTGGAAACTGGAACAAAGGATTTTCAACATGTTGACAAGCAAATGGGGGAGCCCAGATATAGACGTGTTTGCCTCACCCCAGAACTATCAATTGGACAAATTTTGCACAAGGACTCCCCGGTAAGTGGATGCTCTGTCCTTCAGCTGGAAAAACCTATCAGTTTATGCCTTTCCTCCTCTGCCTCTGCTCTCCAAAGTACTACTAAAGATCAAACAGGACAAACCAAGGATGATTTTGATTGCACCAGACTGGCCACGCCAACACTGGTACCCCCTCTTGCATAGTGTCATTGTTGGCCCCATGGCACCTGCCTCTCACTTCCTACCCTGTTGTCTCAGCAGGGGAACCAGATTCTGCACCCTCAGCTTCAAACACTGAACCTAACAGCCTGGCTAATTACCTAATCTCTCCTTTACCATCCCTCGGTAAACCAGTGATGGATATCATTTTAGAGGCAAGGAGGCCTAGTACTAGAAAATCTTAAGCAGAAAAATGGAAAAGATTGTGCCTGGAACCAATCTCAAGGAATGAGCACAGCAGCGGCCAGTTTACCTCAGATTTTACAATACTTAACTGAGATGCTTCACAAGGGCCTGTCTTTTTCTTCCATCAGAATTCACGCCTCAGCTATTTCAGCTCATTATAACACAGAACATCCCCTCTTCTGTCATCCACTGCCCAAGCAGTTTCTCAGAGGGGCCAGAAATTTAAGACCACCCAGGAGAGCTCCAACTCCAGCCTGGGACCTTAACTTTGTATTGGAGAAACTCCCTCTTCCTCCTTTCGAGCCAGCTGCTACTGTAGATTTAAAATCCCTTTCTTGGAAAACAGCTTTCCTTTTAGCAATCACTTCAGCAAGAAGGGTGTCTGAATTACAGGCCTGTATGGTAGTGGAGCCTTTCATCATCTTTCATGCGGACAGGGTGTCCCTCAGAAACAATCCCTCCTTCATGCCCAAGGTGGTATCCAGTGTAGCCCTTAATCAGTCCATTCATTTGCCAACTTTCTTTCCTAATCCACAGAACAAAGGGAAATGGATACTGCACTCCTTAGATGTGCACAGACAACTTCAGTTCTACTTGGACAGGACTAAACTTCAAAGGAAATCTGAACAACTGCTGGTGGCATTTGCTGCAGGGTCTAGAGGGGAAGGCTGTTTCAAAGCAAACCATTTCTAAATGGATAGGCCATTGCATTAATTTCTGCTATAAGTACCATGGAAAACCTATCCCACAGGGGATCAGACACCACTCAACCAGGGCTGCATCTACCTCTACAGCCTTTCTCAGAGGGGCCCTACCAGGGACATCCTAGAAGCTGCTACCTGGAGTTCTGTACATACTTTCACCAAGCAATACCATTTGCCAATTTTCCCTAACTCCAGAGCTGGCTTTGTCACTGCAGTCTTGCAGGGCCTTATAGCTGGTCCTAATGCTGTCTAAATTCCTCCTCCCATCCTTAGCTTTGGGAATCTACCCAAATGTGATGACTGCAACAGTGAAACACGAAGAACATAGTACAATTGTGTACACTTACCATAAATGTAGATGTTCAAGTGTATTCACTGTTGCAGTCCTGGTTACCCTTCCTCCAGCCCCCACGACTTTTGGCTATATCTCTACTCTCCTTTACTATGCTTAAAAGCATTTTGGTGTATTTTTTTTTTGTTGTTGGAGGTATAACCTTGTATATTTATATATTTACTTGCTTCCCATTAGGGGGACACCTGACATCTGGGGCAAGAAAAACTGATGTAATGGCATCGGCTGCATTTTTTATATCCCTGACGACCTGACTTCATGGAAGAAGAGACAGCAACCGACACAGGACCCAAGACGTTTGTTAATCAGGCTGACTGAGGGCTACTGCAAGCAGATAACCCAAATGTAATGACTGCAACAGTGAATACACCCGAACATCTACATTTATGGTAAGTGTGCACAACTGTACTTTTTTTATTGAGGACCTCTGTATATGTGGGTGTGTGCTGTGCTTGACTATGTTAAAAGGTTCTCCAAGTGAGCAGATAATTCAGCTTGGAACCCCCTTAAAGTAGCTCTTCATGGTACTAGGGAAAATGAATAGTTGAGTGGCAGGCAGTCATTTAAAAAAATCCTCAGATATAATTAATGCAGTTGCAGGGATTAACATGTTAAATGTGAATCCTATCTAAAGCATACCACTTAAAATTTCAGAAAGATTTGTACCACATAAATATTGCTCTTTATAAGTTAAATTCTGTACATAATAAAGGAAACAGCTACATTCATATCACAGTTAAGGAAATTCTGTGTATAATGCCACAATGAAAAGCCTCCTTGGTAACCTCTGGATGTATATATGTATTTATTTATTTTCTTTATTAAGATTGTGTAGCTAAAATGGTTATTACTTTTTATATGAAAGCACAAATACAGGAATGTGCATTTATAGTGGCTTTATTTTTGTTTTTCTTCTTTGGAATTCATTTTATACTATATTGAATTTTTCAACATTTGGAACAATGGAGTCTGTATATTCAGATAAGTTGTTCCATTAGATTCTGATCAAAAATATAGGCACCATGAAGACACTGGGGGTTATCTGGATACTAATAATACCCTGCTCTTGCTGTTGACCTGTACGGTGAAGTAAAAATGTAAAGCAAAATCATTAGGCATTCTCAAACCTCACATTTCTGGTGGCTATTTTCAGGTAAATCAGTAATGATTAAAGAAAATTACTGTGATATAAAGTTACTATGATTTGCTTCAATATTAAATGTAAACATAAGAGCATAGTATATATGATGTGAATTTTGAATGCTTTGTTTTTGTGGGGAGTGCTTAATTTCGAAACTGGCAATTATGACTATGAAAAATTGAATGTCTATGATGGAATTAAGCAATAACTGATGACATGGTGTGGTATACTGAAGATTTACCCATGGTTGATGTGGTTTGGGAGGGTTGGGAGGGTGGCCTAATGGTTAAGGTGTTTGCCTTACAAGCACAAGGTGCAGGGTTTGAGTCTCACAAGGGATAAATGGCTAGGCTTAAAAAGGCTCACAAGAGCAGTTAGCTTAGTATTAACCTATGAGCCTATTAACCTATATTAATCATGAGGGCGAAGCCCGAGTGATTAAACAAAGGCAACCGTGGGTAAATCTTCAATATACCACAACAATGGAGTCTGTTATTGCTATTATACAATTACATTATTTAAGAAAAAAATACTTACTTTTCTTAAATAAAGTCTTTGTTAACAGCGGATTACTGTTTTTCCACCGCTTGTGGTATACTGCTGTTTCATTTTGATGTACTGCGCATGTGTATGGGACGTGCATTCCCACGCATACCCAGTACATCAATGCTTTGAAATGGAAGCAATGGAGAAAAGAAAGTCTCCGTTGCTCCGTTTTTCTCTTTTTTTTTTTAATTGTAAAAAAAAAAAAAAAAAAGGTTTTGGGGTACTTTATACAAATGGAAGAGAGTCCGGGCAACCAGCCCATTTTCCGTTGGTATATTGTGGGATTTGCAACGGGCACGCTTATTGGGCTGGCCAATTACCGTGCATGTTTTCAAATATTAATAGGGAGTCATTGTATAATGTTTTTTAAAGTATTCTGCCAACACAGGGTGTGGGTCAGAAAGACCTACAGTATGATCACATGAGAATTACTAACAGATTACATCCCCCAGGTCACTGTACCTGCACCAGCACTGCTCAGTAGAGTGAATGAATGCCACTGCATCACCCTTGAAAACTGACATCAGGAATCAATCTTATACATGGGGCTGTAATAGGCCCCTAACAGATGCTCCCTATGTGGCATGAAGAAAAAGATTTAATTTCTCTGCTGTACCAGGTGAGACACCTATTATACACAGTGTCTGAAGAGGCCATATTTGCTTTACAGGTGAGAAGAATGTAGAAAATAGCAGGCAAATGCACATGACTACAAATTATTACACTATGTGATGTGATGTACAGGGCAGCCCAGGTGCACCATGTAATGATCTAGTTGCATGGGAATGCAGTGCTTACATAGTGTCCATGAGTGAGAGTATTGTACACGATTTACTAGCCGAGGAAGGAGCACAGACAAGCAAGTTAGTAACAGCTGTAGCCTGATAACACATCGTCTTATCACAGGGATTCAGAAACAACTGCATGAAATCACTTCAGTGGCATAACCAGTGCACTAGGAGACCTGTTTTAGTACAATAAAAACACAGTCACCATACTACAGGAGACGATGTCATAACAAGCAACACAGGAATTGGAATAAAGAAAGAAATAATGTTTTCTTACTGTTTTTTATTTCTCCATATCTTTTGGGTTCCTAATACCATGACAGGAATGGACCTCATTCCTAAATCAAAGTACAGTTAAAATTCATGAAATTAGGATTGTTTCAGTCTTTGATGCCAGCCAAAAGTGCTCTTCGCAGCACCCTCAATGTGCCCAGTAATGATTCCTCCTGCAATTCGTATGGGGTTACATGGATTGGTCATCATCTTCTTCTTTTGGCTGTTTCTGTTAGGGGTCGCCACAGCAGATCACCTGTTTCTATTTCTTCCTGTCCTCTGCATCTTGCTGTGTCACACCAGCCACCTGCATGTCCTCTTACCACATCCATAAACCTTATCTTAGGCCTTCCTCTTCTCCTGTTACCCGGCAGCTTCATCCTTAGCATCTTTTTCCCAATATACTCCGCATCCCTCCTCAGCACATGTCCAAACCAACGTAATCTTGCCTCTCTGGCTTTGTCTCCAAACCTTCCAACCTGGGCTGACCCTCTAATATACTTATTCCTAATCCTGTCCACCCTCGTCACACCCAGTGCAAATCTTAACATCTTTAACTCTGCCACATCCAGCCCAAACTCTTGCCTTTTTGTCAGTGCCACAGTCTCCAACCCATATAGCATAGCTGGTCTCACTACCCTCTTGTAGACCTTCCCTTTCACTCTTACAGGTACTCGTCTGTCACAAATTACTCCTGACACTCTTCTCCACCCACTCCATCCTGCCTGTACTCTCTTCTTCACCTCTCTTCCACACTCACCGTTACTCTGAACTATTGACCCCAAGTATTTAAACTCATCCACCTTCGCCACCTCTACTCCTTGCATCCTCACCATATTTCTGTCCTCCCTCTCATTCACACCATATATTCTGTCTTAGTCCTGCTGACCTTCATTCCTCTTCTCTCTAGAGCATATCTCCATCTCTCCAGGGTCGTCTCCACCTATTCCCTACTCTCACTACAGATCACAATGTCATCTGCAAACATCGTAGTCCATGGGGACTCCTGTCTTGTCTTGTCTGTCAACCTGTCCTGTCACCATTGCAAATAAGAAAGGGCTCAGAGCTGATCCTTGATGTAAACCCACCTCCACCTTAAACGCATCCGTCACTCCCACTGCAGACCTCACCGCTGTCACACTACCCTCGTACATATCCTGTACCACTGTTACATACTTCTCTGACACTCCTGACTTCCTTATACAATACCACAACTCCTCTCTAGGCACCCTGTCATATGCTTTCTCTAAGTCTACAAAAACACAATGCAACTCCTTCTGACATTCTCTGTACTTCTCCATCAACACTCTTAGAGCAAACATTGCATCTGTAGTGTTCTTTCCCGGCATGAAACCATACTGCTGTTCACTAATCATCACGTCCCTTCTTAACCTAGCTTCCACTACTCTTTCCCATAACTTCATTCTGTGACTGATCAATTTAATTCCTCTGTAGTTACTACAGCTCTGCACATCACCCTTATTCTTAAAAATTGGTACCAAAACACTTTCTCCATTCCTCAGGCATCATCTCGCTTTCTAAGATTTCATTAAACAATCTAGTTAAAAACTCCTATGCCATTTCTCCCCCCATCCACACCATGATAAAACAATTTGAACCCACCTCCAATACACCGAGCCTTACTCCCCTTCCAGCTGGTCTCTTGCACACACAATATACCAACCTTCCTTCTGTCCATCATATCAGCTAGCTCTTTCCCTATACCAGTCATACTGCCAACATTCAAAGTTCCGACCCTCAATACCACAGTCCTAGCCTTTCTCCTCTCTTCCTGCCTTCAGCCATGCCTTCTGCCTCTTCTCCTCCTTCGGCCAACAGTAGCCCAATTTCCGCCAGCACTCTGTTCGCTAACAGTACTACATATCTAAATACAATTGTAGATTTTTTTTTTTTTATAACACCCGTTGCTCCTACTACTATTGGAACTGTCTGGGTATCGTTCTTCCACATTGCTCTCATTTCTGTCTGCAGATCCTAATATTTTATGACTTTGTGTCTCTCTGTACGCAAGACTCTGTAGCCACTGGGTGTAGCGATTAAAATGATCAATGCTAATTTTCTCATCTTTTCTTGCACCACTATATCCGTTTTTCCAGCATCGATCTTTTCAACTGTTGGTAATGTGTTATTGTTGACCGAAGTGTAGTATTTTCAGTAAAGCTGACATTTCTGAGATGTTGACTTTACCGAAAACACTTCATTCTACATTATTTTAGTTTGTTCTGATTTCCAATATCATTTTTCGGAAATCTGAATACTCGCAGAATGTAGGTTTAAGGAAACAATAGTAAACCGGGTCAGCCCATGTGATATAAACGTCATCATTTTCAATGATGCTTTGCGGCTTGTTTCCAGTGTTTTTCAGCCACTTCAGTGCCATAATGTTTGCACAATCCGCAGTGTAACAGTCTTGCCACATTATTATGCCTTTCAGTACACAGTCCTTCTGCCATTAGTATGTCACACCCAGCAAAAAGGTGTACGACTGTTTCCAATTAGATTTTACAAAACCTACATTTGTTTGTTTCTCCCACATGTTCAATGGACTTTGTAAACCAGCGTGTATGTAGTCCACTACCTTGGACTGCCAATATTATCCTTTCATCTCTTGATTTGAATTTGCCTCTCCTTAACCATTCCTGCATTCATTCCTGATCAACTTGAGGTTCTTCCAGAAGTTTTCTATATTTGTAACTATATTTATGCTTTTTCAACATTTCTTGCCCTGTCATCTGGTCCTTCAGCTTATATTGTTTTTGGTTTTGGCACATTCAGTTGCTTCCTGATTTCTCTCTAAATCTGGTTTGATTTCCATTTGTGCTTTACGCCGATATGCTTCTGCTAAGTTAAGCATAGCAGTCATCTTAGATTTATTCTCCTCATGTTTCAAAACTTTCACTACATTTGTGTCTTGTGAGGTCAGCAGATGTGTGGAGTCCCATAATTGCAGATTTATACATGTATTCAATTTCAAGGGGGCCCATCCCTCCTTTGGAATGGGGAATATATAATCTTGGTATGCACTGATTTTTATAAATCATTTGGTGTGCATGAAGCATCCTTCTTGTTTTCCTATCTAATCTATCTCACACATTTTGGGGCCTGTCAAACACTCCAAAACTGTAAGGTAGGACAGGAAGGGCAAATTGGTTTATAGCTTGGATTTTGTTCCTAGATGTCAGCACTGTTTTCAGAATTAATTTAAGTCTTCTAAAGTATTCTTTACTAAGTTTATTTGCATTTGTTCATATTTAATTGCTGATTCTTCATCAATACTTAAGTATTTATATACTCCTTCTTGCAAAAGTTTTTTATATCACATTCTTGTCCCAAACTGATGTTTTCCTGGTGCTGCAGTTTTCCTGCTTTAAAGTTTACTTTTGCACACTTAATAAGACCAAGTGACATCCTTATATCATCTGAAAAAGTACTGACAGCCTGCAGCTGTCCTTTCAGTTCCTCATTTGATAAGCTGTACAGTTTTAAATCATCGATTAAAGAGAAGATGAAAAGTCTTTACACTTTGTTGTTTTCTAGGAGCCAAATTGTAGCCATGGCAACAGCTTAATGACAAGGCAATGTAGCAATGGTGACAGAGAGTCACCCTGGAATATCCCACTTTGAATTTTTATCCATGGGATAATAATCTGTCCTTTATCATGGCTTAATTGCAAAGTGGTCTGCCACTGTTTCCTGGTCAGTGGAACATAGTCAATCAGTGTAGGATATACCTTATACATTTTTAAGCACTCTTTCATCCATGAATGTGGGATACTATCAAATGCTTTTTTTATAGTCAATCCATGCCATACTTAAATTATTCTCCTTTTTACAGTTTTCCAATATGACCTTATTTAACAAGAAATGATCCTTGTTCCATATGACTTTCTTTTATTGCCCTTTAGTTTTATTGCCATAATTGAGTTTTCTTCTAAATGATTATGAACTCTGTCAGCATAAATTCCCATGTATAGTTTATACGTCGTCAGAAGGCAAGTTATTGGTCTATCATTTTTAGGGTAGCTTGCAGGTTCATTCTGAATTAGGAATATAGTTTTGTCTGTTGTTAGCCAGGTTGGTGTCTGTTTGGGGTGCGCATATAAATAGTTCTTTCTCATGGCTAAATCTTCATGCAAAGATGTTCATACTTTTAACCAAAAGTTAGTTACTGCATCTGGGTCTGGGGGTTTTCAATTAGAGGCTTTTCTGAACTTTGTTTCAGTCTTTCTGGCTGTTACTTCATCCCATTTCATATCCTGCACCTTTAAACTTCTTATTCTTTCATTTACGTCTTCTAACCATTTAGCATCTTTATGTTCCACAGGATCTTCATAGATACTTCTCTAAATGTATCTATTTCCTCTCTTATTTGGTGGCCTTTCAGTTCCTTTTACATTGTTTCCCAGGTCTCTTTTAAACTTTTTTGGGTCATCAATAAATTGCTTATTTTGTACTTTTTCGTTATCTATGTATCTTCCAAGTTTTTCCGCCTATGCTAATTGCTTTATAATTTTCTCTGTTTGATGCTTCCATGATTTTATTTGATTTCTCCCCTTCCTTTCGCACACTACCCTGTGTTGTTGTGGTACAACTTTATTAGTTATTAAGTTAGCAGCATAGTAATATATCCTCTTTACTTCTGTTATATCGCATGGATCACTATGGACAGTCCTATATAGGTGTACTGATAACAGACAAGACCACTGGTAATGGAACACAACTCTGCAGGGAGCACACACAGGGGGAATGGAATCAACAAGCCCAGATACTTGCAGTAGTATAAGTGGCGTAACAGAGCTTAAAGGCATTCAGGTTACTGTCCTGGTGGTGAGGGCAGCTTATCCTGTCAGGATGGAGTACAAGAGCATATAAAATTACTGTCCTGCAGGTGTGAGTGTGTGTGTGTGTGTGGGGGGGGGGGGTTCAACTTGTTAAGGAGCAAAATAGAAGGGCATGTAAGGTTACTCCACTCCCAAAGAAATTGTTGGCATGCATGCCTGAAATACATAAGTTTATCATGATCAGAAACACTGTCTCTACATTTTTTTTGTCAGTTTTAGGGCATAATTGTAGCACTCCATTTACTTCAATGTGGTTCTGGGTCCATTAAAAGGGTATTTCAGCTCAGTATTGTTTTACTATTCGTTAACATTATCACTGCATTGCAAATGAAAGTGAATGTACACTACGCCACAGATACCTAACCAACTTGATCTGTGCTGTGCACACTGTTGGTATACCTTCTGTAACCAGCAGCCCATACTACACATGATATGCAACACACACGATAATATATGTTTTAGAGCACATATCCTATACACAAATCAACAAACAAAACAATAACACACTGTTACCATACCTCTCAACCTCAGAACATTAAAAATCTTAGCAGATGGCCCAAAATGAGAGAACCCCACTTATTTCAAAGTTGAAAGCAAACCATTCCAAATGCTCACACACAGACTACTATGCACATTAATTTAAGCAACTGTGATATCAAGCTCAACTGCTTAAATGAATACAAATACCTGCGCTCTTACCTGATCAGCAACCCTAAAGTATACCATGGAAAGTACGGTTGTGTAAGTAAACTTAATATAGCAGTAGCTGTTTGAATGTTCACTCCTGTAGTAGCTTTAGCTATATGGGTTGTATCCTGCTAAGAATATAACAGCAAGCGACATCTAAAGGTTCAGGCACCTTACATGTACCCAAACTGTCAGGCAGCTCAGGCTGAGTTGTCTAAAAGATACATTTCATTGCCATGCCCTTTAGAGCTTTCCTGCCAACAGAGACAGGGAGACTGAACCCTGAATGGTCAATGCTCGGAAGAACAAAAAATAAATAACCCCATACCTAAAAACAAGGGGGATGTGGCAACTGCAGCACTCATTTGAACATCTACTGTTAGAGTAAGCTAACTTGCACAACTGTACTATGTTAATCATGTTGATCGCTGCTGCAGTAGCTTTAACTACCTGGGTAGATTACCCTAGCTTACGAATTTGGGAGGTGGAAGGAGAATAGCACAGGAGCTCCTGGAGAGTGGTCCTTGCAAAGCCTGTACTAGACATACAGAAAGAATCAAACTTATAGTGCTTTGTAAAACTATGTACAGAGGACCAAGTTGCTGCTTATAGAGTACTTCTAGAATCCAACCCATTCCGAAAAGCCATATATGAAGTGAAGGCCCTTGTAGAATGGGCCATGTCCCTGTCTGGAATAGTTTTATTGTGGTGAGTATAAGAAGAAGTAATAGTCTTACACAACCATTTTGAAAGTCTTTTTTTATCATAGATTGTTCCTCCTCCTTACCTTCACAAGAAATTAACGACTGATCTGAAATATATAGTTTTGTCAAGATAGTACCAAAGTTCTCTATGGATATCCGAGGTATGGAGTATCCTTTCTCACTCATTTTTGGGTTCAGTAAAGAAAATAAGGATGTGGAAAGTTTTGCATAAATTAAATTCAGGTAGCACTTTACACATAAAAGAAGGATTACTTCTCAAGGATACACTATTCCTATGAAAAATGAGATAGGATTGACTCACCATAAGAGCTTGGAGCTCAGATGCTCTTTTTGCAAAGGTCAAAGCAATCAGTAGAACTGGTTGTCATGTTAAGAACTTCATGGCAAGCAGGTTAGCTGGTTCAAATGAAGCAAGTGATTGCTTAGCTAACACAAAACTAAGGTCCCAAGGAGGAGCTACCAGTTTTGTTTGAGGCCTTTTATGCACAACCCCTTTCAAAAACATTTTGACTTGACACCTCATTGAAGCAGGAGGATCCATGGGCAGATATGCAGAAATGGCTGATAAATTAACCTTGACAAAAGGAATAAGAAAGGCCATAGTCTTGTAACTCACACTTATATTGTAAAGCCAGAGAACAGCTAGCTCTGCACCGGTGCTGGTTATGTTGTTGGCACCAACTAGAAAACAATTTCCATTTGCTATATGATTTTCTAGTAGCAGGATTTTGTTGTCTCCATTAGTACTTGCTACATATCCTCAAAAAAGAGGTACTTAAAAAGAATTAATACCCTATCATCCAAGCATTCAGTTGAAGTTGATTGATGTTGGAGTGTATCAAACACCCTGTTCTTGTGTGAGGAAGCTTGGCTTGTGGTAATTGCCCCTGGCCATTTCCAAAAGAAGGGAGAACTATGGTTGCCTAGGCCAGAAGGGAGCCATGACAATGATCTTGGGTGATTCCTTCTGAATCTTCTGAAGTACCCTGGATATTAGCAGAAAGGCTGGAAAAATACAGGAACATTCATCTCCAAGGAAAAGAAAAGGCAGATGTCTTCCAGGATTCTTACATGGAGTCCTGCAGCAGAATTTTGCTAGCTGGTTGATCAGAGAGGTGGCAAAGAACACTGCTTGAGGAACTCCCCACAGAGGGATCAAATCTCAGAAGATTCCCCGGATCTATTTCCCATTCATGTGACTATGTCCTTATCCTATTTAGCTTGTCTGCCACACAGTTTTTTTTTTTTTTGACAGAATGTAAGATGTCTGTAGCGCGAGATTGTGCTGTGCAGATATATCCCATCTAACATGGCTATCCTGCAAATGGGGTTATGACCTGGTTCTCCTTTGCTTGTTAATGTGCCACATGACTTTGTCTGTAATAACTTGAAGAGGTCCTGGGGATCAAAGATGATTCAGAGCATTGAGTGCTTTGATCAGAACAAACTTCTTTTTTATAGTTATATGCTTGTGTCTGTCCTTGTCCAACACACCTTGCACTTTTATCACCCCTAAAACTGATCCCCCAGCAAAGTCAGAGACATCTGTGGTGACTGACTGCTTTGGGACAGTAAGGGAAAAGTAGAAGCCTGGATTTAGGGGTATCTGTTGTCTCCAGCAAGTGATTTGTCTTCTGACAAACCCCAACTCTCAGATTTCAAAAAACAGAGTGTTGGTGCTATGTCCAAAGAAACTTCAGATATACTGTGTCTTTTTCATGTGTAGTCTGGCCAAGGGTACCATGAGAATAAAAGAAACTGAAACACAACATCCTGAGGTATTCCTTCACAGTGACTGAAGTCTGACTGGAAAACCCTAGAAATAGATCTAAATATATATATATATATATATATATATATATATATATATATATATATATATATATATGTGTGTGTGTATATATATACATATATATACACACACACACACTTTTTTTCATGTGGAAGAAAAGCTCTTTGAACTGTGGTGTCTAGCTGACATGGAATTCCAGTATGTGTAAGAGATCTCATCCAAAAAAAGAGATTCTTGAATCGTTGAAAATACTCTGCAAAGATAACCAAGTTGTTACAATATGGAAAAAAGTGGATATCCTGCATCCTGAAATGAGCTATAACTGGAACTAGACATTTTGTGAACACTCTTGCTGCAGTGGAAAGTCCAAAGGTTAATGTGATTCAGAGACACAAACTCATAACAAATGTGTGAAGTATGGATGAATATGAATGTGATAATAAGCATCTGTTAAATCTAGTGTTACTAGGAAACTTGAATGAGGAAGAATAGGTAACAGGTTGTAAAATAAATTTTTTGAATTTGGGCTCTATAAGAAGCAGAATTGGGAAAGAAAGACATAGAAATTATCATTCCCTGGGACAGCATGCAATGAAGGACAGGTGGGAATTTTGGTCTGGAGGATGAGGAATTGCCCCTAGGAAGGAGGAATTTCCTCCCATTCCCATCTGTAATTTTGATGAATGATTTTCAGAACCCATTTGTCTGAAACTATCTGTTGACCAAGAAAAAAAGTGGACTTTCAGATGTTTTTTGAAGACAAAGGGAGTTGCTGGGGGTGGGGGGCAGAGTCTCTTTAATAGTCATTCTGATTCATGGACTGCTCTTGGTTTTAGGAGTTTGCAGAATTCTTCTAATAACGGCCTTGCCATTTCTTCTTAAACATCTATTTACATTTTATCTGCATTTTCTCGAGACTCATTTTGTTTCTTGCCAAAACTGGACAAGGACTTAGAGAATCCCCTGGGAAATTTGGAAAAGGGCTAAAAAATCTTAGCTTCCCTGTATCAGCCCCCCTTTCATTAAACATTTTGGTCACATCTACAGCAAAGGAGTAAAAAACTAATTCTCTATCCAAAGTAAAATTTATAATCTTATTTTTAACATCATCTGTGAGGTTCTGAGACACAGCCATGCAAACTTCTTCAAAACAGTAGCAGTGGCTATAGCCCCTGAAGAAGTATCAATCGAGTCATGAACACTGGATACAATGAGTAGTGAGTCGAGCAATAAGATTACTTTTTTCCCCATACTTATCAATAATCTTTGCATCTTTATCAGAAATAGCAGAATTGAAATAAACTGTGTTTAGCAGTAGAAGAATTAACTAAAGATGTTAAGTTGTCAATCTCGCCTTCATTCTTGCTGGATGGGTTCGGAGCCGAACCTCTGCTCCAACTCGGCCTATACTAAAACTCGAGAGCTAATTTTACCGGCTCGAGGCAACCCTATATCCCATGATGCTAGGCGGTAACTACCCAGATCTCGTTTGCCGCTTACGCTAGAGAGGTTGCTCTTTTTACCAGCTCACAAGTTAGTGACTATTTTTTCAATAAATCTTAGTCTTCTCCTTAGTTTTTTCCCCTAGTTTAGTATTTAATCTTTTATAGACTAGTTTTCTGGTTAATTTAAAAGTTTAGTCCCTATTTTTTATCCTTTATCCCTGTCATACTCCCACACCCTAGGTTGGGCCTTAGGCTCTTCTGTTTTATTCTAATTCCCTCACAGGGATTCTTAGCTGTGTGTGTGTTCCATCAGTATCCCTGTATCCCTAATTGTTGGAGTGTGTGTTTTCTTCTATTTTTGTTTTGTTTTTTTTTTCCTTTCGACTACAATATGTCGAAGGAGACAAAGGTCTCAGGCTTCAAGAAGTGTGACTCGTGCTGTCAGAAGATGTCTCTGACAGACGGTCACTCTTCTTGTGTTTATTGCCTGGGACCCCTGCACCTGCAGGACTCTTGCTCAGTGTGCCATGCATTCAGCCCAAGAGTCCTGCAAGAGCGCAGGAATAAATTGATACTAAGGGGCTTATTAAAGCCCGAAGGTTCCCCGGCTAAGTCCGTACCGGGGAAGCCTTCAAAACCACCTAAACCGTCGGCTCCGAGCTATAGGCCTTTGGATGGTGGCTCATCTTCTGCGACATTATCGGCTCCAGCCGGAGCCGATACCTCTAAGACTCTGCCTTCAAAGTCGGCCCCAGCTGGAGCCGACGTGTCTACGGCTCCATCGGCTCCATCAACCCTGATGCCCTCCTCATGCAAGAGGTCCAGATCTCCATCTCTGCAGTCTATACATTCGGCTCCGAGGTCACCGTTACTCTCGGAGCGGAGCCATTGGAGCCATTCCTCTCGGTCTTCCAGGCTTTCCGATCATGACCTTGAGAGGGTGGTAAGTAGACTATTAAAGTTTCAGGCACTGTCCCAAATGCTTCACAGCCCGTCGCATCAGACAGCGGCTACGTCCATACAACAGTCTATTCCTCCTTCGACTCTACCCCAGTGTTCGGAGCCGGAGCTCCTCGGAGCCGGAGCTCCTCGGAGCTGTGACCGTTTTGACGGAGCCGATACCTCCCCCTTCAGCTCCGTCGTCTGCTCCGATCTTGTCCATGGTGCCATCCTTGGAGGGATCCGGGCGCTTGGACTCTCTCGCCAGCTCCGAGGGGGCGAGTGGCATCGGACCCTTGTCCGACCCCGTTCTCCCTCTCTGAGCATTGGCGTTGGTGAGTTCGACCCCAGCATCGACTTCAGAGCCGTCCCTGTCTGTGCCGGCTGGGGTTCCTAGCTCTTCGGAGCTCTCTAGCCTGCCTGAAGTGCGCCTTCATGGTCATGAGGAACGTATTGGCCCCAGTGCCTGCTCTACGGTCTGCTCCATCAGCTCCTCCCACTGTAGTGCCTGTTGATGTCTCTTCCCACTCTCTCGCCCCCGGCCATCGAGACCCAACGCCTCAGGTTTCCCCATTGGGAATATTCTCCTCTTCCGAGGTTTCCCCTGATCCGTCAGGTGAACCCCCGCTTAAGAGGACATGTAAGAGGAAGCATGTGGACTCCCCTGAGTCCGTCACATCTGATACCGACTTGGATGAGTCGGAAGGATCCCCAAGGTCCCCCTCTGAGGATGTCTCCTTCTCTGACATCTTTGAAATCCTTAAACAGAGGGGGAACTGGTCTTCCCATAATCCTTCCGAGGACGAGTCGGTTTACCTGGAGGCTTTTGGTTCTCGACCCTCCACCTCCTGGGTGTCTCCGCCCTTCGACCCCCTTATGGAAGTGGTGGCACGGAAGGCATGGACGGCCCCTGACTCGTTGGAACCCACCCCACGGAGGTCTTGTAAATTTATAACAGCCCCTTCTGATAAACAGTTTTTATTTAAAGGTGTCCCAGTTGATGCCATGGTGGTGGCGGCGGCCACTAAGAAGGAACTGGCTGATCCTTCAGTACCTATCCATCCGCCTAACAAGGAATCTAGGACAATGGATAGGTACGGCAAGCAGATGTTCTCGTCAGCGACCTTTGCCATGTGGTCGCTGAACTACTTATGCCACTTCACCCGTCTTCAAAGAGACATTCTTAAAGAACTGGGTGAGGTTCTACAGGATCCATCAGCTGTTGGGTCTCAGGAAAAAATTAACTCACAGCTAGGAACCCTGAATTCTATTGTCAACTCCTCCATGCGGCTTATTTCATAAAAGTACCTCACCAAGAGTATCAAAGGGCTCAAACAGATGCCATATGCTGCCCGGTTAAAAAAACTCCAGCTCTACTCAGTGGCATACCGCCTGTTCAGAGGCGATCTGTGCCTGACGTATAAAGCCATGTCCAACTCGGAATTAATGGACATGCTGCACCTCAGAAAATCCAAATCCCATCGAGCTACGTGCTCGAGAGACTTGAACCTCAGCACTGAAATAAATAGGCCATGCTGGAGGGACAGATTCATAACCCAGAGGCTCCCTTCACTCTGGAATAAAATCCCAGTCCAGGTTAGGCAGAGTCCCTCATTGACTCTCTTCAAGAGGAATCTTGATGAGTGGATGGGAGATCGTAGGTTTACCCCGGGTATCACTTCTGTGTCACTGTTAGACAGAGGCACAGTATACTAACCTCGAAAAAGGGCATAGCAAAATAAATTTAAAATGAGTGGCGAAAGCCAAACACATTCTGGCTAGGCTTATAAATGCCCTAGGGCAGATAGCCTAGTATGAACCTATGGACCTATTTCATATGCAGCCGATGGAGCGAGTAAGGCTGCAGGCACAGGTGTGGCTTTGAGGCGTCACGCCTGGATGGGGCTTTGTAGCTTCGCAGACCCCTTCAAGGCGTATTTCACTAACTCCCCCTTTGATGGTTCAGTGTTGTTTGGACCTAGAGTGAAAGATACTTTGACCAGATGCGAACAAGATGGCAAGACTCTTTCTGCCATAGGAGTCCGTTTTTCTACCCCATCTAGACCATATCCTAAGGGTCAAAAGGGTGGAAAAATGTGGTTCCGTAAATCACAAGGAGTCACGCCTGACGCAAGAGGTCAGTTCACCCCTAGAGGCAGAGGGGGGAACAACAACAGACGCCGCCCAAGAGGCAGAGGGGGTCCGCAGAACCAGGGTAGCAGAGAAACACTCTCTGACAAACCCTTCCAGCATCCCTGAGGTGTTGCCCGACTGTCCACCTTCGGAGGCAGTCGGGGGAAGATTAGCGCTGTACCCACAAACCTGGCTCTCCCTCACTCAAGACAAATGGGTGCAGTCGATCATATCCGAGGGTTACAAAATCCCCTTTATCCAAACCCCAACGATTCAAACGGGGTCTCTTCCAGACGTTCCACCCAGTCTAAGGGAACAAGCAGCACTAGAAATATCAAAGCTGCTAAAAAAGAGAGCCATCCAGCCAGTCCCAGCAGACCAGCTAGAATCCGGAGTCTACTCAAAGTTCTTTTTGGTACCAAAAAAAACAGGGGACTGGAGGCCAATATTGGATCTCAGCAATCTAAACAAGTTTGTAAAAAGAACAAGGTTCTGGATGGTCACGCTACAGTCCATTTTACCCCTTCTGAGCAAGGACAATTGGATGTGCTCAGTGGACCTTCAGGATGCGTACTATCACATCAAAATGCACAGGCGCTCCAGAAGGTTTCTCCGCTTCAGGCTGGGAGCCAGTCACTACCAGTTCAGAACCCTGCCCTTTGGTCTCACTACAGCCCCCCCCCGAGTGTTCACCAAATGTATGGCAGTGGTTACGGCTCACCTGAGACGTCAAGGATTCCAGGAGTTTCCATATCTAGACTGGCTCCTCACTGCCACCACCAGGCGTCAACTTCTAGCCAGAGACTACACCATCCACATTTGCAAAGAGCTAGGTATCTCTCTAAATTTCGAAAAGTCTGCCTTGTCACCTTGTCAGTCTATTACCTTCATAAGCGCCACCTTGGACACCGTTCAGCTCTCAGCAATGTTAACGGAACAGAGGGTCTTAGATATTCAAAAGTCATGTTCACGTCCTTCAGAACAACAAAGTTCAGGCCAGGTATGTTCTGAAGGTGTTAAGTCTCATGACGGCAGCCATCACGCTCCTTCCCCTTGCCCACTTTTACATGTGGCTTCTTCAATGGATGCTTTTCTCCCAATGGTCCTTCCAACAGCTCCCTATGACACACAAGATCCTAATAACTATATCTTGCAGAAAACATCCGTCTTGGTGGATGGTCTCCCCTCAAGTCCATCAAGGCAGACCTTTTACTCCCCCCCCCGGTCGCCACTGTCACAACGGACGCCTCCCTGATTGGGGGGGGGGGGCATTTTCAGGGCAGGACAGTCCATGGCACATGGCAACCCTTCGAATGCCACTTGCACATAAACGTCCTGGAGATGAGAGCAGTGCTTTTGATGTTGCAAGCCCTTCAAGACTCTCTTCCCCTGGGGACGATTGCAATTCAGACGGACAATATGTCCGTAGTATGGTATATCTACAAGCAGGGCGGAACCAGGTCATATCCCCTGTGTCGAGAAGCACTCAGACTCTGGCAATGGGTGATCTCTTCTCAGAGGTTTCTGATAGCAACGCACATCCCCGGGAAGTCCAACGTCATAGCGGACAGGCTGAGCAGAGCTGTTCTCATGCCTCACGAGTGGTCTCTCAAGCAGTCGGTGACGGACAAAATATTTCGGAAGTGGGGGTTTCTTTGCTGCGATCTTTTTGCAACACTACAAAACAGCAAGTGCCTCGACTTCTTCGCACTCTTCCCCCTTCCAGGCCATCCCCCCAGAGACACTGTAGTCCACGATTGGCCTCGAGGACTTCTTTACGCCTTTCCCCCCTTTCCGTTAATCACACAAACAATTCAGAAAGCTACCGCCTTGAGGGCCAAGATGATCCTCATTGCCCCTTATTGGCCTCGACAGATATGGTTCCCTTTCCTGCATCACTACCTTTTGGAGCAGCTTTGGCATCTGGATCCAATGCCAGATCTTTTGGCCCATCAATCAGGGCAGCTGCACCAATCCCTCCAATCTCTCAACCTCACAGCTTGGTTGCTCCACTTCCATCCCTAGCCAGGCTTCCAATGATTTCAAATTCTGTCCTCGATATTATCGTAGCTTCCCTTAAATCTTCCACCAGAAGGATCTATGCTAGTAAATGGCAACGCTTTTCTTTTTGGGCAAAGGCTAGGAACATAGATCCCTTCACAGCTCCAATACACTCGGTCTTGGATTTCCTAGCCGAAATCTTTCACTCAGGATCTTCTTCCTCCACAGTAAAAGTTCAGCTAGCAGCCATCTCAAGTTTTCACATAGGCTTGTCGGACTCCAACATCATGTCCCATAACCTTTGCAAGGCATTCCTCAGAGGTATCGTTTTACTCAGGCCTCCGATCAAAGACCCCCCACCACAGTGGGATTTAAACTTAGTTTTAGCATCCTTGATTCTCCCTCCCTTCGAACCTGCGGCCTCCTGTTCCTTGAAGTTACTTTCCTGGAAGACACTATTCCTAGTCGCCATTATGTCTACTAGGAGAGTATCTGAGCTTCATGCCCTCTGCATTCGCCCCCCCTTATTTAGTGTTCCACAAAGACAGGGTTTCTGTAAGAACTAACCCGTCTTTTTTACCCAAGGTGGCTTCTCAGACAAATTTAAATCAATCTATTGATCTTCCAGTTCTCTTTCCTAATTATTCAAACAGGGCGGAGCAAAAACTACATTGTCTGGACGTTCATCGTCAGCTCCGCTTCTATCTGGACAGAACTAAACAATTCAGGAAATCTGATCAACTCTTTTTATCTTATGCTGAGAGTAAAAAGGGTCTTCCGGTATCTAAAGTAACCCTGTCTAGGTGGCTGTCTTCTGTGATTACCTGTATTTATCAACTCAGAGGTAAAGAATTGCCTTCTAGGCCAAGAGCCCATTCAACCAGAGCGTTGGCTACATCTACAGCCTTTCAAGCTAGATTACCAATAGACACTATCTGTGCAGCTGCCACATGGGCCTTTCCTCATACTTTCGTTACACATTACAAATTGGAAATGGCCTCCAGAAACAGGGCAAATTTTGGTTCCACCGTTCTCAAGAGTCTGTTCCAATGAGCCACCCAGGATAAAGGTGCTAGAGACGCAGTCCCATCCAGCAAGAATGAAGGCGAGATTGACAACTTAACATTGAGAAGTTATGTACCTACCATAACGTTCCATGTTAGTTGTCTTCTCTCACCTTCTTTCTTGCGTCCCGCCCACCATCCCCCTAGCCTGGACAGACCGAGAGGTTTTTCCCCTTCTTACAGGGGACCTTATCTTGCACTATTCCTAGCTCAGACAGTTGGTCCTGGGGTAGATTCAGCTTCAGGTAGTGATATTTTGGGAGTTCTTCCTTCTCCTCCTCCACCTCAGAGGGGAGACTGAATTGGCTATGGTTTCTTAGCTACCAAACGAGATATGGGTAGTTACCACCTAGCATAATGGGATATAGGGTTGCCTCGAGCCGGTAAAATTAGCTCTCGAGCTTTAGTATAGGCCGAGTCGGAGCTGAGGTTCGGCTCCGAACCCATCCAGCAAGAAAGAAGGCGAGAGAAGACAACTAACATGGAACGTTATGGTAGGTACATAACTTCTCATTATAGATGCTGGATCAGGTTTGGCAAGAGTGTATAAAACTTAAAAGACTGAGGTACTTAATACATCCTATCTGTCATTTTAGGGGCAGCTAACTGACTATTAGGAAAATTGCTGTCAGTTACACAGACATCCCCCAAGGTACACAAAACTGGCAGAATGTGTGAAGAGTCTGGAAATTCCTTCAGTAACAGTTCATAGTATTTTCTGAAAAAGTGACAAATCTCAGTGTTCTCCCACTGAAATTACTGTCACATTCTAGAAATAGCCTCAGTGAAAGAGAACCACGACAGGAAGAATCAGAAACTGACCTCTCCTCTTAGTCTAAATCAGAAGTCTGAAGAAAAAACCCTGTATCTGTCTTTTCATCCTCCTGTTCAGATTCAGAATCTTGAATGTTTCCAGGAAAAGAAGGATCTCTTTCTTTCGCCAAAAACTAGCGTACAAGAAGGATCACTAGCCTGAATACCCTCAGCCAGATCTAGTAAAGCACTCCTTTCTAAGGAAATTTGAGGAGGAGTAAATACATGCTTAATTTTCTGCTACTTTTCGACAGGAAAAAAATGGGGCCAACTGTGTTACTATTGGCTGCAACAGCTTCCCTAGGAATGGGCACAACATTCTGACAAGGCAGGGAAGCCTTCCCTGTTTCCTCTCACAGGACTGGCAAAAGTGTCTCTCCCTTGCCCACTGAGGGGACCCCAACAGCTACAGATGACGGGGCTAACCCTGGGGCCATATTGGCTGTAGGTGTTACACCAGAGGGTTAGGAGGCAAAATATGAGTGGTCTGAGGTAGATTGATTAGTACTAAGCTAACTGCCCTTGCGAGCCATTTTAAGCTTAGCCAATTATCCCTTGTGAGACTCAGACCCTGCACCTTCTGTTTGTAAGGCAAACACCTTAACCATTAGGCCACCCCATCAAATAGCCACAGCAAAGCTACCCAGATTAGGTAATCATATCTTGGAAGACCCCTTGCTCTAGTTTCTTTTGCTGATGTGTTAGCATGGGCTGTTTGCTTAACTTTTTCTTTTTGTTGTTGGAAGATAGAACGACCATGAGAATGTCAGTTTGCTCCATGATCAAGCCAAAAATGGTGTCCCTTTCTCAGAGAAAACAAGCAGCAAAGTCTTTAAAAGTCACTTTTCCCCAGATAAATATAGTAAAAAGAAGTGT
Organism: Protopterus annectens; assembly: GCF_019279795.1. NCBI lineage: Eukaryota > Metazoa > Chordata > Ceratodontiformes > Protopteridae > Protopterus > Protopterus annectens. Next base: position 334,412,472 of record NC_056732.1, read on the forward strand.
AAAACACTTTTCCATCCCCACAAAGTAAAATAAGTACCATTTCTCCACAGCAAACTTGTTTTTTTTCAGTTACTTAAGCACCTTTTAAATTGACAGGAAAAAAACATTTCTGTTTAAAAGTACAATGCAGTCTCATGACAGTCCATTAAAACATAAGCTCATAACTTTAATATAATGTTCCTGAATAGGAAAGTATAAATAATAAGCAAAACTATTAAATGGAAGTTTTTTTTCCCCCAAAGGGAACTTATCGGCCAGCAAAGAAAGACCACAAGTTGACAGTCAATCCTTGAAAGCCTCAAGGGAGCATACTCCAGCAACAGCAAAGCTTTGAAGGGCTTGGCACCCCAACTTAACGTTAGTCAGCTCTGATTGAGTTGTCTGACAGTTTGGGTGTTTAGAATGTGCCCAGAAGATTTGGAAGCTGTCCAGCTGTTATATCTTAAGTAGGACATAGCCCCTTACAGAACTTCGGCAGTGCTCAATATGAAGAACCTAGTACAGTTGTGTAATTAAACCTACCATAACAGTAGATGTTCAAATGATCGCTACTGCATTAGCCACCCCCCCCCCCTGGTTTCTTGGTATGTTGTTTATATTAAGAGTGTCATCATTTATTTTTTGATGTCCTTCAAGGATGCATCTGCAGTCATAACATATGGGTTGTCCTGCCTCAGGCAGCCCTTCGGTCGGCCGGATTCCAAAATCTGGGTCTGGCCTCGGCTGATGTCGCACTTTCCCCGACGTCAGAGCGTCTGGGGTATAAAAGCGTCAGCCGACGACATTTTCCTCAGTCTTTCTTGCCACGCGGTGCCCGAAGCAGAAGCTGTTCGCAAGTGCCGGTCGGTCAGATCCAGTGATTTCAGCTACCGAAGACTTCGAAAAAGCTAAGTACCCCGTTGGGGACTCTTTCTTGCCTCAGCCGATGTCAGATAAAGTAAATAATTGTTTAACTTGTGGGAAACAAATACCTCATAAGGATTTCCATTCCTACTGCCTTCCTTGCTTAGGCCCAGACCACGACGTATCGTCCTGTTCTCCCTGTGCTTCCTTCAACCGACGAACTCTTAGACGTCGGTCGGAGTTTGCAGAGGAATTTTTTGGGACTAGTTTTGCATATAAAATGCCGTCGGAGACTCCGACATCACATTTAGTGAAAAAACGGAAGGATAAGGACCGACACTCGCAGCCCGCGGTTTCGGCTGAAACCATGGTAAAGCCTACCGCGAGTGTCTTGGTTTCGGCCGAAACCGAGTCCTCGGAGATTCCTTCATCCGAATCCACTCAACCGACCACCGCGGCCCGGGAGGCCCCGGCTGAGTCGGCTACCGAGCTACCTACCGAAACCAGTGTCCAGGATATGTCCGACACCATTCCTTTGGACATATCTACTCCTGCACGTGGGGCAGCTAGGCCCCCTGCTTCCATGTCCATTATGGCATTCTCCAGGGCTAAAGCTGCTAAACTTTCTAAGGCTTTGCCTCCCAAGACTACCTCCCAGAGGCCTTCCTCTAGTACTCAGATCCTCAGCCTTGCAGAGGACCTTATTTCTTTAATTAGAGGTTCACAGCCTCACCTGGACAGGGCCTCTCACCCTCCACCAGACAAAAGGCCCAGGACTGAGCCTTCTGACCCACACTCTTCAGATGAGTCCACAGATGGTTCTGAGTTGTCAGACCACCAGGAAGAGGCTTATTCGCCCTATGAGGATTCTGATGCTGAAGAATCTATCCCTTCGGCCTCCCCTCCTGAAGAGTTTTCTTTTGGTGAGACTCTACACTCCATGAGAGAGCATTTTCAATGGCAAGGTCAGGAATTCTCTGATTCTAGAAAAAGATTAAGGACCTTTTTACATTTGCCTCAGCATAGGCCCTTAGCTATACCTCCTGTTTTGAATGTAATTGATGATGTGTACAATGATGTCAGTACAGCCCCTGCTATTCTCCCCCCGGCCCCTGCCAAACCTGATAGATACTACAGGGTCCCGGATTCTCATTTCCATCTGTATAAAGCCCATTCTGCCGACCCAGAAACTATTACCCTGGGCCCTAAAGGGGTTGCGGCTGCCACTGCCAAAAATCCTCTACCTTCTGAAAGAGAGTCTAGAGCTTTAGAGAGATGGGGGAAAGAAGGTATCTACCTCTGCAACTCTTTCCGTCAGGGCTCTAAATTGTCAATTTCATATGATACAGTACCAAGAGTATTTGTTAGATGAACTGAACAAGAAGCTTTCTTCTCCTGAGCCCCTTGACCGTAAATCCCTTCAGGATTTGGTACACAACTCACAGCAGGTTAGTAATCATTTCTTAAAGTGTGGTTATGATGCATTGGAGGCTTCATTTAGGTCAGCTATGACTGGGGCAGTTATTCGTAGGCATGCCTGGCTGAAGGAACAATCTTTGCCAGACCATGTTAAAGCTAAACTCCTGGATGCTCCAATGGAGAAACAAAATTTATTTGGCTCCTCTGCTCAGGAGGTTTTAAAGTATGAAGAAAAGGCAAAATCTGTGCAAACAGTTAAGGATTTCCTACAAGTACAACCACCGAGATTTAGCAGAAACTGGCCTACTAAGAATTGGTCCTTTCCAGACTCGGACAGAGCCCAGAGAGGCAGGAACAGACGCCCCAGAGGCAGAGGCCAAACTAGGGGCTCTTACAGAGGCCGTCAGTGGCAACCTGCCAACCAGAGAGGTAGTGCAACAGCAGCAACTACTACACCAGGACAGGCTCAATGACTTTACTCTGATTCCGCCCACCAGGGCTCAACTGGAAGCACCCTTGGGCGGAAAGCTTGCTTTATTCTCAAAAAATTGGCATTATATTACAAAGGGACACATGGACACTGCAAATAATAGACAAAGGATACAGGTTCCACTTCCACACTTTGCCAAAAAGAAACGGAATGCCAAACCTACCACCAAATCAGAGGGCAGAGGCTTTAAAGCAGATCAACAACTTGCTTCAAATGAAAGCCATAGAAAAGGTACCACTTTCAGAACAAGGCCAAGGATTTTACTCCAGACTATTCCTTGTACCAAGAAAAGAAAATCAATGGAGGCCTATTCTCGACCTGTCAGCACTGAATACATTCCTCATTGTGCCAAAATTCAAGATGCTGACCCTACAGCAACTTCTTCCCATGTTGGGCAAGGAGTCTTGGTTGGTGACTCTAGATCTCAAGGAGGCATACCTGCACGTCCCTATTCGACCAAACTGCAGAAGACACCTCAGATTTCTTGCAGGATCAGAGCATTATCAATTCTCAGCATTGCCCTTTGGCTTATCTACTGCACCCAGAGTATTCACGAAATGCCTGGCATCAGTAATTGCACACTGCAGACTTCAGGGGATTCAAATCTACCCCTATCTGGACGACTGCCTTATACAAGCGGACAACAAGGTAAATTTGATAAAAGACTTGGCCTATGCCATCCGCCTACTACAGGCATTGGGATACACAGTCAACATCCAAAAGTCAAGACTGGTTCCATCACAAAGGATAACCTTTCTGGGTGCGGATCTAGACACAACCACCCAAATGGCCTTTCTCACAGAAGAAAAACAAAAACAACTCCCAGATTACTTCATGAATCTGACAAGACAAGCTCAGCTTACTGCAAGGAAAATCCTGCAGGCCCTGGGTTACATGGCATCCGGCATAATTCTGATACCACAGGCCAGGCTGCATATGAGAAAATTACAATGGTATCTAAGGAGTGTATGGTCTCAACACAGTCACAGTTTGGAAACTTTGATACCAATCATTCCTTGCCTTCAAAAGGAATTCCTGTGGTGGGCTCAGGCCTGCCAGTCCAACAGAGGGTTGCCTTTCAACAAACCAAAAACAAAACAAACCATCACCACGGACACTTCAGACCGAGGATGGGGAGCACACATGGAGGACAAATGTATCCAAGGCCTATGGTCTCAAAGACAGCTACACATGCACATAAACCAAAAGGAAATGCTGGCAGTGATGCATGCAATCGAGGCTTTCAAACCCTTCCTCCATCAAGGCCACCTGTTAATAAGGACAGACAACACCATGGTCATGTGGTACATAAACAAGCAGGGAGGCACACACTCCTACCCTCTATGCCGGCTGGCTATGAATCTATGGGAGTTATGCCTGAAACTCAATATCCAACTGCAGTCCCAGTTCGTGCCAGGAAAGGAAAATACACTGGCAGACAGCTTAAGCAGAACTACCAGGGATGCACACGAATGGATGCTGCACCTAGACATCTTCCAACTCATAACAAAGGCATGGGGAATGCCGGAGATAGATCTATTCGCATCCCCCCTCAACCATCAACTGAAGACATTCTGCTCAAGGACATACCACCCACAAGCATGGAGGGTGGACTCTCTTTCTTTCAGCTGGAAAGCTCTAAAAGTATATGCCTTCCCACCTCTCCCTTTAATGTACAAGGTTCTTCAGGGAGGAACAGCCAAGAGTGATTCTGATAGCTCCAGACTGGCCAAGGCAACATTGGTATCCACTATTGAGGAGCATGTCACAGGCAAAACCATGGCCTCTCCCCCTATGGCCTCTTCTTCTGACGCAGAACAATTTCAAGATCATGCATCCCAACTTAAAAATATTGCAGCTAACTGCCTGGAAAATCCCTTAAAACCAAAACAAAATGTTTTATCACAGACAGTGAAGGACATTATCATGGAAGCTCGCCGGCCTTCCACAAGGAAGACATACTCAGCTAAATGGAAAAGATTTTTCATCTGGAACACATCAAAAGGCTTAGATGTGACCGTGGCAAACATGACACATATTCTGGAATACTTAGCAGAACTGTTCCACAATGGCCTTTCCTATTCTTCCATTAAGATTCATGCCTCAGCAATTTCAGCAGAATACAATTTGGATCCACCTATCTTCTCACACCCTCTACTCAAGCAATTTCTGAGAGGGATCAAAAATATCAAACCTCCAAGAAAACCCCCTTTACCTGCTTGGGATCTCAACTTTGTCTTGGAGAAACTAACACTTCCTCCCTTTGAACCAGCAGCATCAGCGGATCTCCAGTTTCTGTCTTGGAAAACTGCATTCCTTCTGGCAATAACTTCAGCAAGAAGAGTATCTGAGTTACAAGCATTAATGGCAGTACAGCCATTTCTTATCTTCCATCAGGACAGAGTTACACTAAGAACTAATCCTACTTTTATGCCAAAGGTGGTATCTAGGGTATCCTTGAACCAAGCTATTCACTTGCCTACATTCTTCCCAAATCCACAGAATAGAGGGGAAAAACTTCTGCACACCCTGGACATACACAGACAACTACGCTACTACTTGGACAGAACTAAAAGTAGAAAAACTGACCAACTATTGGTAGCATATGCAGCTGGGGTGCAAGGAAAAGCAATTTCCAAACAGACAATTTCAAAATGGATAGGAAATTGCATTCAATTTTGTTACTCCTTTCATGGAAAGTCAGTTCCTGCAAACATCAGGCCTCATTCCACAAGGGCCACGGCCACCACTACAACCTTCCTACGAGGGGTGGCTACCAAGGACATTTTAGAAGCTGCTACTTGGAGCTCCGTGCATACATTTACCAAACATTACAATCTACCTTTATACTCTAGATCCAGAGCAGGCTTTGCTACTGCAGTCCTGCAGGGGATCTTAACTACACCATCCTTTTCTTAGTGCCTCCTCCCCCAGATTAGCTATGGTATTCTACCCATATGTTATGACTGCAGATGCATCCTTGAAGGACATAGTACAGTTTTGTACCTACCATAAATGTAGATGTCCGATAGGTATGCATCTGCAGTCAGGTTTACCCTCCCTCCTACCCCTCTGTGGTATTCCTAGGGTGTTAACCCCTTTTTTAGCTAGCTGGGGGAATCTATTATGGTGTATTTGTTTGTATATACTTGTATATATATATATATCTATAATTTTGCAAATGTTTGGAATTCTATTGCATTTCTCCAAATTTAGCCTTCCTAGAGGGCATCTGGGGCAAGAAAAACTGAGGAAAATGGCGTCGGCTGATGCTTTTATACCCCAGACGCTCTGACGTCGGGGAAAGTGCGACATCAGCCGAGGCCAGACCCAGACTTTGGAATCCGGCCGACCGAAGGGCTGCCTGAGGCAGGACAACCCATATGTTATGACTGCAGATGCATACCTATTGGACATCTACATTTATGGTTGGTACAAAACTGTACTTTCCTCCTAACACTGTCCTTTCAGAGCTCAGTCTCCCTCTCTTGTTGTTAGGAAAGTTCTGAAGGGCTTGATACCCAGAATTGTCTTGTATTCAGCTCAGCTCGAGCTACCAGACAGCTTAAGTGCATGGAAGATGTCCCGAAACTTTGCAAGATGTCTACCTGTCATATCCTTGGCAGGATATAGCCCATACAACTAAGGGTACTGCAGCAATGGTCAATATGATGAGCATTCAGTGTAACAATAATCCTAGCTTCATTTCTCATACTCCAAATGCAACACTTGTTTGTCAACATTACAGCTTGATCTTCAAGAAAGCTTTGCATTTTTAATAGTTAAACATATATACTTTTTGATTGCATACATAAAATCTAGGCTCAGTCCTATGAGTTGACCAAACAGTTTACTGTACCAGCTTTTAAAGTAACAATATTGGCATCTAGTTGTGTTTTCTAGCTGCACTGTGCTATTTCCCATTCAAAAGACCAATAGAATATTGCAGCTAGAAGCTTACTGTGAATCTGTTGACTTCATTTTGACTTTGATAAGATCCTGTCTTGTGGTCTGTACAATTAAGTCAAGGTAAGAGCATAAATTGGAGCTGTTAGAGGACAATTTGGAGTAACAGAATACAAGTCAAAACTACCTGAAGTGGTATCCTTTCCAGTCTCCAGAAATCATGGCTCCTTAATCTAATAAACTCAATGACCAAAAAAAAAAAATCTTCCACTCCACTAAACTGTAGCAAAAAGTATTAGCTAGCATCTTACTACACAGACAGTTATTCATTTAAACAGGTGAACAGCCATAGCTATTTGAAAGAACAAATGCTGGTACTGCAATTCTACACAATCAGTATTGCTGATCATTTCATAAAATAATTTGATCACAGGGCTGTTGTTCTGTGATGTAACATTACTGCGGTATATGACATAATCTGTGATCTAACAGTATTATGGTACATGACATAACCTGTGATAACATTACTGTGGTATGTGACATTCTGTGATGCAGCATTACTATGATATATGCATTACCCTTATTCAACTCAAAATTAGTAAATAGCAGTCTTATAGTAGTGACACTCTTGCATAAGGATCTCATAAAGAAGGTTATTATAACAAGGTTCATACATACAAACCTCACATTTTATAGGTGCAGCAGTGATTGCATGACTAGAGAAATGGCAGCAAAACTGAAGTAAATGAGTAGAATGCTACCAAAATAAGAAAGTTATTATAAGAACAATTTGCCTTTCTTTCTCAAGTACTATTATCTTTAAAATAATTTACTGGAAGAACTTTTACAATCATTGCAAAATGAAATAAACTAGAAAATAAAACTTTCCACTGCTAGGTACAATTACCTTATAAGGTTACATTGCCTATAAGATAATAACATTTCAGTATTCCTTATCATTTCTTTGCTGTGCTAGCATCAGTTATTTCCTGCTCTTAGTTTTTATCCACATCTGTTTGATATAAGTAACCTCACTATATAAAAAAAAGTAGTAAGTTAGATGTAAAGAATTGTCATCCAATAAGTTTAACATCTGTAACTGTGAAATGTTTTGAAAAGATGTCTTTTGTTAATTCTTGACGAAGATAATTTTAGGAATTAAACATTTTTCACCATGGTTTTATGAAAAGCTGTTCTACACTAGCTAACTTAGTGAGCTTTTATAATGAAATTGCTAAAGAGAAATTAAGATTCTGGTTTAAGTGTTGAGTATTGTTTGGACTTGACAAAGCCGTTCAATTCATTGTCTCATGAGAAAGTTACTGGTGTAAAAACAGACTTAGGGATAAATTCCTTTATGATTAAATGAATATCTAACTGGTTAAGTGATCAATCTTGGGTGGGTGTGGTGCAAGGTACTAAATCAGATTAATTTAAAGTTTTATCTGGTGTTCCACAGGTATCTGTTTTAGGACTATTTTTATTCAACCTAGTTTTCATTACCATCCCAGTTAGTAGTCATGGTTGAATTAGCAAATATGCTGATGATTGTATAGTTGGATTTTTTGCCAGTAGTGGCAAAGACTTTGAAGTTCATAGGTAGGTACTAGGCTATTGGCCCTAGGGCCTATATAAGCCTAGCCAAAAAGGGACCCTGGCTTTCGCCACCCAAGAAAATGATTTTCCTGTGCCTCAGTCAAGCAGAGTCACAGAAGTGATCCCTGAGGTGAATTTCCTATTTCCCATCCAATCATCCAGATTTTTCTTGAAGAGTGCTAATGTGGAGCTTTGTTTGACAGAGGTAGATAGTTTGTTCCAGAGTATGGGAAGTTTCTGGGACAGGATTCTATCCCTCCAGCATGTTCTGTTTATTGTGGTGACAAGGTTTAGGTCCGTAGAGCATGTAGCTCAGAGGGATTGGGATTTCTTTAAGTGGAGCATCTCCAACAGCTCTGGGTTTGACATAGCTTTGTATGTTAGGCAGAGACTGCCTTTGAGTAGGCTATATGCGATGGAGTAAAGCTGGAATTTTTTGAGACGGTCTGTGTAGGGCATCTGTTTGAGGCCGGTAATCCTCTTTGTGAGGTATTTCTGCGGCCTTTCCAGTTGTTGCAGATGTCTTGTGAGGTACATGCCAAAAGGGGCATATAATGGGTCTGAGTGATGAGTAGAGGGGAACAATGACCTCTTTTTTCCTGGATGAGAAACTTTTTGTGATAAGGTGTGCCACGTAGAATGATTTCCTGACTACTGTGGCAATGTGATTATCAAAGGAGAGACTACTGTCCACCTGTGTCCCAGGGTCTCTTATCACACTTTTGGTGTTAAGTAGACTACCGCCTATGTGGTAGTTCATGGGTACAGAATTTTTACCAAAGGGGATGACAATGCACTTTTTGGCAATGAGCTTGAGGCCATGGCTTTGACACCAGGCATCTGTCTCAGTGAGGCCCTTTTGTAGGATGTCCACATTGTTAGGAGTTTTGATTATGGCTCCTAGTTTGCAGTCATCTGTGAACTCCATTAGCCAAAGATCTTTTGTGTTAGCCTGTACTTCAGAGAAGTAGATACCAAAGAGGAGAGGACCCAGGACTGAACCCTGTGGTACTCCACTTGTCTGAAGTCGGATTTGGAGTCTGCTACTTTCACATCTTGTGACATGGGGATTTATACCTAGTTTAGTGAGTATCTGTAATTTCAGAGTGGGGGATGTTGTAGAAAGCCTTGGCGAGATCTAGATAGGCTGTGTGAACCACCTTACCCTCGTCTGCAGCTTTGGTGACTGCTTCAAAGAAGTCTATCAGGTTTAGGAGACATGATCTGCCTTTTACAAATCCGAACTGGGTGGAGTCCAGAGTTTGGAGATTACCAGTGTCTTTGTTTATAAGTTCCATGATGATACATTCCATGGCCTTGCAGACCAGGCTCGTCAGGCTAATGGGGCGGTAGTTCCCGGGGTCTGTGGTGGCTCCCCCTTTGTGTGGAGTGGGATAACTGTTGCTGTGTGCCATTCAGTGGGCACAAAGCCTGAGGTGAGACTATGATTGAACATGGTACTTAGGTGGGGTGCCAGTTCATTCTGTAGTTCATGTAGAATGCAGCCTGGGATGTTGTCAGGTCCCATGGATGCTGTGTTCTTGGCTTTGGAGAGTGTGGTTTTTACCTGTGCAGCTGTGATTACAGGAACTTTGCATTCTTCCAGTATAGAGATGGGCCCTTTAGGGGGTGACAGGGGGGTAAAGTTAGCACTGAACCTATCTGCTAGGATGTTGGCAATATCAGTTGGTTCTGTATATTTAGTGCCATTGTGCTGTAACTCAGAGCAAATCTGAGTGTTGCCATTGAGATTCATGACATAGCTATAGAATGCTTTGTGGTTGTCTTTAGAATCAGTGGTGATTTTGTTTTCGTAGCTAGCTTTGGAGGATTTTATGAGGGATCTCAGTTTCTTACTGAGGCTGACTAGGGAGTTCCTCCAATCATGGGATTTTACTCTTTTTTGCAACAGTTTCTTTCTTCTGTTGTAGAGTTTGTTTATGGCAGGGGACCACCAGATTGGCTTCCTTTTTTGGGGGGATAGCATCTTGGTTCTGTTAGGGATAGCACGATCCATGCACTCGTGTAAGTGCTTATAAAGTGCATTTGTGTAGGATTCAGCAGTCATACCTCTATTGTCCATCTGCATGGGTGTCGTGAAGTTTGCCACTTCTGTCTTAAGAAGTGTGAAGTTGGCTTTGGAGAAATTTTTTTACGGTGGTTTCCCTAATGGGGGGTGGGGGCAAGATATGGATGTCTAGGGTGATTAGCTTGTGTTCGGATCTGAACAACGAGGAATTGACCTCTGGTGTGGAACACTGGTCACCCATGTTGGTTATGACCAGGTCTAAGATATTGCTGCCCCTGGTGGGAGTGTGGATAAGTTGATCCAAGGCGTTGGAATTTATGAATTCCAGAAAACGTCACAAAAGAGTTAGAACATGAGTAGTTTTCCCAGTTAATGGTGGAGTGGTTGAAATCGCCCATTATTAGGGTGTTGGGTTATACCCTAATATTTTCCAGTGTATCAAGAAATGAGGAGTGGGAATCCTGGGGCATGGTGGGGGATCTGTAGCAAGCTACAATTTGGATTGCGGTCATGCCAAGAGTTAGTTGCACTTGGATAATCTCGGATGCATTATGCTGAGCAGCTAGCCTGGAGGTATGGATATCCTTAATGAGTATGGACATGCCTCTGGTGTTTCCTTCCAGGTTAGGTGGCGAAAGGTGTGGTATGAATTATAGCCTGGTAATGCAGGGGTGCTCTCTGGAGCCTTGAACCAGGTCTCTGTCACAGCACAGAGGTCGATGTTCTCCATTTTAAGGAGTGCCTCAAGTGAGTGCATTTTGAGGTTTAGACTTCTAGCATTGAGTTGCATTACCCTCAGGTTTTGCTTGCTTGTACCTGTTATATTGGTGAATTTGTCATTTGAACCTTGAAAAGTGATTAACTCCTGCTTGTCTCATACTGATAGATGGATATCTAGGCTGGATTTTCAGTTTAGTAAATCTAAATGCAGTGTTATGTTTTTTTGGTAAACCAAAAATTAGAAAAAAAAAAATATTTCACCTTTTATATGATCAGAGGTTACCATTTAAAAAGATTTAGGTATTATTATATCATCCAACTTTCCATTTGTGAGACACATTGATGGCCATTGTAAAACTGTTTTAAGAATTTAAGTTTTATTTTTAAAAATATTGCTATTAGAGATGGTTTGTTTAATTGCTTTACATAAAGCACACACGACATATTATACAATATTATAGCATTTCTTGTTCTTATACTATAGACCAGCTTAACTAATTGCTTGAAAACAATACAAAGAAGATTTACCAAGCAAATTCTTAAAGTTAAGAATATGAAATAAAATGATAGGTGTCATATTTTGAAATAGCATATTGTTCATTATAGATATATAAGTGGGAGATTACTTTTATCATACAAGGTTGTTTATGACCATTTTTCAGGACTTATTTTATATGCATATTCATTTTCCTGGTAAAACTTATAAACATAACAATCTAAAATGTAATGTTCCGATAAGCCAAACTAATGTTAGGAATACATATATCACTATTCGCAAAGTGTATTTGTGGAATAGGATCTCTGACAGTGTAACATTTAGTTACAATATTGAACAGTTTAAATATTCATTAGATAAATGGTTTGGTGATAAGGTACACCATCCTGATATACATGAAAAAGTGTTCCTAAATAACCATTAAGTCCAGAACACTTAAATAACTTATGAACGCACTTTGTGATCCTTTGATGCTGCAAAAATGATAGATGTAAGGAAATACGTAACATAAGAATTTATAATATTCACTTTGTAATAATAGGTGATCCGTATTTTTAAATTTAGCTCTGCTATGTTTGGTAGTCACTAAATTTTCAATATTATCGCATGCCTTCTGGATTTAGTATAGCATGTGACAATACAAAAAGCTTCAGGAAAGCTCTAATTTGACTGGCAGTTACATTTACCACAAAACATTATGATTGTTATGTCATTCACCATAATGGTTTGTGTGTCCTGGAAGTGAATTTCATTCAAAAAAAAAAAATCCACCTCTCAAGCTTTGATATTAAGGTCAGTTCCTTGAAATCCATGTTTTTGAATATATAACTAACTATAAACAGTAGTCCATCTGCTGACTTTTTGTTTGAAAATATCAATGCTGAGCATACCTAGATATGCAACAGCATGTGGAATGAGCATTTTAAATGTTGCTCTGCCATGGCTGGCCCTTCCATACCTCTTAAACTCTCAGCTCAAGAAATCTGTGCAAAGCCTAAAATAATGGGGGGACAAAGACCCAAATATAGAGACAGATTTTAAATATTGCTTTTATAAACTTAGAAACTTGCAAAGAATAACAGGATTGGATCAGCATGCATTTTTTATGAAGGGTATGAAGTCTGAAACTCAAATGTATATCATTTTCAAGTGACTTCGATCATCACTAATTTGCCAGAAAACCACACAATTTATGAGGAACAGAACAAAAAATATATGGAAAAAATGTGGACTTTCTGCAAAGATCTGGACAGTTGAGAGATAACCCCCAAAATAACATTCTTTTCACTTCACTCTAAAGCAAGTACTAATGACTTGCTTTAGAGTCACTGTCATTACACTCACACACATTTTTTTTTGTTGTACTCTTTCAATGGCTTTCCATGCCACAGGTATATTCACATATATGGTATGTGCATATATAGCACGGGTCTATATTATAACCTTGAATGATTAAAAGAGCGAATGCTCTTTAATCGACCCCTTAAAATCAAAAGCGCTAAATTCCGAACACACAGAACAGTGTGCCTCCTTTAGTTTTCACACCTTCAGTTTGTGGTCTGAATGTGTGGATGGAGGAGTAACCTGGTATGGCCGGGATGCTCTACACAGCCTTGAACTAAGTCTCCATGACTGCACAAATGTCTGCATCTTCCAAGGTGAGGACTGCTACCAATGAGCGCAGTTTCATGTTAAGACTCCTAGCTTTTAGCAGCATAACCTTGAGGATGTTTTTAGATGAGTTTTTGTCAGGAATTTGTCCTTGAGACATTGTCTAAAGAGGCATTATGGAGGTGGTAAGAGCCTTAGCCAGTAGCCAAAATCTCAGGGGTGACAGATGAAGACCATCTCTGGCAAAGCATTGAGGTCTGTTGATCATGTCATCCTAGGCTGACAGATACTGGATCCCCTTAGAACAACACTAGAAACTAAGGCAATTATTGAATTCAGTTATTTTCTGTTTGCATTGTGGCATCATACTAGGTGAAGGTAAAATGCCGCTTAAGGCTAGGGACATACCTGCCTGAGACACACAGTCTGAGAGCTCAGTCATGTTTTTCTTCATATAGTCCAGAGAGGTATGTGTCAAGTCATTCACACCAACGTGGACTATGATGGAGTCTTTTGTTGAGAGACTTGAGTGCATGTGTGATGTGATGTATTCTGGCACCTGACAGACAGCTGACCATGACCTTTTCCTTTTCAGGCCTGATGAGAGGGACATCTGTGTGTCTCATGATGGATGGATACATTTAGTAACTGTTGGAGGGGGGCAACATTTTAAAAGATGTGCCCATTATTTTAAATGCCAGGTGGGTTGGGAGGTGGTAAAAAGAGTTTGTGAGTACAAAATTAAGTTTTAGATTCTTAGGTTAGAACTAGGCTAACTGCCCTTGTGAGCCATTTCAAGCCTAGCCAATTACCCCCTTGTGAGAATCAAACCCTGCACCTTGCATCTGTAAGGCAAACACCTTAACCATTATGCCATCCTCCCACACCCATTTGTACTTGGGCTACACACCTGGAATGAAGCCCATGTACAAAAAGGGTACTATTAGAAGGGATCCAGGTTACTACATCGACAACTAAGAAGATCGACAGCCACTTCCCCAACACGAAAACACCGACACATAAATAATCGAAACTGCAAATCACGGACATTTAACAGGTAACGGGTTTAAATTTCGCTAATCATGCCTACCATAAGGACTTAGTAATACAATGATCGTAACACATGCATAACACTGCCACACTTACTAAAACATGGTAGGCATGATTAGCAAAATTTAAACCCGTTACCTGTTAAATTTCCGTGATTTGCAGTTTTGATTATTTATGTGTCAGTGTTTTCGTGTCGGGGAAGTGGCTGTCGATCTTCTTAGTTGTCGATGTAGTAACCTGGATCCATTAGAAGGCATAATCCATCTCTTATACCTAACACTCAATACATTGTTTAATCAAAGGTATACACGTTTAAAACTACAATGTCATTGTATTTGTCATTTCACTTTTTGTGGGTCAGGACACAACTGCCAAGTAAGCAGTATTGCAACCTGTGCCTCCTGATGGCCAGTAGAAGTTGGGGGCTGCTATCATAAGCAGTGACCACTTCCAGACATCACTGTTTGTCACCACTTCAAGCTGATGAAGTCTTGAACAGGAAATGTTCAGATCCCACTGTATGGTATGCTCTCTTTCCATAGAACTGCATCAACTAAACATTGCTAGTACACCCTGTCTACATCATGTGGTTTCACATCTTTTTCCAGCAGTCACCTTAGGCAGGCAGTGCTACTCAGAAAGGTGTGACAGTGTCTTCGACAAATCCTTGATGAATACTACTAATAGGTACATGCCCAGGCACCAAGAAGTTATAGTGGGCAGTTAAGCATCAATTATAATGAGCATTACATTATCAGCTGCCAAGTAATGGTCAGTGCCAGTGGCATGATCACAGTCATGAGTGTCCACCACCCTGGCAATGCACATAATGCGTACATATGACAGATCACTGACTATATATATTTTGCAAGTTCCTTCCTTTAGTTGTGGTTGGGGTGGGCATTTAGTTACCATGTGGGTGGAGTTGCCCATGTTTTTGCCTTATATTTATTTTAGTTCCTGATTGAATATGTTATAGTAGGTTACTTTGTTTTCTCACAGGTGGAAATTAGCCAAGTATTCACTTATTAGTGCATATGTCAAGGTTATGATCACAGACGTACATATAGTTCCCCAGTTTTATGATCAATCTTTCAGTTATTTTTGTGATCACATAATAAAAGTGATTGTCCGAAGTAGCTGTTTTTGCATGTTGTTTATTAAGTAGACCATGCCCACTTAAGAATATCAATTGTGTTGGCAAAGCTAAAACCTGCATAAACTTGAGGAGTGGTTACTACATTACAATGTAACCCACGTTTTGCCTAACAGCCTTGGTGAATTACTTTTCAGCACAAATCTGAAGTTTTACCTTCTATATATGAACTTTCAACAGCTCGTTGTTACTGAGAAAAGAGACAGTGTGATGATGTCCTTCAAGAATGCAACTGCAGTCCTTACATATGGGTTGTCCTGCCTCAGGCAGCCCTTCGGTCGGCCGGATTCCAAAGTCTGGATCCGGCGTCGGCTGATGTCACCTCTTCCCCGACATCAGAGCGACTGGGGTATAAAAGCATCAGTCGACACCATCTTCTCCAGTCTTTCTTGCCACGCGGTGCCCGAAGCAGAAGCAGTTCGCAAGTGCTGGTCGGTCAGCTCCTGTGTTTTTAGTTACCGAAGTCATCAAAAAGCTAAGTACCCCGTTGGGGAACCTTTTCTTGCCTCAGCCGATGTCAGATAAAACTGCAAAAGTTAATAACTGTTTGTCTTGTGGTAAACAAATACCTCATAAGGACTTCCATTCTTACTGCCTTCCCTGCCTTGGCCCAGACCACGAAGTCTCGGCCTGTGCGGCCTGTGCTTGCTTCAATAAGCACACTCTCAGGCGCCGGGCAGAATTTGCTGTAGACTTTTTTGGGGAAAATCACTCCTATATCATGCCGTTGGAACAACCGACATGACTTATTTCCAAAAAACGGAAGGACCGGGACCGACATTCTCAGCCCGCGACTTCCACCAACACCACGCCAAAACCTACCGCGAGTGCATCGGTCTCCTCGGAGGTAGTAATTCAACCACTCCAGACCAACGACACCGCTTTACCGCACACTTAGGTCCCGGAGGCTTCCCCGGTGCCGGTTGTTGATTTTCCTCCTGAAACCGAAACCCAAGTTTTGCCTGACACCATACCGGTGGACAAAGTTACTCCTGCACGTGGGGCAGCTAGGCCTCTGGTGTTTATGTCCATCAAGGCCTACACACGTGCTAAGGCTGCCAACCAGGCTAAGTCTCTCCCTCCTAAATCTTTTTCTCAGGGTCCCACTTCTGATAAACAGATCTTGACTTTAGCTGCAGATCTTATTTCATTACTCAGAGGCTCTCAGGCTCATCCAGACAGAGGTTCTCAGCCGCCTGCAGACAAAAGGCCTAGGGTTGAGCAGACAGATACCTTTTCCTCAGATGAAGCCTCTGGCGACTCAGGTCATTCAGATTCCCAGGAAGAATCCTTCCAGGCCTACGAGGATTCTGATGCTGATGAATCTATTCCCTCTGCCTCTCCTCCTGAGGATATTTCTTTTGGGGAAATTCTCCACTCCATGAGAGAGCATTTTCAGTGGCATGGCCAGGATTTCTCTGACTCCAGGAAAAGGCTTCGTACTTTCCTTAAATTACCCCAGCACAGGCCTTTAGCTATTCCACCTGTGTTAGATGTATTGGATGATGTGTACTCAGACTCGAGTGCTTCTCCTGATTCTCTCCCTCCTGCTCCTGTCAGGCCAGACAGATATTACAGGGTTCCTGAAACTCATAAACATCTCTTTAAGGCCCACTCTGTTGACCTAGAAACTATTTCCCAGGGGCCCAAGGGAGTGGCCACTTCCACGGCCAAAAATCCTTTGCCCGCTGACAGGGAATCTAGGTCCCTGGAGAGGTGGGGCAAAAAAGTTTATACCACAACCACCCTTGCCATGAGGGCACTTAACTGTCTTTTTCATATGTTTCAGTATCAGGATTTCTTGATGGATGAATTGCAGAAAAAGTTAGCCTCTCCTGAGCCTTTAGATAGAAAGGCCTTGCAGGATTTGGTTCATAATACTCAGCAGGTTAGCAAGCATTTTCTACAGTGTGGTTATGATGCATTGGAAGCTTCATGTAGGGCATCTATGACAGGAGCTGTCATTCGTAGACATGCTTGGTTGAAAGAACAGGCATTGCCAGATCATGTTAAAGTAAAGCTTTTAGATGCACCTCTGGAAAAACACAAGCTATTTGGTGCTAATGCTCAGGATGTGTTGAAATCAATTGAGGAAAAGGCTAAATCAGTACAAACAGTCAAAGATTTCCTCCAGGTTCAGCCACCAAGGTTCAGCAGGAATTGGCCTTCAAAGGATTGGTCCTTTCCAGACACTGACAAGTTCCAAAGGGGAAAAAACAGGCGTGCTCGAGGTAGAGGGCAATACCGAGGCTCCTACAGGGGCCGCCAGTGGCAACTGACTAATCAGAGAAGTGGTGCAGGGACTTCTATTGCTCCACAGGGACAATCACAATGACTTGACTTTGACACAGCCGACCAAGGCTCAAAGAGAAGCACCTTTAGGCGGAAAATTATCCTTATTTTCAAGAAATTGGCACGTTTTAACAAAGGACAAATGGATTCTGGACATAATAGACAAAGGTTACAGGTTCCACTTCCATACCTTACCAACAAGACAAGGCATGCCAAACCTGCCACAAAATCAAAGGGCAGAGGCACTCATACAGGTTTCAAAGCTGCTACAAATCAAAGCAATAGAAAAGGTTCCTCCTCAGGAACAAGGCCAGGGATTCTACTCAATACTGTTCCTTGTTCCAAGAAAAGAAAAGCAATGGAGACCTATACTGGACTTGTCCGCTCTAAACACTTTTCTCATTGTGCCAAAATTCAAAATGCTGATGTTACAGCAACTTCTTCCCATGCTGGGCAAGGGGTCTTGGCTGGTTACTCTGGACCTCAAGGAGGCATACCTGCATGTCCCAATCAGACACAGTTGCAGAAGATACCTCAGATTTCTTGCAGGGTCAGAGCATTATCAATTCTCAGCATTGCCTTTTGGCTTATCTACTGCGCCCAGAGTATTCACGAAATGCCTGGCATCAGTAATTGCACACTGCTGACTCCAGGGGATACAAATATACCCTTACCTGGACGACTGCCTTATACAAGCGGACAGCAAGCAAGCCTTGATAAGAAACTTGAACTATGTCATTCACTTACTACAAGCTTTGGGATACACAGTCAACATTCAAAAATCAAGACGACTGCCATCCCAACAAATAATTTTTCTAGGAGCCAAACTGGACACAAACTCACAAATGGCTTTTCTCACAGAAGAAAAACAAGAACAATTACCACATTACTTCAAAAGCCTAGCAAAGCTCACCCAGATGACTGCAAGGAAAATCCTGCAGGCTCTGGGTTTCATGGCATCTTGCATTCTTCTGATTCCACTGGCAAGATTACACATGAGAAAAATACAATGGTACCTAAAAAGTTTATGGTCTCAACACAGCCACAACTTAGAAGCAATTATTCCACTCATTCCATGTCTACAAAAGGAATTTTTGTGGTGGGCACAAGCAAGCCAGCTAAACAAAGGCATGTCTTTCAACAAACCTCAAACAAGCCAAACCATTACAACAGACACCTCAGATCATGGATGGGGGGTGCACATGGAGGGCAGATGCATTCAAGGGCAATGGGCACCCCGGGAAGTGCATCTACACATCAATCAAAAAGAGATGTTGGCTGTGATTCATGCAATCAAGGCCTTCGGAAAATTTCTTCAGCACGGTCAACTTCTAATAAAGACAGACAACACCACTGTTATGTGGTACATAAACAAACAGAGAGGCACTCATTCTTACCCCCTCTGCAGGCTAACAATGACTCTTTGGGAAAAGGCCCTGAAACTGAACATACAGTTGCAATCCCAGTTTGTTCCAGGCAAGGACAATGTTCTGGCGGACAGTCTAAGCAGAAACATCTTGGATCCGCACGAATGGATGTTGCATCCAGACATTTTTTCACAAATAACTCATGCATGGGGGAGGCCGGACATAGACCTCTTTGCCTCACACCTCAATCATCATCTGAAGAAGTTCTGCTCGAGGACACACCATCCTCAAGCCTGGAGAATGGATGCTCTCTCCTTCAGCTGGAACTCTCTAACAATCTATGCATTCCTACCTCTACCATTAATGACCAAGGTGTTACTGAAGATCAAAGCAGAACAACCGAAAGGCATTTTGATAGCTCCAGACTGGCCAAGACAGCACTGGTATCCATTACTAAGGAGCATAACTTGCACCAAGCCGTGGCCCCTGCCTCAATGGCCTCTGCTTCTGACTCAGCACAATTACAGGACGTCTCATCCCAACCTGCAAACATTACAGCTGACGGCTTGGAGGGTTCAATGACTTCTCCCCATATCTCTCTCTCCAAGAAAGTTCAAGAGATCTTACTGGAAGCACGCAGACCTTCCACGAGAAAAACTTACTCAGCCAAATGGAAGAGATTCAGCATCTGGAATGCCAGCAAGGGTCAGGATGCATCAGTAATGAGCCTCCCACAGATACTAGAATACTTGGCAGAAGTGCTACATAATGGCCTTTCATATTCTTCCATAAAAATACACGCTTCAGCAATTTCAGCAAAATACAACAGTGATCCACCTGTGTTTTCACATCCTTTGCTAAGACAGTTTCTAAGAGGGATTAAGAATATCAAACCTCCCAAAAAACCACCAGTGCCTGCATGGGACCTCAACTTCGTGTTGGAAAAATTAACTCTCCCTCCTTTTGAGCCAGCAGCATCTTCAGAATTGCAATTTCTCTCTTGGAAAACAGTTTTCCTGTTGGAAATTACCTCAGCAAGAAGAGTCTCGGAGATACAGGCCCTCATGGCAATACCTCCATTTCTCATTTTTCATCAGGACAGAGTTTCTTTAAGAACCAATCCTTCATTCATGCCAAAAGTGATATCCAGGGTGTCTCTAAATCAAGCAATTCACTTGCCTACCTTCTTTCACAATCCTCAAAATAAAGGAGAAAAGCTGCTGCACACTTTGGACATACACAGACAATTGCGCTACTACTTGGACAGAACAAAAGCCAACAGAAAGTCTGACCAACTATTTGTAGCTTACGCTGCTGGAGTACAAGGAAAGGCAATTTCCAAACAAACAATTTCAAAATGGATTGGACACTGCATCAGATTCTGTTACTTTTTCCATGGAAAAGGTGTGCCAGCCAATATCAGGCCACACTCCACCAGAGCTATAGCCACCTCCACAGTCTTTTTAAGAGGGGTGGCTACAAAGGACATTCTAGAAGCTGCTACATGGAGCTCCATGCATACATTTTCCAAACACTACAACCTGCCTTTATATTCCAGATCCCGAGCAGGCTTTGCTTCGGCAGTCCTGCAGGGCATTTTAGCTACACCATCTTTATCTTAGATCCTACCACCCCCAGCTTGGCTATGGTATTCAACCCATATGTAAGGACTGCAGTTGCATTCTTGAAGGACATAGTACAGTTTTGTACCTACCATAAATGTAGATGTCCGATAGATATGCAACTGCAGTCAGGTTTTCCCTCCCTCCTACCCCTCTGTAAATTATCCTTTTTGGGTCCACTCCCCTTTTCCAAATTAGCTGGGGAAACCTGTTATGGTGTATCTGTTTATTACTGTTGTGCATGTCTGGAATTTTTTATGCAGTCTCTATTTTTAGCATTCTTTGGAGGGCACCTGGGGCAAGAAACACTGAAGAAGATGGCGTCGACTGATGCTTTTATACCCCAGTCGCTCTGACGTCGGGGAAGAGGCGACATCAGCCAACGCTGGACCCAGACTTTGGAATCCGGCCGACCGAAGGGCTGCCTGAGGCAGGACAACCCATATGTAAGGACTGCAGTTGCATATCTATCGGACATCTAAATTTATGGTAGGTACAAAACTGTACTTTTCTCAGATTTAGTTTGTCAACATACTGGTTTTTAATGAAACCCAAACAATTAAACTTGCTTGATCCAGTATGAAACCAACAACCCCTTTATTTATGTATCTACTTACATATTTAATGACTTGTTTATTTCGGTATACTGAATCCAGCACCAATTCTCACATCACATGGAGCGATCGTTGCACCCAGCAACCCCGAAAATATAAGCAACTCCAGGGTCACACACTCATGTCACATTAAAAAGTTGCTGATAGTCTATTCGACTGGATGTTTCATTGCTATAAATAACCATTTTTTTCCTCACAACTACAGAAGTCTGGCCATCCTTTATTAAACGTTGCGAGTTATAATTATCTTTTATCTAGGTTTATTCAGTCTTTAATTCTGTCACTGTTTTTGTCCCTAGTGTTTCATCAGACAAATCTTGAAGTTTGAGAAAAGTCCAATTTCCAGAAATCCTAAATTCTTCACTCTCTCAGTGAATTAATTCTTTCTTGAAACCCAACCCCCAAGAAGCATGCCTGTCACAACTGACTGGGTTCTCCTATTCATATATCATTTTATATGCTGCATATTTCTATTATTTAAATATCCTTGAAGAACTGCACAATTTATCTCCCCCCTCAACTGCCATAATGAATGATGTAAATATTACCTGCTTGTAATCTACTTTTATTTTGATTTCTGATGCAGTCTTTGCACTATTTTCTAGCCATATTAGAACTACCCATCATCAGCTTATGGTACAAAGCTAATGTCTGCAAAGGTGCATAAATTACTTGAATGGGATGTAATGGGTTTGAAAGTGAGTGCTTGAAAGCAGTTTCTGTACAAGGGACACTAGAATGACTGTATACAGTCAAACAAATCTAGGTTGAGTTGTGAAACTAGTGATCAGGTGGCTCCTACATCAAAAATAAAGATTTTTTTGTCTTGGCATACATTTTTTGAAGAGCTTTTCTCCCCAAGCCTCTGCTGAAAAGGGAGATTTTTTCTCCAGTCAGACTATCCTGGAAAATAAATAAATAGATACATTTTCACTATAGCTTCATGCACCGAAGAATCTATGATACCTTCTTCCTGTTGTCAGGAGAAGTAAAGCAGTGGCACCAACCCCAAGCTGCCTTCCCAAGTGGAGATCTAAGGCTCACCTGATTGTCACTGGGGTTCATATACTTTTTATAGCCTTCTCTTGGTAGATGCCATGGATAGCATGTATAACAGCAAAACACAACAGAAAGCAAAGTTGCACAATGTTCCAAAATGAAAACTTAAAATGTTCTCACAAAAATGGCAACCAAACCAATCAACAGCACTCAGGAGCTTTGTCTCGGGTGAGAACCCACAATCAAAAAGTCTGAAGAAACTTTACTGTAATTATTATATTATTTCTCATTATTTAAAGACAGCTCAGTGGGTTTTGTGAAAAGCCAAATGATCCTGTTGCGCTTTATGCTATGGATAATTACCGTGTTTTGTTCCATGGGTACTGTGTAAGCTTTTGAGATGATTATTTGAAAGGCATACTCTTTGCAGAAAAAAGACTGCGACCACAGCACATGTATACTTAATGGCACCTGGTTATTACAGGTATGTGTAACTTTTTACTGTAGAGAGATTGTGAAACTGTGACAAATCACTGTTTTCAACTCCTATAGTGTGAGTACATGTTGAAGAACCATACATGTGTGTGTTTATATATGTATACTGTATTTCTGTGGCAGTATGTTATGTCTAAAGAATATAGTCCTTTGTAGTATTAGATTTGTTTGTTTATCTTACAAGTTCACTATTTTAACTGCAGTGTGAGTGAGTAGTTATCGATGCAGATTTTTTTTACCTTTTTGTCTTATTTTTAATTTGGTTCTGTTTCTTTTTTTAATGATTAAATATGGTACAGTGTCACTGTTTGCTGAGAGATAGGAGTTAGATTTGTAGCATATATACTGTATAGTGGGACACTTAAAGGTAGCTGGTTGTGTAATGTAAAAGTGCTGCTATATATCATCTTAATTATCTAGAAGTGTCACAGATGAACGCTTAGGGGAGTCAACATTTATCAAATGCTTTTTTTTTTTCATAACACCAAGTTAACCTGGAGTTAGACAGTCAGCCTAAACAGTGGAAGACTGAAAATGTGTTGTTTTCATTTATTTGTGCTATTATTAATGCATTACTGTGGACATAACTGTAGTCCTGAGTATGTCTGATGATGCAAGGGGTTTTAATTTTGTTACCCTGTTGTTTAGTGTCTTGTCATCTCATGACCATTTCTAAACGCTGCTACCTTGTTTTATTTTTTTTTTCTATTACTGTACGCTGCTGTGGGCTGGGGAGCATGCATTTGGAAGATGAGAGATCAGATCGTGGATCAGGATGTGTTGTTTTTGATCTGACTACATTCTAGGGAACAACATTTTTCTTGGAATCCTCTCTTTGTCATATATGTGTTTTGGTTACCTTCCAGCACAAGTATTTTCTGCTACTCTAAGGACCTGTTATTGCTAATCAATGGCAGTGTAGCCCAAGTGATTTAGACAAAAACAGATGATTTTTAAGCAACATTTAGGCCTTTGCGTTTCAGTTACTGTGTGTGTACATGTGTGTGGGTGTGTAGGTATACATAACATAGGTCTGTGCTGGTGACTGGGTAATGACTGATTTCCTTGTGTGCATTTGGAAGGCTGTAGTATAACAGATTATTTCAAATTTTCCGTAACAGCCATGGTGAATTGCATTATTTTCAGCACATATCTGGGGTTTCATCAGTAATCTACCAGTGTAGTACCTCACAGGATGCGCAGTAGCAAACCCTGCCCCTAACACGGCCACTCTACATTGATATTAATTAGCTGTCATGTAGCTGTCAGTTACGATCGTCTGTAAGACCGTAATCTGATAGAAGAAGCAGGAAGCAGTACCCTAGGGGAAATGAAATGCTGTATTTTAAGATCGTGCTTGTTTGTAGAAAGAATGGTACTGATGTTATATTAACTTTGAGGTTTAAGAAGGAAGCAAGAAGCAACTACATTAGCCTGTTCCATCACATGGGTTTAGTTGTATGAACTATTTAGCTTAACCCAAACTTACACAACTTGTGAAAATGTTGTTTTAGTTAAGAGGTTATGGGATTGTTGAGCCCTCTTTCACATTCTTGCTGGTCAGGGCTGTCTTCTTCTTCCTAACAGGCTACTGTCACAGTGGGCAAGCTCAGATGAGGGTAATGGTGTCAGTGTTTATTATCCCCAGCAGAAGAATCACAAGGAATGGTCAGTAAGATGAAACTCACATAAGTCTCTTATGCCTACTGACTGAATTCGGAGCTGTAGATACTAGTTATGTTTCAGCACATCTCTGGCTGTTTGTTAGCACAGCAGGAATCTCAAAGCAGGCAGAGTGCAACAGCAGAATCATATGTCACTTGCCGGTAGGAAAGAGAGCCAACCAGAACAGGGAACAACATGCAACAGAAAAAACTGTAGTCAAGGGAAGAAGTTTCGTTTTAGACCTGTAGGAAATAATGACTTACTAAGGTCACACATTTCAGAGTTCTTCCTTCTGATATCTCAATGAGCAGGCAGGTGAACATAAAACAGAGAAAAATAAAGTTCTTTCTGCTATACATATTACTACCTTACATTTTTCTATGGCATCCATGATTTGAATAGGTGACAACAATGTGTTAAACCAGTAGTTAAAAGTGCTTAGTTTAGGACAGTGGAAATTAGCAGAACCTTGACATTGTTAAATTAGCATACCTTGTCAGTCAGATGTGCGATGACCTGTCAATCAATGTGGACATGCCCTAACCTGCAGAGAACTGCCCACGAGGTACTACACTGGTAGATTACCATTTCATCTTTTGCATAAGAACCTTAAACAGTTCATTGTTACCGAGAAAAGAGACAATGTGATGTTTTCAGATATAATGCATGCTTTTTATACTCACCATAGGAATACAAAGTTAATTAACCAGAAGCTTTGTGGGCCTTGCCCATAACCACCCTCATGCTCTACAAAACTTTTCAAGGAGGGAAGGGCCTGTAGGTCCCAGAGTGTGTTTGGCGATATTGAAATGTATTAACCCACCTGATGCGCAGTAGCAAGCCACGCCCAAACCCCGCCTGTGACAGTGATGTCAGTACACCGCCCACCTTTTGATTGAAAGCTGCCAAGTCATTTTCCCTAGGTAGGAATAGGACTAACACAACTTAAGTTTGAATTTACTGAACGTTTGACCCACTGCAGGTTTAACAGTAAATAATAAAATCGCTGTGTTTAAGTTTACTTTTTCATGCGGTAAAAAAGTTATATTCAGCCTAGGCCGAGAAAAGGGTGGAAGTGTGTTGGTGCAGCTATTTTCTGTTATGCATTAAAAGCAAATGCTGTGAAAACGTTCGGTATTTTGCATGATTAACCTGAATATCCTAAAACTCTTGCTTTCCCACCACCACTGCTGTGATGTTTTAAGTAGCTGCTTTTATTTGGAGTAGCTGAGACAGACTGGGCTTGCTGAGTCTGTGCATGTCCGTGCTAAAGTACAATACTTGTGGACATGGTACTACTATCTTCGGTTTGGTATCAACTAGTGTAATCACTGCAATGTGTGCAAGTGTGCTGAATGCCAACATACCCCTGTCAACTGTCCAGATTTTCACCTCATATTTGTTAACCATTTCTCATGAAATTCTGGTTTTCTGGCAAATCACTAGCAAATCATTGAGGGCAGTTCCTGGATGGTGGTAGGTAGGCAGGCATGTCTGTACAAATGCACCCATTTGGGGGGAGTGATAAACTGTTTCCTTAGTTTATGAGACTAATAACCAAATATTTACTTTTTGTGAGGGCTTCTTATCTGTCACAAAATACATGCTAATTTAAAACTTGTTATTGTAGCAGATTCTAATTACAATCCTGTCATCGTGTCCATCAGGGCAAATTACCGTTCTTAATTGCCACCCTCCGGCATGTCAATCATGGCGGCCACACCCATTCCTGTGCAAACTAACTGGTGGGTTAATACACTTCAATATTGCCATGTGTTTTATGGTAGCCATCAGTTTGTCTAAGATATATTTGAAGGTAGACAAGGGAATTACACTGCTTGATGAGCAAAGGGAGTCCATACCAGAACAGGGGGGGGGGGGTGCTGAATAATGTCTCCATTTTGTTTGTTTGATAGATCTCTTGTTCTAGTGTTGGCTAGATTCTTTGATATATCAAGAAAGAGGATGTCTTGGATAATAGGGTCCCCAATGGCATTGAAAGCAAGGCCAAGATCTCACCTCATGACACTATATGACATAGGTTCATAGGTAGGTACTAGGCTATCTGCCCGAAGGCATTTATAAGCTTAGCCAGAATGTGTTGGCTTTTGCCGCCTCCTTACATTAGTTCCCTGTGCCTCTGTCCAGCAGAACCACTGAAGTGATCCCCGGGGTAAACTTTCTGTTTCCCATCCACTCGTAGTCGAGCTCAGGAGCAATGATTCCAACCTTTCCTGGTTACTAATAATTTTTGAGGCCCAAGATCCTTTTTCTTAGGAACCTCTGTTTTTTTTTTCAAGCTTTCGGGTGTGTCTAGTTAGGCACATGACAAAGGGTGCACTACTCTGCACAATGGGTCTAACCACATCAGAGTACGGAGGAACTGTAATATCCATGGTTTTATATGAGATGCCTTTGTGATTAATTGTGAGAAACAGAAGGATATTCTAACTGCAGTTGCTATATAGTAACTGAAGGAGATGGAGACATTGACTAAGGTGTCCAAGTCCCTTAATCACAGACTCAATGGACACTGGGTTGTCATTGATGCAATAGATAGGATTTTGCTGTTGTCTGAAGGAGATGATCCTGCATTTCTTAACATTTAGTTTTAGTCCTTTTTGGTGCACTAGGAATTAACATGTTAGTTCTGTTTAAAGGGTATTAGTAGCATCAGTTGATTTGATAACGACACCCAGCTTACAATTATCCATGAACTTAGACAGAGACCTTTGTTCTATGAGTGTAGGTCAAATAAACTCCAAAAAGGGGGGGGGGTCTAGTACTTAACTCTGGTGGGCACCAATGATTAGATTTTCACTGGGGAGGCATACTGACCCCATCAGCATGCATTCTGTTCTTCAGCCAGTTTGCAATCCTGTTTTCCATATAGGGATCAATATTTAAGGGCACATTTCACAGTCACACAGATGGTAGCTGACAGTAACATTTGTATACACACAGACATGGGTGTACCTACCACATGTACATAAACTGTTTCAGATAACATTTCTGTGACATCATGAGGTCTAATTACGTTTTCATTTTACACGCTTCTTTTCTGGAGAGTAAAGAGATCATTTCATGCATCACTATACATTATGATCAGATGTCTATTCATAACCAGTTTGTTAGTTTTCATAATGGAGGTCAGGAATTCACTGCCAAACCTTTGCTCTTGAGGAGTTTCTTTGTATTATTTTGAGTACATTATACATTAGTTATGATTGAAGACCTTTGTATAATCCCATATATTATGACGATTGTTTTTTTATTGACTTTTGTCTTCATCACACATCAGAGGTGATAACCAGTTTTGGCAATCTTTTAAGGACAGTAGAGAGTATGTGGAAGCAATGGGATTCATGCACCTAGGCAGTGTGACATTTCCCTATGGTATATTTGGCTGAAAAACAAGGGTTACATGACAGCCAGCTGCAGAGAAATATTTATTTATTTATTTATTGACATTTGTTAACCGGGTTAGTCCAGCTGAGCCAGGGGCCCATTTTCAGTGTAGCCCCAAGGACAAAAGCTCCAGAACAATTACAAATTATTATAATAGTAGAAGAAAATAAATGGATAACATAGTAGCCAGTAGTACACAGTCCAATAGTAAACAACAGGTCTAAAATATCACACATAAGCAAGTTCAAAAAAGGGTAAGCATTTAAACAAAAAACAATTGGTATATAAACATCAATATACAGCATCAATATGATATATCAATATGTAGCATCAATGGGACCGGACGGTGTCCCAGGCTGCGTCCTACATGAGCTCAAAGATGAACTAACCCCTCACCTAAACACACTGTTTAAACTCAGCCTCTCCAGAGGCTATGTGCCCACAGAGTGGGCCACAACGGACCCGGGAACTATCATCCTATAAGCCTGACTAGCTTGGTCTGCAAAGCTATGGAGTACATCATCATCGATCTCAACAGAGACATCGGGAACCTCCAAACACTGGACCCTACCCAGTTCGACTTTAAGGGCAGATCATGCCTCCTAAACCTGGTGGACTTCTTTGAGACAGTTACCAAGGCTATAGATGAGGGAATGGTGGTCCACACAGCCTACCTAGACCTTACAAAGACCTTCGACACCATTCCCCACTCGGGTATTATAGACAAACTTACCAGCCTGATCATAAACCCCTACCTCATGAGATGGGTTGCCAACTGGCTCATGGACAGAACCCACATGGTAAAAGTTGCGGGAGCTAGGTCTGACTCTAAACCGGTTACAAGTGGCGTTCCCCATGGCTCAGTCCTAGGACCCCTCCTTTTCAGCATATACTTCTGAGAGGTACAGGCAATCACAGGAGGACTATGGCTGACCAAGTTCGCAGACGACTGCAAACTAGGGGCTATAATTGACTCTCCGGCTGATACAGACATCCTCCAAAAGGGTCTCACTGAGACAGATACCTGGTGTCAAAACCATGGCCTCAAACTAAATGCCAAAAAGTGCATAGTCATCCCCTTTGGAAACAAACTATCACATAGGTGGTAGCCCCCTAAATACGGAAGACGTAATAAGGTATCTGGGGACCCAAGTAGAAAGTAACCTCTCCTTTGATAATCACATTGCCAAAGTGGTTAGAAAATCCTTCTATGTGGCCCACCTAATCACAAAAGGGTTTGCATCCAGATTGAAAGAGGTCATTGGGCCCCTCTAAGCATCACTCATCAGACCCATCATAGAGTACAATGCCCCATTTGGGATGTACCTTACAAGACACAACAACTGGAAAGACCACAAAAGTACTTCACCAAGAGGATCACTGGCCTCAAGCAGATGTGCTATGCAGCTCGACTGAAGAAACTCCAGCTGTACTCGGTTGCATACCGCCTACTCAGAGGTGATCTCTTCCTGACATACAAGGCCATGTCCAACCCAGAATTGATGGACATGCTCCACCTAAAGAAAACCATATCCCCTCGTGCCACACACTCCAGGGATCTAAACCTCACCACAACAATAAATAGGACTTGCTGGAGGGATAGATTCCTGTCCCAGAGACTTCCCATGATCTTGAACAAGATTCCAATCTACATTAGGCAGAGCTCCTCGCTAACCCTCTTCAAGAGAAACCTTGACGAGTGGATGGGAAACAGAAAGTTTACCCCAGGGATCACTTCAATGACTGTGCTGGACAGAGGCACAGGGAACTTATCTAAGGGGGTGGCGAAAGCTAACACATTTCGGCTAGGCTTATAAATGCCTTCGGGCAGATAGCCTAGTACCTACCTATGAACCTATAAAGAACAAACGGGTATTATATGAGATTCAGCTGCAATACAAATAGTGTATATTATATGGAGTAAAAGTGAGAAGGTTGTGAAGAAATAGTCTTGCAAAACAAGGAGAAGGGAGATAGATTAATGTGGAAAAAAGAAGTTAAGTTGAAATGAGGGTAGGAAAGGTCAGGTGGGGGATTGACATGGGCAAGATCATGTCTTTTGTAGAAACAGTAAGCTCTATTTTAAACAGGTACTTTTGGTGAATGCTTCTTATGTTGTGGGGAGTGAGTTCCAAACTTGGGCTACAGAGTAATTGCAAAGGGACTTACCGATGTTTTTATTAGGTTTGTAAATATCAAGTAGGTGTTTGCTGGTAGTATGAAGGTGACGCTAGGGTTTATAGTAGAAGACTAGATTAGAGATGGAGGGGCAGGAAGAGGGGTTACTCAGGAGAGAGCAAGTAATATGTAGTTGGGGAAGAAGTAGTTTAGAGAATTCTGGCCATTGAAGTGTCTTAAGGGCAATACAGTGGTGAGATTTGTATGGGAGATTAGAGACAAATCTAGCTATTTTGTTATATATGTTTGCTCTAGTTTGGTGATAAGGGATGTTTGAACATTAGTAAGGACAGGAGCAGCATAAAGAAGACAGGGTTGAAGGAGGGACTGAGCAAGGGAGGGTTTAGAGTAGGGTCTCAGAAATTTTTGGTTGCGATAGAGAAGGCCAAGTTTCTGTGGTTCTTTTTTATACATTGTTGGATGTGAATATCAGATTTGAATTCATCATCAATAATTACACCAAGTAGTTTGGTGTGTGGTTTGGGTTTAATAATTGGGGTGTATATTACCATCTGATATTGTTAATCCTCGCTCATTCCGTACGCGTGGGTATCGGTTCCGACCTCGGAACTGAGTCGGCTAGCTTCCAAGCTCGCGTCAGCTGCAAACTCTCGAGTTAAAACTCTTACCCAGAATTCCCCTCTCTGTTACCTCAGATTTAATTTCCTGTGTCAAGCTACTTCTCTTGAGCGAAGTACAACATTTTGTTGTCATACTAGTCTAAAACAACTTTTTCTCTCAGAAAAGTTACTAAATTGTTTTCTCTTACATTATCACATTTAGCGACTATCCCTTCTTGAATCTTTTCAATCCACTTCATCCTATTTACCGCAAGGTATTTTCTTCTTTACCATTGCTGGTAAACCCCTTTTCCTCCTTACCTTTGGGTATTTCTCGTACCATTGTTGGTATTCCTTCTGAATTTCCTTCTTTCCTAACATGGCAGATAAAAAAGGTAGACCAGGATTTAAGAGATGTTCAGATTGTGGCCGTAAATTACCTACTTCAAATGCACATTCCCTGTGTGTCTATTGCTTGGGTGTGCCTCATTTTTCAGTTGATCCGCCCTGTTGAATTTGTAAGAATTTCTCTAACAGGACATTGATTAAGAGAAAAAATAAATTGTTGTTGAAGGGCCTACTTAAATCTCCATGTTAAGTTGTCAATCTCGCCTTCATTCTTGCTTGATGGGTTCGGAGCCGATCCTCGGCTCCGACTCGGCACTTGCTAAGCTCGAGAGTCACTTTTACCAGCTCGAGGCAGCCCCATATCCCATGATGCAAGGCGGTAGGTACCCAGATCTCGTTTGCCGCTTCGCTTATGAGGTCCTCCTTTTACCAGCTCCTGGTAAGTGATTTGCTACTTCGCTATTTTAGCCCCTTTTAACTAAAAAACCCTTTATTGTTAGTTTTATTTTAGTTTTAAACATTTTCTGACAGAAAATTATCTGTCTCTTCTTATTTTTTTAGTCAGACTTTCTCCCATCCCATCCCCCCCCTGTTAGGGTGTGTGTGTGTGTTTTTTAGTTATACCTTTTGGTATATTTAATTTAATTTCTTTGACTGGTGTGTGTGTCTGTGTTGCACCATGTCTAAAGAAAGGGTCAAAGGCTTTAAGAAGTGTGACTCGTGCTGTCAGAAAATGTCTCTGACAGACGGTCACACTTCTTGCCTGTACTGCCTGGGGCCTCTTCACCTGCAGGACTCCTGTGCTATTTGTCATTCTTTCAGCCAGAGAGTCCTGCAGGAAAGAAGAAATAAGTTGATTTTGAGGGGCCTTCTTAAGCCGGAGGGCTCTCCGGCTAAGTCGGCTCCATCCAAGACTGCTAAGTCTTCCAAGGCCCAGGCTTCTGTGTCCAAGCCTGCGGCCTCGGCTCCGACTCGTTCTGAGTCGAGATCGGCTCTGGCTGGAGCCGATTCTGGCTTAACTAAGCCTTCGGCACTGATGGCTATCGGTGCCGATTCTGCATCGACCACTTCGGTGTCGGCTCCGATCGGTTCCGACCACCATGTGGCTCAGGCATCGGTGTCGGCCCGATCGGCTCCGACACCGTTACTTTGTGGCTGTATCGGCACCGGCTGGAGCCGATGCATCGAGGCTACCTGTCGGCTCCGATAAGTTGTCGGCTCCGACAGGTTCAGTAGTTTCATCGGTTCTGATGGCTCCTTCGAGGAAGAGGTCTAGGTCTCCTTCCTTGGAGCCGATACTTCGGCTCGGCTTCACCTCTCCTCTCGAACGGAGCCATCGGAGCCGATCTTCAAGGTCATCCAGGCTTTCTGACCATGATTTAGAGAGAGTGGTCAGTAGATTACTAAGTCACAGGCACTGGCCCAAATGTTACATAGTCCGTCTCAACAGTCGGCTATTGGTCCACACCCCATTGCAGTTCCTCCTTCAACTCTACCCCACAGCTTGGAGTTGGAGTCTTCGGGAATGGTTACTGCTACGGCTGAGGGACAGATACCCCTTCTGTTCCTTCAGCCTCTACTCTTATCTCCTCTTGAGACCTTCCTTAGAGGGATTCGGTGGCGGGCTTCCATGGTCTCCTCCGAGGGGGTGAGTGGCATCGGACCCTTGTCTGAACCCGCTCTTCCCCTTGGAGCCTCGGCCTTGGTGAGCTCGGCTCCAACATCTGCCTCGGAGACTTCCCTTTCGGTGGTCCCTGGAGTTCCTAGCTCTTGAACGGGTTCTCTCGGACCTTCCTGGGAGGGAGCATTGAGGTGGTGAAGAGTGTGCTGTCCACTGGTATCAGCCAGCAGTCTGTTCCCTTAGCTCCTCCCTCTGTAGTGCCTGTTGACATCTCTGCCACTTCTCTTGCTACAGGACCCAGAGATCCTCCGCCTCAGGTTTCCCCATTGGGAATATCCCCTCTTCCGAGGATTCTCCTGATGTTTCGGGAGATCCTCCTAGAAAGAGGACTTGTAAGAGGAAGCATATAGACTCCCGAGTCTATCACTTCAGATACTGACTTAGATGAGTCAGAGGGATCCCCAAGATCCCCTCTGAGGATGTTTCCTTCTCAGACATCCTAGAACTCCTTAGACAGAGGGAAACTGGCCCACCAATAATCCCTCTGAGGATGAGTCAGTATACCTAGAGGCGTTTGGATCTCGGCCCTCCACCTCCTGGGTGTCTCCGCCTTCGACCCCCTTATGCAAGTTATTGCCGAAGGCATGGGCTGCTCCTGACTCTGTAGAGCCAGTCCCTCGGAGGCCTTCAAAATTTATTACTGCCCGTGTGATAAGCAATTCCTCACTAAGGGTGTCCCGCTGATGCCATGGTGGTAGCTGCTGCCACCAAGAAGGAACTTGCAGATCCTTCCGTGCCGTCCATCCTCCTAATAAGGACTCTAGGACCATGGATAGGTATGGTGGCGGATGTTTTCCTCAGCGACCTTTGCTATCGTTAAGCTGCATTACCTATGTCACTTCACCAGACTCCAAAGGGACATCCTTAAGGAGCTAGGTGATGTTGTACAGGATCCTACAGCTGCAGGAGCTCAGGAAAAAATTGCTTCGCAGCTAGGAACCCTTAATTCCATTGCAAACTCCTCCATGCGGCTAATATCATATGCTGCTGATGGGCAGTAGGGCCGCAGGTACAGGTGTGGCCCTTAGACGCCAAGCCTCGATGCGGCTATGTGACTTTGCAGATCCCTTTAAGGCGTCCTTCACAAATTCTCCCTTTGATGGGTCAGCTTTGTTTGGCCCTCAAGTGAAGGAAACTTTGACCAGGTGTGAGCAGGACGGCAAGACTCTTTCTGCCGTGGAGTCCGTTTTCCACCCCTTCTAGACCTTACCCCAAAGGACAGAAAGGTGGCAAAATGTGGTTCATAAATCCCAAGGAGTCACGCGGATTCACGTGGTCAGTTTACCCCTAGAGGCAAAGGGGTAACAACAACAGGCGCGCTCTAGAGGCAGAGGGGTCCAAAAACCAGGGAAGCAGAGAGCCTCTCTCTGACGAGCCCTTTCAGCATCCCTGAGATGTTGCCCGGCTGTCCGTCCTTGGAGGCAGTCGGGGGAAGACTATCACTGTACCCAGAAGCCTGGCGTTCCCTCACTCAAGACAGATGGGTACAGTCGATCATATCCGAGGGTTACAAAATTCCTTTCGAGGAAAGTCCTTTCTATCACTCAAATTCCCTTCCAGATGTACCACCTGGTCTAAGGGAAATTGCAGAGTTAGAAGTCTTAAAACTTCTGCAAAAAAGAGCCATTCAGCCAGTTACGCAGATCATTCAGAGCCGGAATCTACTCAAGGTTCTTTTGGTCCCCAAAAAGACGGGAGACTGGAGACCAATATTGGATCTCAGCAGACTCAACAAGTCTGTGAAGAAGACAAGATTCCGAATGGTCACTCTTCAGTCAATTCTGCCCTTCTTACAGAAGGACAACTGGATGTGCTCAATAGATCTTCAGGATGCGTACTATCACATCAAAATTCACAGACGCTCCAGGAGATTTCTCTGCTTTCGGCTGGGGTCCAGTCATTTCCAGTTCAGAGCCCTGCCCTTTGGTCTCACTACAGCCCCCAGAGTGTTCACCAAATGCATGGCAGTGGTCACGGCTCACCTGAGGCGTCAAGGATCCCAGGTGTTTCCTTATCTCGACGACTGGCTCCTTTCAGCCACCACCAGGCATCAGCTTATTCAAGCCAGGGATTACACAATAAAGCTTTGTACTCTTTTGGGCATCTCGATAAACTTGAAAAGTCATCCTTATCGCCCTGCCAGTCTATTACTTTCATAGGCAAACTTAAACACTGTTAGGATGTCAGCTACCCTTACAGATCAAAGAGTTTCAGACATTCAAAGTCATGTCAGGATCATTCTAGCCAACAAGAAAGTACAGGCCAGAATGGTTCTAAAGTATTAGGCCTCATGGCTGCGGCCATTACTCTTCTTCCCTGGCTCGCTTCTACATGCCTTCTTCAGTGGATGCTGTTCACACAGTGGTCGTACCAACAACTTCCAATGCGTCACCAGATTCTGGTGACACAGACTTGCAAAGATCATCTGGCTTGGTGGATCACATCTCCCCAGGTTCACCAAGGCAGACACTTTGTACCCCCATCCCCGGTAGCCACTGTCACCACGGATGCCTCCCTGATCGGGTGGGGGGGTCATTATCAGGGCAGGATGGTTCATGGGACGTGGCAGCCGTTCGAATACCACCTGCACATAAATGTCCTGGAGATGAGAGCAGTGCTTTTAACGTTGCAAGCCCTCAACGACTTTCTTCCCGTAGGGACAATAGCAGTCCACACAGACAACATGTCTGTAGTTTGGTATATCAACAAACAGGGCGGAACCAAGTCCTACCCCTTGTGTCGAGAAGCGCTCAGACTATGGCAATGGGCAGTCTCCTCTCATCGGTTTCTGGTAGCAACGCATATCCCTGGGAAAACCAACATTGTAGCGGACAGATTGAGCAGAGCTATTCTCATGCCTCACGAGTGGTCTCTCAAGCAATCTATAGCGGAAGAGATTTTTCTGGATTGGGGTCGTCCATGTTGCGATCTTTTTGCTACTCCCCAAAACAGCAAATGCCCAGACTTCTTCTCTCTCTTCCCTCTTCCAGGCCATCCCCCCAGAGACGCTCTGACCCAGGATTGGCCCCAGGGACTTCTTTATGCCTTCCCTCCATTTCCTTTGATCCCTCTAGTTATCCAGAAGGCAACCGTTTTGAGAGCCAAATTGATTCTCATTGCCCCTTACTGGCCTCGACAAGTTTGGTTCCCGTTCCTCCATCGTCACCTTTTGGTGCAGCCGTGGCATCTGGACCCAGTGCCAGATCTTCTGATTCACCAATCCAGTCAGCTGCACCGGTCTATCCCTTCTCTCAACCTCACAGCATGGTTGCTCCACTTCCTTCCTTAGCCAGGCTTCCTTCGATCTCTAACCCAGTTAGAGACATCATAGTAGCTTCTTTAAAATCCTCTACCAGGAGGATTTATGCAAGCAAATGGAAGCGTTTCTCTTATTGGGCTAAGGCCAAGAGTATTGATCCTTTCACTGCCCCTGTTCAGGCAGTCCTGGACTTCTTAGCAGAGATTTTTCATGCAGGCTCCTCTTCTTCCACAGTCAGAGTTCAATTGGCTGCTATCTCGAACTTTCATGTCGGGATCGCAGATCACAATATTATGTCCCATAGGCTCTGCAGGGCCTTCTTGAAAGGAATTTTCCTGCTAAAGCCTCCAATCAGGAATCCTCCTCCTCAGTGGGATCTAAATTTAGTGCTGACATCCTTGATTCTTCCCCTTCGAGCCAGCTGTTTCTTGTTCCTGAAATTTCTTTCTTGGAAAACTTTATTCCTAGTGGCTATTACATCGGCCAGGAGGGTGTCTGAACTTCATGCTCTATCGGTTCGACCCCCCTATTTGGTTTTTCACAAAGACAGAGTATCATTGAGAACTAATCCGACCTTTTTGCCTAAGGTCGCCTCAAAGACCAATTTGAATCAATCCATTGATCTCCCTGTATTTTTCCCAAACTATTCAGACAGAGCCGAACAAAAACTACATTATCTTGATGTCCACCGTCAACTCAGATATTATTTGGACAGAACAAAAAAATTTAGGAAATCTGATCAACTTTTTGTTTCCTACGCGGATAATAAGAAAGGCCTTCCTGTTTCTAAAGTGACCTTGTCTAGATGGTTTTCTTCGGTCATCTCTGAAATTTATCTGCTCAGGGGAAAACAGCTGTGCTCAAAACCTAAAGCACATTCAACTAGGAGCTTAGCTACTTCTACAGCCTTTCAAGCTAGACTTCCTTTAGACACTATTTGTGCAGTGGCCACTTGGGCCACTCCTCATACTTTGTTTCCCACTACAAATTGGACTTGGCCTCCAGGGACAGAGCCAGTTTTGGCTCTACAGTCCTCAAGAGTCTGTTCCATTGAGCCACCCAGGATAGAGGTGCTAGGACGCGGTCCCATCAAGCAAGAATGAAGGCGAGATTGACAACTTAACATTAAGAAGTTATGTACCTACCATAACGTTCCATGTTAGTTGTCTTCTCTCGCCTTCTTTCTTGCGACCCTCCCTCCTTCCCCCAGGCCTGGACAGACCTTTCTATAAGAAATTATTATGCTGAAGACCATTCAGACCTGGTCCTTCTTCCATCCTGTAAGTTTTCTTTCTTCCTTTTGGAAGTGTTTTTATGCTTGGTGCTATTGCCCTTTGTCATCAAACGAGATCTGGGTACTTACCGCCTTGCATCATGGGATATGGGGCTGCCTCGAGCTGGTAAAAGTGACTCTCGAGCTTAGCAAGTGCCGAGTCTGAGCCGAGGATCAGCTCCGAACCCATCAAGCAAGAAAGAAGGCGAGAGAAGACAACTAACATGGAACGTTATGGTAGGTACATAACTTCTTATTTTTCAGGGGCTATTTCTTGGTCGGAGGCTTCAATCCTTCCAAGATCCCATAAGAAAAAGACTGATGAACATACAAAGGCCAAGTCTCTTCCTTCGTCCCCGGCTAGGGACTCCCACCAAGCGAGACCCAAGAAGGCTAAGCTTTCCACTTCGGATCTGACTTTTTCGGCTCCAACGCTTTCGGTGCCTAGACCTTCGGCACCAAGGCCATCGGCACCATCTGTGATTTCGGCACCGACTAGAGTGCCCTTTACCGTATTGGTACCGAGGGGCTCCTCGGTTCAGACTTCACCGGCACCAACAATCCAGTCGATGCAGACTGTTACCACATCGGTTCTGACACCTTGCCGGAACTGACAACTCAGTTATTGACACCGATTTTTTCGGTCCCAGCCTCAGTGCCGACCTTCTCGTCGGTGCAGACCATGACTTCGGCACCAATGATTTCCTCGGTGCAGACATCTGTAGTTCATTCCCTTACAGCCCCGTTGTTTTCAGTGCAGACTGGTGAGGTGGGCACTGAGCTTGCCCCATCTTTGGATAGACCTGACTGTCCCTCAGCCATGTCCGTGAAATCCACTAGAAGCCTCTCTGAACACGACGTGTTGCGTCTTGTGGATCAAGTGCTTTTGGCCAGAGGTATCCCGCCCCCCCAGGACCTATCCTTCCTTGGGAGGTGATCACCCTTTGCCAAAGACCCCTACTTATTCTCCTCCTTCATTGCCTTTGAAGCCCTTTGATATAGCACAGTCTTCCCCCTCTACGGTTCCCTTTATGGACCTCACTAAGGAACTGCAGTTGCCTTCGTGGCAGGAGAGTTTTGCTATGACCCAGGATGTCAGCTGTGGCGTACGTAATTTGGTGTTTCACAGCCATCCAGGGACTCTGAGTTGGCAGGTTGAGCCACTTAGTGGAGGGGTGTCCCCTGTCCTGGACACTCACCCCTCTTCAGGTGGACTGGCCTTCCAACTAATGGAGAAGGCTTTGGCGTCAGATGGCGATACTGTGCTATCAATCTCCCCACCCTCCTCTGGACCGCAATGTACACATTGTTCCTAGCGGACACCAGGCGCAAGGGCCTCAGGATGTACTCCCACAGGAAACCCCTTTTGTGTTATCTTTCCCAGCTTCTACCTCTGAGGAAGTTCATCGAAAAAGCTTGTGCAAGAGGAAGCACATGGATTCCACAGAGGAGTCCCTTACTGAAGGCACAGACTTTGATGATGGGGAAGGGTTCCCTCGGTCACCCTCTGAGGTATCCTTTGGTAATATCCTTGAAATCCTTAAACAGAGAGGTGACTGGCCGCCCTCTAACCCAACCTCTAAAGAGTCTGTGTTCCTGCAGGCCATTTGTGTCCGGCCCCCAACCTCCTGCGTTGCTCCACCTGCCGACAAACTGGTCTGACTCGTCATGCAGCATGCTTGGAAGGCTCCTGACACCATTCAGGCCATTCCCCAGAGGCCAGATAAAATTTTGTCCCCTCCTGCTACTGACCCCCATTGGACCAAAGGTCTTCCTGTAGATGCTGTGGTGGTGGCGGCCACAACCAAGGAGGACCTGGCAGAAGAAGGAAGCCAGACTGTGCATCCACCCAACAAAGAGTCCCGGGCTCTGGACAGAATAGGGAAGCGTACTTTTGCATCAGCGACCTTTGCAATCAGGTCCCTGAATTATATGGCACACTTTACCAGGCTTCAAAGGGATTTAATTTCTGAGCTCTCTGAAACTTTGGCTGGTGCCGTGTCTGATGAGGTCCGTGACAAAGTGGCCTCTCAGCTGGCCACCATTGAATCGATATCTAACTCCTCCATGCGCCTGATATCTCACGCATCAGAAGGAGCAGCTAGAGCGGCGAGTTCAGGTGTTGTTCTGAGACGACATGCCTGGATGCGCTTATGCAATTTCGTGGAACCCTTCAAGGCTTCCTTTCTCAATGCTCCCATCAAAGCCTCTTCATTATTTGTACCCAAGGTTAAAATCACACTGGCCAGATGTGAAAAGGACGGTAAGACCCTTTCTGCCGTGGGTGTCCATTATTCTTCCCCTCAACATGTTTTCTCCAGAAACCAGAAGAGTGGGAAGATATGGTACAAAACGTCTCAGGGTCCTTTCCATGACACACAGGCCGAGTTCTCCCCTAGAGGCAGAGGGGGAAACTCACAGGGAAGACGCCCTTTTTGGGGCAGAGGGGGTCCATATAACCAGGGTTCCAGGGACTCTTTTCCTGGTCAATCCTACCAGCGCTCCTGAAGAGCGGCCCGACTCCTTTCCTCTGGAGGTGGTTGGGGGTCGTTTCTCCTTGTACCCTTCTGCCTGGCTAACCATCAACAACGACTCTTGGGTACAAAGGATAATAACCAGAGGTTACCATATTCCCTTCGATCTTTGTCCTGCCCCCCCAACAAACTTACCCGACGTTCCACCCAGTCAAAGGGAAGAAGCAGCATTAGAGATATCAAAGCTACTAAGAAGAAGAGTCATCCAAATAGTCCCTCCAGACCAGATAGGATCCAGATTCTACTCAAGACTATTTTTGGTGCCAAAGAAAAGCGGGGACTGGAGACCAGTTTTGGATCTCAGTGTATTGAACAAGTTTGTAAGAGTACAAAAACTCTGGATGGTCACAATACAGTCTATCCTCCCGTTTTGGAAAAAGATGATTGGATGTGCTTGATAGATCTTCAAGATGCGTACTACCACATAAAAGTGGACAGGCCATCAAGAAGATTTCTGCACTTCCGTGCGGGAGTCGGTCACTACCCAGTTCAGAGTACTGCCCATCCGACTCTCTACAGCCACCAGTGTTCACAAAGTGCATGGCAGTCGTCCCAGCTCACTTGCAACTACAAGGATTCCAGGTGTTTCCATACCTAGACGACTGACTCACCTCCGCCCCCACCAGACATCTATTGTAAGAAGCCCTGTCATACTCTCTCCTTGCTGCAGAAAGGCTAGACATAACCATAAACTGGCAGAAATCCAATCTCATCCCCTCTCAGTCCACAGAATTCATAGGGGTCATCTTGGATACAAAGAATTGCAGAGCATCCATTCCAGAGCACAGAATTCTAAGGATAAAGCAACAACTGATCCCAATCCTTTCAAAGGAGAAATCCACAGCTCACTCTGTCCTACAGCTGTTGGGTTCCATGGCACCCTCCATCACCATTGTCCCCCTGGCCAGGTTTCACATGAGGCTTCTACAGTGGCTACTGCTCACCCAATGGTGTCCTTTTAGGTATCCTCTTTCAGCCAAGATTCGAGTAATTCACAGGTGCAAACAGGATATAAATTGGTGGATGACCCACAACCCATCACAATGGTCTCGCCCCTTCTCCCCCCAGCAGCCCAAGGCTACAGTGACCACGGACACCTCCCTGATGGAGTGGGGGGGGCTTTGTCAGGGACAGACAGTCCAAGATACTTGGTCCAAATTGGAGGTCCATCTGCATATAAATGTTCTAGAGCTGAGGGTGGTGCTTCTGGCATTACAAGCATTCCATCCCCTGCTGCCGTCTGGGACTATTGCGATACAATCAGACATCATGGCGGTGGTCTTGTACATCAGCAAACAGGGCGGAACCAAATCTTACCCACTTTGTCGAGAGGCCATGAGGATATGGCAATGGGCGATGGCTACCAACCGTTTTCTTCTAGCAACTCACATTCCCGGGAGTTCCAACGTGATAGCAGACAGACTCAGTAGGTGCATTCTATCTCACAAGTGGTCCCTGAATCCCTTGATAGTGGCAGAGATCTTCCACCGCTGGGGTCTTCCTTGCTGTGACCTCTTTGCATCCCCGACCAACTACAAATGCAGCAGCTACTTTGCCCTGATTCCCCCTCCGGGACAGTCACCCAGGGACGCTCTAGTCCACAATTGGCCCTCAGGTCTTCTTTATGCATTTCCACCTCTCCCCCTCATTCCCCAGTTTCTGAAGAAAGACCGCTAGTTGAAGAGCAAGGTGATCCTCATAGCACCATATTGGCCTCATCAGATTTGGTTCCCCTTCCTTTGGCCTTAACTGCTAGATCAACCATGGATGCTCCATCCAACCCTAGGGTTGATCTACCATCTGCAGAATCTGATTCATCCCAACTTGGACAGCCTGAAGCTCACAGCTTGGCTTCTCCAATCCCCTTGATTGCCAGGCAGAATGATCTTTCTTTGCCAGTACGAGACATTCTTATTGCATCTCACAAGTCTTCCACTAGAATTACTTATCTAAGCAAGTGGAAAAGATTTACCCTTTGGCTGAAAGAAAAGCAAGTAGATCCCTTTTCAGCACCAGTGTCGATAGTACTGGAGTATCTAGCTGACTTATTTCAATCGGGTCTATCGGCCTCTACCATTAGAGTTCATTTGGCTGCAATATGTAATTTCCATGAGGGTGTCCAAGACTCCTCTCTTATGTCACACAAATTATGCAAGACCTTCATAAAAGGTGTGAATCATCTAAAGCCCCCTTTTAGAGAACCTATTCAACCATGGGACCTGCTATTAGCTCTACAAGCTTTGACAATGCCACCTTTTGAACCAGCTTCTTCTTGCGACCTCAAATACTTGTCATGGAAAACCTTGATGTTAAGTTGTCAAACTCGCCTTCATTCTTGCTGGATGGGTTCGGAGCCGATCCTCGGCTCCGACTCGGCACTTGCTAAGCTCGAGAGCTAATTATACCAGCTGGAGGCAACCCTATATCCCATGATGCAAGGCGTGACTACCCCAGATCTCGTTTGCCACTTCGCGAAGAGGTCTTCTTTTACCAGCTCAGGTAGTGTTTTTGTATTTAACTTTACTTCAGTTAAATATCTTCACTTTTTTCTGTGTGGGTGAAATTTTAGTACTAGTGTTAGTCTTTCTATAGCCTTCTCATAACCCTATACTCTCTCAGCCTATTAGGTTTAGTTAGCTTCCCCTTCAGGCCTTAAGCCTCCCTTTTCCTTATTTCCTGTCAGGGTGTTTGAGTGTTTTAATTAGTCCCCCCCCCTTTAAGTTAATTGTGTGGGTGAACTTTGTGTGTGTGTGTCTTTGTGCACTGGGCATTATTATGTCCAAAGAATCGAAGGTCTCAGGCTTCAAGAAGTGTGACTCGTGCTGTCAGAAGATGTCTCTGACAGACGGTCACACTTCTTGTGTGTACTGCCTGGGACCTCTACACCTGCAGGACTCCTGTGCCATTTGTCATTCTTTTAGCCACAGAGTCCTGCAGGAATAAGTTAATCCTACGAGGCTTATTGAAGCCTGAGAGCTCCCCGACCAAGACCAGGTCGGGGAAGCCCTCTAAGCCACCTAAGCCCCAGGTTTTAAGTTCGAAGCCTTCGGCTGTGGCTCTGACTCCTTCGGAGTCGAGGTCGGCTCTGGCTGGAGCCGACCTTTCTCTCTTAGAGGCGGTGGTATCTGTGCCGGCCGGCTCCGATACGCCTACATCGAAATCGATGTCGGCTCCGGCTGGAGCCAACATTTCTATGTCCCAGACTGGAGCCGACAAGTTATCGGCTCCGACTGGAACCGAAGGGTCTTCGGCTCCGATAGTCCCGACTAAGAAGAGATCTCGGTCTCCTTCCCTGGAGTCGATTCGCTCGGCTCCGGGATCTCTGCATTCGGAGCGGAGCCATCGGAGCCGATCTTCTAGGTCTTCCAGGCTCTCTGACCACGACTTGGAGAGAGTGGTAAACAGATTGCTGAAATCACAGGCACTGGCCCAAATGCTCCATAGCCCATCTCAGCAGACGACCGCTATCACTCATCCCCCCTGAAGTTCCTCCTTAGACTCTCTTCCAGAGTTCGAGCCGGAGCTTCTCGAAACCTTGACTGTTGGTGCGTCGGAGCCGATGCCACCCCTTTCGGCTCCTTCATCTTTGACTCCGATTTCTTCCATGGAGGGATCCAGTCATCGTGACTCCCGCGTCGGCTCCGAGGGGGCGAGTGGCATCGGACCCTTGTCTGGCCCCGTTCTTTCTCTCGGAGCTTCAGCGTTGGTGAGTTCGGCACCGACATCTGCCTCGGAGCCTTCTCTTTCGGCGGGGCTGGGAGTTCCTATTTCTTTGGAGCGGGAGCTCTCTGGCCTCCCTGGAA
This sequence comes from Protopterus annectens, assembly GCF_019279795.1. Taxonomy (NCBI): domain Eukaryota; kingdom Metazoa; phylum Chordata; order Ceratodontiformes; family Protopteridae; genus Protopterus; species Protopterus annectens. Next base: position 334,455,886 of record NC_056732.1, read on the forward strand.
GGGGAGCCTTTGAGGTGATGAGGAGTGTTTTAGCCCCTCAGCTGAGTCAACAGTCGGTTCCATTAGCTCCTCCCTCCTCGGTGCCTGCTGATATCTCTTCCCACTCTCTTGCTCCGGGACCCAGAGATCCATCGCCCCAGGTTTCCCCACTGGGAAGAACTTCCTCTTCCGAGGTTTCTCCTGATCCTTCGGGGGAACCCCCGCGTAAGAGGACGTGCAAGAGGAAGCACACAGACTCCTCCGAGTCTACGACATCAGATACCAACTTAGATGAGTTGGAGGGTTCCCCATGGTCCCCCTCTGAGGATGTCTCCTTTTCAGACATCCTGGAACTCCTTAAGCAGAGGGGGAACTGGCCTTCCATTAACCCCTCCGAGGATGAGTCGGTATACCTGGAGGCTTTTGGATCTCGACCCTCCACCTCCTGGGTGTCTCCGCCTTTCGACCCGCTCATGCAAGTGGTGGCTCAAGGCGTGGGCGGCCCCGGATTCTGTGGAACCAGTCCCCAGGAGGCCTTCTAAATTCATCACGGCCCCTGCAGACAAACAGTTTCTTACCAAGGGTGTCCCTGTTGATGCCATGGTGGTGGCGGCTGCCACCAAGAAGGAACTTGCCGATCCTTCTGTACCTGTCCATCCTCCTAACAAGGACTCTAGGACCATGGATAGGTACGGTAAGCGGATGTTCTCTTCAGCGACCTTTGCTATGCGCTCGCTGAACTATCTCTGTCACTTTACCCGGCTTCAGAGAGACATTCTCAAGGAACTAGGTGAGGTAGTTCAGGATCAGTCAGCTGCTGGGGCTCAAGAAAAGATTGCCTCACAGCTCGGAATCCTAAATTCTATAACTAACTCCTCCATGCGGCTCATTTCTTATGCAGCCGATGGGGCGAGTAGAGCCGCAGGCACAGGAGTGGCACTTAGGCGTCAGTCTTGGATGCAGCTTTATAATTTCGCGGATCCCTTTAAGGCATCCTTCACTAATACTCCCTTCGATGGTTCGGCTTTGTTCGGGCCTCAGGTGAAGGACACATTGACCAGGTGTGAGCAAGACGGCAAGACTTTTTCTGCCATAGGAGTCCATTTCTCCACCCCTTCAAGACCCTATCCCAAAGGTCAGAAGGGGGGGGGGGTTTGTAAATCTCAGGGAGTCACGCCGGATGCACGTGGTCAGTTTACCCCCAGAGGCAGAGGGGGTAATAACAATAGATGCCGCCCTAGGGGCAGGGGGTGGTCCGCAGAATCAGGGTAGCAGGGAGCCTCTCTCTGATAAACCCTTCCAGCATCCCTGAGGTGTTGCCCGACTGTCCACCCTTGGAGGCAGTCGGGGGAAGATTGTCACTGTACCCAACAGCCTGGCATTCCCTTTCTCAAGACAAATGGGTACAGTCGATCATATCCGAGGGTTACAATATCCCTTTCGAGAGATATCCCATTTCTCATCAACCCCTTCCAGACGTTTCACCCGGTCTAAGGGGATTGACAAAGCCGGAGGTATCAAAGCTCCTAGCAAAAAGAGCCATCCAACTAGTGCCAGCAGACCAAGTAGGATCCGAAATCTACTCAAGATTCTTTTTGGTCCCCAAAAAGACGGGAGATTGGAGACCAATTTTAGACCTCAGCAAACTAAACAAGTTTGTCAAGAAGGCAAGGTTCCGGATGGTCACGCTTCAGTCCATTCTACCCATTTTGGTCAAGGACAACTGGATGTGCTCAGTAGACCTTCAGGATGCGTACTATCACATAAAAATTCACAGGCGCTCCAGAAGGTTTCTCCACTTTCGGCTGGGGACCAGTCATTTTCAATTCAGAGCCCTGCCCTTTGGCCTCACTACAGCCCCCAGAGTGTTTACCAAATGCATGGCAGTGGTCACGGCTCACCTGAGACATCAAGGATTCCAGGTGTTTCCGTATCTAGACGACTGGCTCCTCTCTGCCACCACCAGGCATCAACTTATCAAGGCCAGGGACTACACTCTTCACATCGGCAACCAGTTAGGGATTTCTATAAACTCCGAAAAATCTTCATTGTCTCCTTGCCAATCTATTGCCTTTATAGGCGCAGAATTAGACACTGTCGGGATGTCAGCAAGACTCACAAACCAAAGAATTCTGGACATCCAAAAGTATGTTAGTATCATACTACTCAGCAGAAAGATCAGGGCCAGATTTGTCCTGAAGGTACTAGGTCTTATGGCTGCGGCCATCATACTCCTTCCTTTAGCTCGCTTCCACATGCGTCTCCTGCAATGGATGTTGTTCACCCAGTGGTCATTCCAGCAGCTTCCCATGCGCCACGAGATCTTCGTGACTCAATCTTGCAAGAGTCACCTAACCTGGTGGATGTCTTCTCCACAACTCCATCAGGGCCGACTGTTTGTTCCCTCAGTTCTGGTTGCCACAGTCACTTCGGATGCCTCTCTGATCGGGTGGGGGGGCATTATCAGGGCAGGATGGTCCACGGGACTTGGCAACCCATAGAATACCATCTGCACATAAATGTCCTAGAGATGAGAGCGGTGCTTTTAATGTTGCAAGCCCTCAGTGACTTTCTTCCTTTAGGGACTATTGCAGTTCAGACGGACAACATGTCCGTAGTCTGGTATATCAACAAACAGGGCGGGACCAAGTCCTAGCCACTGTGTCGAGAAGCTCTCAGACTTTGGCAATGGGCGATCTCCTCTCATCGGTTTCTGATAGCAACACATATCCCCGGGAAATCCAACCTATTAGCGGACAGACTGAGCAGAGCTATTCTCATGCCACAAGAGTGGTCTCTCAAACAATCAGTAGTGGACGGGATTTTTTCAGAAGTGGGGCGTCCCTTGCTGCGACCTTTTTGCTACACCCCAAAACAGCAAATGCCCAGACTTCTTCTCCCTCTTTCCACTTCCAGGCAATCCCCCCAGAGACGCTCTAACCTAGGATTGGCACCGGGGACTTCTTTATGCCTTTCCTCCATTTCCGCTGATACCTCAAGTGATTCAGAAAGCTACCGTCTTGAGAGCCAAATTGATTCTCATTGCCCCTTACTGGCCTCGACAAATTTGGTTTCCGTCCCTTCATCGTCATCTCTTGGTTCAACCTTGGCATCTGGATCCAATTCCAGATTTTCTGACCCACCAGTCGGGTCATCTGCACCAGGCCATTCATTCTCTCAACCTCACTGCTTGGTTGCTCCACTTCCTTCCTTAGCCAGGCTTCCTATGATTTCTAATCCCGTGCGAGATATCATAGTAGCTTCTCTAAAGTCCTCTACCAGAAGGATTTATGCTAGTAAATGGTGGCGTTTTTCCTTCTGGGCAAAGTCTAGGGACATAGATCCCTTTACAGCTCCAGTACAGTCAGTCTTGGACTTCCTAGCTGAGATTTTTCAGTCAGGTTCTTCTTCCTCGACAGTTAAGGTTCAGCTGGCAGTGATCTCAAATTTTCATGTTGGCTTAGCAGATCAAAACATAATGTCTCACAAGCTTTGCAAAGCCTTTCTTAGAGGGATCTTTCTGCTGAAACCACCAGTCAAAGATCCTCCTCTGGAATGGGACCTGAATTTAATGCTGGCATCCTTGATTCTGCCCCCCTTTGAACTGGCTGCTACATGCTCATTAAAGTTTCTTTCCTGGAAGACAATTTTTCTGGTTGCTGTTACTTCAGCCAGGAGGGTGTCTGAACTTCACGCTCTGTGTGTCCGTCCCCCATACTTGGTTTTCCACAAAGACAGAGTGTCTTTAAGAACTAATCCATCTTTTTTGCCCAAGGTTGCTTCCCAGACGAATATTAACCAATCTATTGAATTGCCAGTTTTTTTCCCTAATTATTCTGACAGAGCAGAACAGAAACTTCATTGTTTGGATGTCCATCGCCAACTCAGATATTACTTAGACAGAACTAAACAATTCAGAAAATCTGATCAACTGTTTCTTTCTTATGCAGAAAACAGAAAAGGTCTTCCGGTCTCCAAGGTGACCTTATCCAGATGGCTGTCTTCTATCATTTCTCATGTTTATCTCCTTAGGGGCAAGCAACTGTCCTCGAAACCAAACGCACATTCTACCAGGCGCCTAGCCACTTCCACAGCATTTCAGGATAGACTACATATTGACACCATTTGTGCGGCAACCACTTGGTCCACCCCTCACACCTTTGTCTCTCATTACAAATTGGACTTGGCCTCCAGGGACAGGGCTAGGTTTGGTTCCACAGTTCTCAAGAGTGTTCCATTGAGCCACCCAGGATAGAGGTGCTAGGGACGCGGTCCCATCCAGCAAGAATGAAGGCGAGTTTGACAACTTAACATTAAGAAGTTATGTACCTACCATAACGTTCCATGTTAGTTGTCTTCTCTCGCCTTCTTTCTTGCGTCCCTCCCTCCTTCCCCCTAGCCTGGACAGATCTTGAAATTGTACTCTTCTCTGGGTACTGTTCATCCTTTCTATGGACTTCCAGTTGGAAGTATCACTAGTCTTTAGTGGCTATTTGCTGTTTTTCTTTCCACATTTAGTCCTCCTTCTTCCTTTCTGGGAAGAAGGTTACTAGCAGGGTTTTTTCATAGCTACCAAACGAGATCTGGGGTAGTCACGCCTTGCATCATGGGATATAGGGTTGCTTCAATCTGGTAAAATTAGCTCTCGAGCTTAGCAAGTGCCGAGTCGGAGCCGAGGATCAGCTCTGAACCCATCCAGCAAGAAAGAAGGCAAGAGAAGACAACTAACATGGAACGTTATGGTAGGTACATAACTTCTTATTTTTGGTCGCCATTACTTCTGCCAGACATATCTCTGAGTTTCAAGCCTTATGCATCAAGAGTCCGTACTTGATTTTTCATAGAGATAGTGTCATTGAGAACTAATCCTTCCTTTCTGCCAAAAGTGATCTCTGAAATGTCCATTAACCAAACCATTGAATTGCCAGTTTTCTTTCCCAACTATTCAAACAAAGGAGAGTATTGCCTACATACCCTAGATATTCACAGGCAAATTCGCTTCTACTTGAACAGGACTAAGACCTCTCGTAAATCAGACCAGTTATTTTTGGCCTATTCTGGACCTTGATTAGGATGTGCTGTTGCTAAAGTCACATTGGCTAGATGGTTGAAAGACTGTGTGACCTTCATTTATACACAACGTAATATTCCATTGCCTACTACCATAAAGCCTCATTCAACAAGGTCGGTGGCAACTTCTGGTGCCTTCCATGCCAGAACTTCTTTACATGACATCTGTGCAGCTGCAACTTGGGCTACGCCTCATACCTTCATCAATCATTACAAATTGGATTTGGCCTCCAGGGGAAGAGCATCTTTTGGTTCTATGGTGCTCAGGAATGTCCTTCCATGAGAGCCTCCCAGGAATAGAGGTAGCTGGGGACTCTGTCCCACACGTAAGGAATGAACGAGGATTAACAATATCAGATAAAGAAGTTATGTCTTACCATAACGTTCCGTCTGTATTGTTGATCCTCGTTCAGTCATTATGACCACCCCTCCTTCCCCCTCCTGTGGCTTCTAGTGGATCTCACTGTCCGGTGCTTTTAGGTCATTTGACCAGAGGTAGCCTCTACCTTCTTTGACTTACAAACTCAATCTGAGGTAACAGGGAGAGGGGAATTCTGGGTAAGAGTTTTAGCTCGAGAGTTTGTAGCTGACGCGAGCTTGGAAGATGACCGGCTCAGTTCTGAGGTCAGAACCAATACCCACACGTAATGACTGAATGAGGATCAACAATACAGATGGAACATTATGGTAAGACATAACTTCTTTTTATCAAATGATGAAATGAGCAAATGCTCTTTCATCGATCCGATAAGGTCGAAACCACTAAAAAGCGAAGACATGGAACAGCGATTTAAAAAAAAAAAAAAGTTTAAACACAAAATGAAGTGGGGTGTTTCACCCCCACACCACCCGTTTGTGCCCCCTACAACCCCATACTTAAATAAACAACTCTCAGATTGCACCATAGTGGAGGAAATGACAATGTCCCAAAGATGGCCCACCAATTTTTTTTCTCCCCTTGGAAAAAAATCGATGGTCCATGACTTTGCTCTTTAGTGGTTTCGACCTTGTCAGTTCAATGAAAGAGCAGTTACTCTTTTCATCATTCAACAAGGTAATATAGGGCCTAGTAACTGTGTTGTTGAGAGAGGTGATAGAGAGTTTGTGCTGTGTGAGTGTTTTGTGGAAAAAGAGGAGGAGGTTTTTTTTTTTTTTTGGATTCAGTATTAGTTGGTTGTCAGAGAGCCAGGTTATGACAGAAGGGAAGATTTGCTGAGTGAGAGTTAGAAGGTTGGGTATGCTGTGGGCAGAGGAGATGAGAGTAGAGTCATTGGTATATTGTAGAAGTGTAGAGAGGTTAGTAGCAGAGTCAAGTTTGTTACTGAATATGTTAAATAGGAGGGGACCCAGAATAGATCCTTGAGGAACACCAGTGCTTACATGGAGAAATGGAGAGTGGACAGTTAGCCAGTGGACGGATCGTTGCCTGCTAGAGATGGAAACTTGAGAACCAGTGAATTTGTTTGTTTATTTATTATTTATTTATATTTGTTTATTGGGAAATTCCGACTGGACACAGGTCCTTTTCCAGTGGAGGCCCTGGGAGAAAAGCTCCACAAGTACAAATAGTACGGGAAAAAAACATACAATAAATACTGAGTAATAGACTGTGGTTACAAATTGAGGAGGCAAAGAAACCTAAGAGTTATGGTGATAAATCGTGTTTAGTGGCAGATAAAAATATATAAACTGTACTGATTGGGTAGGATTTATGTTAGTCTGAGTTGGAGCAGGAACAGAGCCAGTGCATTTTTAGGTCGGACTTGTGAGTGGTTTTGAATATACTTACTGGATGGTAACTTGGTTATCGGGGGGCGGTCCATATATGGCACAGGAGAATAGGGCTTCTCCTGCTGAGTGTTTGGGTTTGGTGGTAAGAAGTAGAGTTTTGCTGTTTGATCGTAGGGTTCTAGAGGAGCAGTAGGGTTGGAGAAGGTTTTGAAGAGATGGGATCTTATGAGGGTGGTTTACTAGTTTGTGGGAAAAAGAGGGATTATTCAGGTGAAGAAGTTGTGGGAGCTCAGGCCAGTCAAGTTCCCTAACTGTGTTACAGTGGTGACTGCGGTAGGATGCGCCCATTGCAAATTTTGCAATTTTATTGTAGCAGGTTTCAAGTCTGTTTAGGTCAGACTGTCTAAGGTTGGTGAGTATGGGAGAGGAGTAGAGTAATGTGGAGATTAGCTGCGAGTTGGCAATAGAGTTTCTGACTGCCTTGGTTAGGTATTGTTTGTTTCTATATAGTGCCCCAAGTTGTTTGTGTACTTTTTATGGTAAGAGATATATGGAGGTCAAATTTGAGATTTTTGTCAATCTCCACACCAGGAAGTTTGGTGTGCTCTGATGGGGAGATGATTGTGTTGTTTTTGGCATGAATGTTGAAGTGGGTGGAAGTTTGGTTAAATTTGATGGGTTGGAAAATAAGGAGTTTGGTCTTGCTGAGATTGAGTAGAAGTTGGGCATTAGATAAACAGCTTCCTACAGATGTGAATGACTCTTGTGTGATGTTTCAAAGTTCTGGTAAAGTGGGGGCAGAGCAGATGAGGGTGGAGTCATCTGTGTGTTGTATGAGAGTAGCATGTTTGGTGGAGGTATGAAGGTTGTTGGTGAATACTGAAAATAGTAGAGGCCAAGGATGGAGCCTTGGACACCAAGAGTTGTGGGGAAATGAGGAGATAGCTGATCTTGCCAGACAACTAATTGCTGCTGGCTGGACAGATAACTATGGAACCAGTTGGTGGTAGAGTGGGAAAAGGAGAGATTATTGAGAAAAGAGCAAAGTATATTATGTGATATTATATCAAAAGTCTTTGATAGGTCCAGAAATATAGTGGTGGAGAATAAGCCATTGTTTTTATGTTGTAGGATTGTGTTGGTGAAGGAGCGCAAGGCAGTGGTAGTGCTGTGATATGGCCTGAAGCCATAATGGGTTTTGGAGAGGAGATTATATAGCTAGGAGTAGTTTAATACCTGAAAGTTAATGCATTTCTCAAGGATCTTGGAGAGTGGAGAAAGGATAGCAATGGGGAGGTAATTGGAAAGGTCAGTGTAGGGGAATGGTGTATGAAAATTTTCATGGAGTAGGCACATAGCTTTCTGATATGGAGAGGTTAATTTAATATGGAAATTGGATAGGCTAGGGCAGGGGTGGGCAAACCTTTTGATTCGTGGGCCACATTGAGTTCTAACATTTGACAAAGGGGCCGGAACAGGAGCAGATAGATGGCATGCTTTGAAAACATCACCTCATTGGGGGAAAAATACACATCTTGGGATATGGAGAAAACATGTGCTTTCATTTCCAATGAAAATGAAGAAAAGCATTACAATAAAATCTCTGACTTCGAAATGAGTCTTTAAACACTGAAAATCAAATAAATGACCATTTTATTTTAAAGCACTGAAAGTTCTGTTATCCTTCAGAATATCACCATCACTCTCCTCCTGACTGTCTTTTTTTTCAAAAACAGTAGGAGATGCAGATGTACTTGTCCTGTTCCTTTTATTCAATTTGTTTCCCCTTTGCTGAGCCTTCAAATTAGCTGCCACCTTCTCAGCAGCAGCTTCCCGTTCTTTTGTTGAGAGCTTGCTAGCATAATTAGCGTGCTTTGTGGCAAAGTGACGGCTAATATTATTCTCTTTAAAACCGCCACAGTTTCTTGGCATATCAGGCAAACAGCAGATGATCGGTGTTCAGTGAAAAAATATTTAGTTGTCCACTCCTTATTGAACACTCGACATTCTCTGTCCACTTTCCTTTTCTTGGGTCCGCTCATCTTCATAGAGGCGGTGGGTCAAAGGTAAAGTGCAAGCGTGGAGTAATAGGCCTACGCTTCACCTCAACAAAGCCAATATATCTAGAGTGCGCCATCTAGTGAGGAAACATCAGAATTGCAGGGGAAATAAAACATTAACAAGGTTAATTTATTTTTTTCAAGTTTGGCGGGCGAATCAAAGCGTTTAACGGGCATGTGGCCCCGGACGTGGTTGCCATGCCTGGGCTAGGGTATTGGCTGACATTTTTAGATATTCTGTGGGAAGGTTGTCAGGTGCGAGTTTTGTGGGCTTAAGTTTTGTCAGAAGTCTTTTTATATAGGAGCTAGGTACTGCGGAGAAGGTGAAAGAGGGGGGTGGAAAATTGGGGTTGAGGGGATAGCTGATGACTAGTGTTTTTTTTTGGCTAGGGATAGTATGGTTTCAGTGAAGTGTTTGTTAAGAGAGTCAGCTTTACTGCTGGAGATGGAGGGGATGGTAGATGGGGGGTGCCTAGTTTACCTGGGTGGAGTATGGAGTTTATTGTGGACCAGAATTGCTTAGGATTGTGATGGGAGGAGTTTAGGGTAGACTGATAGTAAAGGGCTTTATCTGTTTTTATTTGCTTTTTAACCTTGTTACACAGTTCAAGGAAGGATTGCCTAGCAGAGGGTGATTTTGTTTGGTGCCAGTGTTCTCATGCTTTAGCTGTAATTTTTATCAGTCCTGTGTAGTTTTTTTGAAGCCGGGGGAGCTTGCAGTTTTGACTGTGGTGTATCTTAGGGGAGCATGGGTGTTTAGGATGTTGAGGAAGGTGCTGTTGAAGTAGATGGCTTCATCTAGCTTAAGATATTTTAGCCATCACTAAAGTCCACAATAAGCTAGGTTCCCTCTATCGCTGTAAAAGTTATATAACCACCGAATCTTGAATTGCAATAGCCAGGACCCACCTCCTATCTACTCTACTTTATGCATCCCCAATTCTAACTAATCTTTACAAAACTGACCTTAATAAACTTTCCATCTGTTACAGCAAAATCGCTAGATTCACTACCAATGCCAAATCATGATCCCACCACTGCCTTTCCCTACAAGCCTTGCACTGGCTTGAATTTCAAAACCTATTAAGGTACCATCAACTCCGCTTAGCTCATCTAATTCTGTACGATCCCAAGAAAAACCCTGACCTGACAGGCATGCTGAACCTCTACAATTCAAATAGACAACTTTGGTCCTCCAACAAAGCCTTAATCGAAACCATCACATGCAAAAAACAACTCAAGGAAATCACTATTTGCCCATGAAATAGCAAAAATATGGAACAACCTCCCCCTTGATCTCAGACTACAAAACTCCACACCCTCCTTCAAAAGCCTACTTAAAACATACCTCTTCACCAACTATCTATGCAACTGTAATTGTCCCCCTGAAGCCTCTTCCACTCACTATTTCTACACCCCATCTGTCCTGGACAACACAAACACCACCATCTAACTATACCTATCCATGTCTGAGCAATAGCCTATATATGAGTGTATGTATATGCATGTGTGTATACGTGTGTGTGTGTGTGTGTGTGTGTGTGTGTGTGTGTGTATATATATATATATATATATATATATATATATAGAGAGAGAGAGAGAGAGATACGTGTATGTGTATATGGGTTCTGTTCAGAAGCTCAAAATAGAAGCCGCGGTGATACAGCGGTAGCGTTGCCTCACAGCAAGAGGTTCTCCTGTTTGATTCACAGCTGGAGTGCCTTTTGTGTGGAGTCTTCATGTCCTCCCCGCGGTCGAGTGGCCTCCGAAAGACATGCGTGAATGGGCGTGCCTTCGCTAAAGGTTGGGCATCGGGCTGGCAACTCGGCACCATAAAAAATCTACTGCCAATTATTAGGGGACCGGATTTCCGCTGTGGCGACCCCTAACCGGGAAAAAACAAAAAGACAAACAAAAAAAACCTCAGAAGCTCGAAATACTGAAATCTCAAATTTCAGTATTTTGAGCCAAAGAAGCCGAAACCACACAATACTGACAGTTCAGAAGCGCGAAATTCAAAACCTCGAATTCTGGAGGTTTTGAATTTTGCACTTCTAAAGTTCTGCTATGGTGATGTATTCAGGTAAGTGTGTGTGTGTGTATGTGTGTTAAGGGGTTTGGGTAGGGACTGTGGTGTGTGTCAGTGTGTTTTGTTGCTGTGATGTGTGTGCATGAAGAGAAAGTAGCTTGTGTGGTGGTGTTTTATGTGTGTTTGTATGTAGTGCGACCTCGGAGTCAGAATATTTAAGTAGGGGGGGTGTGTGGGGTGCAGCCCCCCACATGGGGGGTGCAGGGGGGCTTGCCCTGTAGTAGAGTGATTGTGTGTGTTTGTGTGGTGGATGTTGTGTGTGTGTGTGTGTTTGTGTGTGTGTGTGTGTGTGTGTGTGTGTGTGTGTGTGTGTGTGTGTGTAGTAAAACCGCAAAATTCAAAACCTCCTGTATTCGAGGTTTTGAATTTCGCAGATTTTAGCTTTTGTTGTTTTGTGGATTCCACTTGTTGGGCTGAAGATACTGAAATTCGAGAATTCAGTATTTCGAGCTTCTGAAGTGAATCCGTGTATATATGTATATATTTACTTATATATATATATATATATATATATATATATATATATATATATATATATATATATATATATATGTATGTATATATGAGAACACTTTATAAGCTAGAAATACTGAAATCTCTAATTTCAGTATCTCGAATTCATAAAGTGGAAGGATTGGAAGATCGCAACCTCATAAGCATGCAATTCAAAATCTCAAATGCGGGAGATTTGGAATTAGCAATTTTGGTGTTGTGCTGTGTTCGTGGATTCAGGTAAGTGTTTATGTTTAAGGGTGTTGGGTAGGGGCTGTAGTATGTGTTAGTGTGTGTTGTTACTGTGATGTGTGTGAGCGAGAGGAATGTAGTTTGTGTGGTGGTGTTTTGTGTCTGTGTGTATGTAGTGCAACCTTGGAGTTAGAATATTTAATTAGAGGGGGTGTGGGGAGTGCTGGGGGGCTTGCCCACCTGCATGTAATAAGGGTAGGTGTGTGTGCTTATTTAGTTGTGTGCGTGTGTGTTGTAATCGTGTCTGAAAGTGTTGGGAGTTTGAATTTCGCAGTTTTGCGGTTTCGGGATTTAGGGCTTCGTAATTTGTGGTTTCGGGTATTTGGATTTTCTACTTTATGGGCTCGAGATTCTGTAATTCAAGATTTCAGATTTTCGAGGTTATAAAGTGAATCATATATATATATATATATATATATATATATATATATATATATACACACAAATAAAATAATGTATGTGTATATATGGGTATGTGCTCTTACATGTATATTTGCTTTAATGTATATACGGAAACGTAAACATTTATGTACTCTTATTCAATGTGAAATATCTTGCAATGCTCTGCCAGGTTCTTATCTACTCTCATTGTATATTTTGTATACTTGTATTTTCAACCAAAAGGGGGAATATCCTCTTACTGTATACTAGCCACTGTAAAGTCTACAATCTGTATGCTACTACTTTGCAATGTCTCTTTTGTAAATTTTTCTTCTCTCTGTAAACTTATGGAGTGTTTTGCCACAGGAATCCACTGAAAACAGAGACTTGTCTTATTGGACTATCCTGGCAAACAAATATTAAATAAATAAATAAAGTTGTTGTCATGGGCTTTAGCTATTGTTTGGGTGAAAGAGAGTAATGCAGTGTCATTGCTATGGTGGGGTCTGAAGCCATGCTGGGTAGCATTAAGGAGGTTGTTGCCAAGAAGGTGTTTGATTAGTTGACTATAGATGCATGATTTTGGATAGAGAGGCAGGATAGCAATAGGTCTAAAGTTGGAGGGATCATAAGAGTTTCCGCCTTTATGGAGAGGGATTGTATAAAAGGATTTCCATATGTCTGGGACAAGGTTCATAGTTCATAGGTGTGTACTAGGCTAATGGCCCTGAAGGAAGAAACTGTTGCAAAAGAAAGTAAAATCCCATGAGTGGAGGAGCTCCCTGGTCAGCCTCAGTAAGAAGCTGAGATCCCTTATAAGATCCTCCAAAGCTAGCTACGAAAACAAAATCACCACTAAATCCAAGGACAACCACAAAGCATTCTATAGCTATGTCAAGAATCTAGATGGCAACACCCAGATCTGCTCTGAGTTACAACACACAGGCACGAAAATTACAGAACCAACTGATATTGCTAACATCCTGGCAGATCGGTTCAGTGCTAACTTTACCCCCCTCTCACCCCCTAAAGTGCCCATATCTATACAGGAAAAATGCAGAGTCCCTGTAATCACAACTACTCAGGTAAAAGCTGCACTCTCTAAATCCCAAAACACAGCATCCATGGGACTGGACAACATCCCAGGCTGCGTTTTACATGAACTTCAGAATGAACTGGCTCCCCACTTAAGCACCATTTTCAATAATAGCCTCGCATCAGGCTTTGTGCACACTGAATGGCACACAGCAACAGTTATCCCACTGCACAAAGGGGGAGCCACCACTGATCCTGGGAACTATCGATCTATTAGCCTGACGACCCTGGTCTGCAAGGCCATGGAACGTATCATCATGTAACTCATAAACAAAGACATTGGTAACCTCCAAACTCTGGATCCCACCCAGTTCAGGTTTGTGAAAGGAAGATCATGCCTCCTGAACCTGATTGACTTCTCTGAGGCAGTCACCAAAGCCGTGGATGAGGGTAAGGTGGTTCACACAGCCTATCTTGACCTTGCCAAGGCTTTCGACACCATCCCCCATTCTGGAATTATAGCTAAACTCACTAAACTAGGTATAAATCCCTACGTCACAAGATGGGTTGCCAACTGGCTCACTGACAGAACCCACACTGTAAAAGGTGCAGACTCCAAATCTGACCTCAAAACAGTGACAAGTGGAGTACCACAGGGTTCTGTCCTGGGACCGCTCCTGTTTGGTATCTACTTCTCTGAAGTACAGGCTAACACAGAAGTTCTCTGGCTAATGAAGTTCACAGATGACTGCAAACTAGGAGCCATAATCAAGTCCCCAAATGATGTGGACAGCCTACAGAAGGGCCTCACTGAGACAGATGCCTGGTGTCAAAGCTATGGCCTCAAGCTCAATGCCAAAAAGTGCAGTGTCATCCCCTTTGGTAAAAACTCTGTACCCATGAACTACCACATAGGCAGCAATCTACTTAATACTGAATGCGTGATAAGAGACCTTGGGACCCAGGTGGACAGTAGTCTCTCCTTTGATAGTCACATCACCACAGTAGTCAGGAAGTCCTTCTACATGGCACACCTTATCATAAAAGGGTTCTCATCCAGGAAAAAAGAGGTCATTGTTCCCCTCTACTCGTCACTCATTAGACCCATTATAGAGTACAGTGCCCCTTTTGGAATGTACCTCACAAGACATCTGCAGCAGCTGGAAAGGCCACAGAAGTACCTCACAAAGAGGATTACTGGCCTCAAACAAATGCCCTACACTGACTGCTTCAAAAAACTCCAGTTTTACTCCGTAGCATATTGCCTACTCCGTGGTGATCTCTGCCTAACATATAAAGCTATGTCAAACCCAGAGCTGTTGGACATGCTACACCTAAAGAAATCCCAATCCATCTGAGCTACATGCTCTAAGGACCTAAACCTTGTCACCACAATAAACAGGACACACTGGAGGGATAGATTCCTGTCCCAGAGACTTCCTATACTCTGTAACAAGCTACCCATCTATGTCAAGCAAAGTTCTTCATTAGCAGTCTTCAAGAAAAATCTTGATGAGTGGATGGGAAATAGGAAATACACCCCAGGGATTACTTCTGTGTATCTGCTGGACCAGGGGTGGGCAAACTTTTTGATTCGTGGGCCACATTGAGTTCTAACATTTGACAAAGGGGCCGGAACAGGAGCAGATAGATGGCATGCTTTGAAAACATCACCTCATTGGGGGAAAAATACACATCTTGGGATATGGAGAAAACATGTGCTTTAATTTCCAATGAAAATGAAGAAAAGCATTACAATAAAATCTCCTGACTTCGAAATGAGTCTTTAAACACTGAAAATCAAATAAATGACCATTTTATTTTAAAGCACTGAAAGTTCTGTTATCCTTCAGAATATCACCATCACTCTCCTCCTGACTGTCTTTTTTTTCAAAAACAGTAGGAGATGCAGATGTACTTGTCCTGTTCCTTTTATTCAATTTGTTTCCCCTTTGCTGAGCCTTCAAATTAGCTGCCACCTTCTCAGCAGCAGCTTCCCGTTCTTTTGTTGAGAGCTTGCTAGCATAATTAGCGTGCTTTGTGGCAAAGTGACGGCTAATATTATACTCTTTAAAAACCGCCACAGTTTCTTGGCATATCAGGCAAACAGCAGATGATCGGTGTTCAGTGAAAAAATATTTAGTTGTCCACTCCTTATTGAACACTCGACATTCTCTGTCCACTTTCCTTTTCTTGGGTCCGCTCATCTTCATAGAGGGGCGGTGGGTCAAAGGGTAAAGTGCAAACGTGGAGTAATAGGCCTACGCTTCACCTCAACAAAGCCAATATATCTAGAGTGCGCCATCTAGTGAGAAAACATCAGAATTGCAGGGGAAATAAAACATTAACAAGGTTAATTTATAAAATTTTTTCAAGTTTGGCGGGCCGAATCAAAACGTTTAACGGGCCGCATGTGGCCCCCGGGCCGTAGTTTGCCCATGCCTGTGGCCAGTGGCACAGGAAAATAACTTTCTTGGGTGGCGTAAGCTATGGACCCTTGCTGGCTAGGCTTACGTAGGCCCTTGGGACGATAGCCTAGTACCTACCTATGAACCTATGAGCCTTTACAAGCCTAGCCCATAGGATTACTCTGGCATCATGCCACCCGACTTTAGTTCTCAGTGTCTCTGTTGAGTAAAGCCACTGGAGTGATCCCTGGAGTGAATTTTCTATTTCCCATCTACTCATCAAGATTTCTCTTAAAGAGGGGAAGTGAGGTTCATAGGTTGGTAGTAGGCTATCGGCCCTAGGGCCTATACAAGCCCAGCCATAACAATTCAGTGGCTATTTCTTCCCACACTATTTACTTCCCTGGACCCCTGTCTAGCTGGGCGACTGACGTGATCCCCGGGGTGAATTTCCTTTCTCCCGTCCAATCGTCAAGGTTCCTTTTGATGAGGGCCAAAGAGGCACTCTGCTTGATATGTATGGGCAGTCTATTCCAGAGTCTGGGTGCTCTGCTTGACATGTATGGGAAGTCTGTTCCATAGTATGGCCAGTCTCTGGGTTATGAACCTGTCCCTCCAGCATGTTCTGTTGATTGTGGTAATGAGGTTGAGGTCTCTGGAGCATGTGGTGTGGAGGGATTGGGATTTCTTTAGATGTAGCATTTCTAACAGAGCTGAGTCAGACATGGCTTTGTAAGTCAGAGATCACCTCTAAGTAGGCGATATGAGACAGAGAATAGTTGGAGTTTTTTTGTCTGTCCATATAGGACAAATGTTTAATGCCTAGGATCCTCTTTGTGAGGTACTTTGCAGCCTCTCCAGTTGTTGCAGGTATTTAGTAAGGTACATGTCAAAAGGGGCACTGTACTCAATGACTGGCCTAATGAGGAAAGAGTAAAGTGAGACAATGACCTCCTTCTTCCTGGATGCAAAACCCTTAGTAATGAGATGTGCCACATAGAAGGACTTTCTGACCACAGTGGCAATGTGATGGCCAAAAGACAGGTTGCTGTCAATCTATCTCTTATAATGCCTTCTGTGTTCAGTGGACTACCATCAATGTGGTAATTCATGGGAACCAGGTTTTTCCTAAAGGGGGTGATGACACATTTTTTGGCATTGAGCTTAAGGCCATGGTTCTGACACCAGTCGTTGGTCTCATTGAGGCCTTTCCGTAGGATGTCAACATCAATCGGGGAGTTAATAGCTTCATAAATGGAATAATTGATAAGACTAGTGACAGGGGAGGCAATGGATTGTGCAGCTATTTTTAGGAAATGGGAGGGTAGTTGGTTGGCAGAAGTGGAGCATAGCTTAAGTTTACATTGGAGAGATTTAATAGTGGTGATGGGAACTGGTTGGAAATGGGAATGTACTGAGAAGAATTTTGTTTTGGGGTGATAGAGGGGTTGAGTCAGAAATATTATTTTGTGTAAGTGTTTGGATCATTTCTATGAAGCAATTTTTAAGGAGGGTGGCAGTTTCAGTAGCAGTGTTGTGTGGAAAAGGGTTGGAAGTAGTAGGGTTACCAGGGTGGAGCAGATTGCTGTTGGTAGTTCAGAATTGTTTTGGATTGTTGTATGGGCTACATTGGGTAGAGGAGAAGAAAGCTTTCTTCTCTTTAATGACTAGTCTTTTGGTCATGTTTCTGAGCTCTTTGTATTGCTGTAATAAGAGAGGGATTTGTTTTTGAAACAGGCTTTCCAAGTAGGATCTCTATTGCGCATGATTGAGTGGGTTTGCTTAGTAAGCCAGGGGACATATTTGGATTTAATTCAGATTTTTCTCGAGGAAGCAATAGAATCAAGTGTGTCAAGGAAAATCTTATTGAGGGATTCTACAGTCTCATTGACAGGGAGCTGGTATAGGAAGGACCAAGTAATGCTCGATAGCTTGGAGTTAAATTTATCTGGGTCAAAGTGGGTAAGGCTATGACATACTTTGTAAATGTGATGTTTGGGAGAATGTTGGGTGAATCTGTGAATAAAGGTTAGGGAGTGGTCACATAAAGAGTTAGGAAGTATGCCATGGTTGAGATAGTGGTTAGGAGCTGAGGTGAGGATCCAGTCAAGGATAGTTCCAGATGAGGAGTTTCAGTTCTAGTTGGGGTAGTTATGTGCTGGTGAAATCCATGAAGGTCGAGACTGTGGGTAGGGGATGAGGGGGACAGTTTAGACCAGTCTTTGTTGACATCTCCAAGTATGGTGGTTTCATAGGATATATTGAGTGAGCCAGGAATGAAAATTTTCTAGGATGGGAATGTTATTGCCAGGGGGAATGTATATAGAAGCTATGGCAAATCTTTTGCGAGGGTTAAGGTGACAGTTTAGGATAAGAATTTCTGCAGGTGAGAAGCAAGGGACAGAGATAGAGAGTGGAGAAGGTTGATCTGTTCGGAGTAGAGGATAGCAACCCCCCCTCGCTTGTCGCTTCTATCTGAGAGAAAGATATTGTAACCAGGAGGTAAGATTTCAGAGTTGAGGATGTGGGGTTTAAGCCAGGTTTCAGATAGAGTTAGAATGTGGGGAGATGTGTCAGCAATTCAAGAGTGAAGTTCTGTTATGTTATTTACAATGCTTTGGACATTTAGAGAGTAAATTATTAGAGATTTGGGTGAGGGAGTGTTGGTATGATGGGATAGGTGATTGAGAGAGGTTAGAGTTGTGCTATTGTGTGGGGATGAGGCAGGAGGTCCTGGGTTGGGGTGGATGTCCCAGTCCAGGAGAAGTGTGTCAATGAATGTATGAAGATAAATAAGTAGGTTCAGAGTAGTAGGCTGAGGTTGTCTTGGTTTCAGACTTGTGGAGAGAGAAGAACTAGAATGTGTGGTAAATTTGAAGAGGTGAGATGGGAAAGAGAGAAGGTAAGATTGATTGTGAGTGAGGGATAGTGAGGGTGTTAAGTGAATAAGGGAGAGTAGGTGATATTGGTTGGTAGTGGAGTGGTGTATGGTAAGAGGTTGTTAGTAAGAGTAGGAAGAAGAGAAAGCTGGCAGAGAGAGCGGCCACGTGATTGCTGTTGTGACTTCCCTGTGAGCAAACAGAAGCACATTCTGCCAAGCATGTGGCTTTAATAACAAAGTGCATGGGGGCAGAAGAAGTAACTAGTGTTGTGCTTAGTGTATAGTACATGCAACATGTAGAAGTGTGCCCACAGCATGCAGGAAATCTGCATGTTACTGTAGTCTCTGTTATTTTCCAATATGCATATTCCCTGAACACTGTGAAGGGGAAGTGGTCCACACACACACACACACACACACACACACACACACACACACACACACACACACACACACACACACACATTATAAAGGCACTGCCCATTGTGCACTGCATTTTTACTACCACTGATAAGCCCACTGGGCAGCCTGCTGCTGATGCCTGCCATACTGCCTGCTGTCTCATGCTACTTTAGGGGCTGTGGATATTACTTTCCAGCTGTGCATTTGGTTATTGAACCTGTGGCATGACACCACAATTTTCTGTTTGCCCAAGGGTATTTGTCAATCGCAGTCATATTTTTCTGCAGCTGAATATCACTTCAGCCATATGTCCCCTACCAAATGTATGAGACAGAAATGTCTTGCTGTCTAGGTACCTGAACCAAAAGGCAGGTAAATGTTCCAATTGAAATGTCTACTTGACGTGACTTGTTGAGAGTGGGTGCACTTCATATGCATCTGACTGCAGCAAGCTATTTCCATTCCTTTCATTTTCATCCAAAAATATCTGTAGAGCTGTGCACAAACGTTCATTATCATTTAGAGTGGGCCTAGGGATGCAGGCTGTGTGTTAAAGCATAAGATGGTTACATGATCACTTTGATCAAGGACTTGCTTCTGTGGATGCAAGGATTAGATTGGTGGATTTGTTTCTTGTTTTTGCTTCTGTTGTCCCTTTGTCAGACAGGTATGCTTGCCTATTGCAGCTTTCTTCATATCCGCATGACTGTTTTTTTTTTTATTCATGTAAATTGTGGTATGTATGTTTATTATGAGTACTTTGAGAGACTGATGAATGAAGAGAATGAGAGACAGAGAGAATGTCGAATGATGTGGGCAAAGTGAATCAGGAAGTGCAGCAGATCAGCAAGGAGGAAGTAAGGACCGCTATGAAGAGGATGAAGAATGGAAAGGCTGTTGGTCCAGATGACATACCTGTGGAAGCATGGAGTTGTTTAGGAGAAATGACAATGGAGTTTTTAACCAGATTTTTTTTATGAAATATTGGAAAGTGAGAGGATGCTTGAGGAGTGGAGAAGTGTTTTGGTGCAGATTTTTAAGAATAAGGGTGATGTGCAGAGCTGTAGTAACTACAGAGGGATAAAATTGATTGGACATAGCAGGAAGTTATAGGAGAGAGAGTGGAAGCTAAGTTAAGAAGGGAGGTGGTGATTAGTGAACAACAGTATGGTTTCATGTGAGGAAAGAGCACTACAGATGCGATGTTTACCCTGAGGGTGTTGATGGAGAAATATAGAGAAGGTCAGAAGGATAAAGCACTCTCATCCAACTACACAAACAACTCAGAGGACAAGTAAATTCTACTGAAGGCAAATTTGAGGTAAGTTTGGCCTCCCAGGCCAAATACAACCACAAAGCTATCTTTAGCTATGTCTGCAACCTAAAAGGCAATACACAATTGTGTGCAGAGCTCATTGTAAATGGAGCCACCTATACTGAGCCAGAAGATATAGCAAACCTCCTGGTTGATAAATTCAGCTCCAACTTTACGCCTCTCTCCCCATCAACCTTTCCTCAGGAAATATCATGAAATATAATTCCCCCTACTATCATTAGGGAACAGGTCTTCAATGCTATCTCTAAAAGCAAGAACACTACATCAATGGCCGAGACAATACCCCAGGATGCCTTCTAAATAGCATGAAACATTGCCTTTGAGATTACTATTTAACTGTAGCCTCCAAACAGGCTCTGTGCCTCATGAATGGAGAATGGCAACAGTCATCCCTCTGCACAAAGATGGGCCAGCTACAGACCCTGGAAACTACAGGCCTATAAGTCTCACTTGCCTTATATGTAAAGCCATTGAGGGAATTATCATGCTGATGATCAATAGAGATATAGTAAACCTCCAGAAATTGGACCCAACCCAGTTTGGTTTTGTCAAGGGCAGATCATGCCTATGCAACCTGGTGGACTTCTTTGAGAAGGTCAACAAAGCAATGGATGAGAGCAAAATTGTTCACACCGCTTACCTTGACCTGGTCAAGTCATTTGGCAGAATAACCCCCTCAGGCATTGTTGACAAACTCAGGAGGTTAGGTATAAACCTGTATGTTACCCAGTGGATGGCCAACTGGCTCACAGACAGTACCCGTGAAGGTTAGACCTGGGGAGTCCACCTCTGTGAAGAGGCTAGTCACAAGTTGAGTCCTTCAGGGATCTGTCCTTGGACCACTCCTTTTTGGCATTTTACTTCTCAGAAGTCAATGCCAATGTAAGTGATCTTTGGCTGACTAAATTTGCAAATGATTGCAAATTAGGAGCTGTCATTGAATCTCACACTGAAACAAATGTTCTCCAGGAGGGGATGACACAAACAACTGGTGTCAGAGCCATGGACTAAAACTAAATGTCAGGAAATGCATAATAGTATCCTTTGGGAAGTCATCCATCCCTGGTAGCTATCATATTGACAACACACCCCTTAGAGTTGACCCAGTAATCAGGGACTTGGGGACACAGATAGTAATCAAGTCTTTGACCATCACATGTCTGCAGTAATGAGGAAATCATTCTATGCTCTGCAACTTATAAACAAAAGTATGGCATCTAAGTCCAAGGAAGTAATTGTTCCACTGTATTCGGCATTCATCAGACCTATCATTGAGTATAATGCTCCCTTTGGTATGTATCTAACCAGGCAGATCCAACATGGCAGCAATGACACCTGCAAAAGGTGGTGGACAGACAGCAGGCCTCCTTTGAGCACCCTGTCAATCCACCTGTGTGGGACCTCACCAGCTCTCTGGCTATGGCCAGTGTCTATACTCATCAATGCCATAGTTGCCACACTGTCCTGTTCAATGTGGCCACCTTCTGGGTGTCAAATATCTGTGTCCTCTGGGGACTGGGTATGTGTGGGCATACTGACTATGTGAGGTGACAATGGAGGCAGAAGATGGATGTCAGCCTCCAGGACAGATTCAGCCCCCGGCAACCCCACCTGTGCCTCACTATGGCCACCACCATCATCAGAGTCCGATGAGACACTGACAGCAGGTTGTGAGGAGGACAGACTCCAACCCCCCCCCCCCCATTCACCTGTGAGAAGCAAGACAAAAGCAGTACATTACTACCTGCAGTATTATGTATGGTAATCCACACAGAGCCATACAGATGAGGATCCACAACTGCAACACCAGTCCCACATCTTCTCATCTCTGCTGCCATGCACAACAGACAACCTCACAACACCACACACAGACAAGTCAAGCCCTTTATAACATGTACTTCAGCTACATCCAATTAAAGTTGCCAGTAGAACACACCTGTAAGGCATGCAATATGACACTATACGTGATAGAACTACACATAAAACCCAGTGCACCTGTCTTATAGGTTCATAGGTTGGTACTAGGCTATTGGCCCTAAGGCCTATACAAGCCTAGCCATAACAATTCCCTGGATATTTCTTCCCACAATATTTACTTCCCTAGACCCCTGTCTAACAGGGCAACTGACAAGATCCCCAGGGTGAATTTCCTATCTTCAATCCAATCGTCAAGGTTCCTTTTAAAGAGGGCCAGGGAGGCACTCTTCTTGACATGTATGGGTAGTCTATTCCAGAGTATAGGGAGTCTCTGGGTCAGGAACCTATCCTTCCAGCATGTTTTGTTCATTGTGATGACAATGTTTAGATCCTTGGAGCGTGTGGCTCTGAGGGATTGGGATTTCTTTAAGTGGAGCATGTCCAACAGCTCAGGGTTTGACATGGCCTTGTATGTTAAGCAGAGATCACCTTTGAGTAGACGATATGCCACAGAGTATAGCTGGAGTTTTTTTAGATGGTCAGCATAGGGCATCTGCTTTAGGCCTGTAATTCTTTTAGTGAGGTATTTCTGTGTCCTTTCCAGCTGTTGCAGATGTCTTGTGAGGTACATACCAAACAGGGCATTGTACTCTATAATGGGTCTAATGAGGGATGAGTACAGTGGGACAATGACCTCCTTTTTTTTCTTCTGGATGAAAAGCTCTTAGTGATGGAGTGTGCCACGTAGAAGGATTTCCTGACTGTTGTGGTGGTGTGGTTATCGAAGCTAAGACCACTGTCCACCTGTGTCCCTAAGTCTCTCATCACAATTTCAGTGTTTAGTGTATTGCCACCTATGTGGTAATTCATAGGTACATGTATATATATATATATATATATATATATATATATATATATATATAAATAACTGTACAGTTCTTGGCATTAAGCTTAAGCCCATGGCTCTAGCACCAAGCATCTGTTTCTATAAGGTCCTTTTGTAGAATATCCACATCATTTGGGGAATCAGTAATGGCTCCCAGTTTGCAGTCATCTGCAAACTTTTTGTTAGCCAGAGTCCCTTAGTGTTGGCCTGTACTTCAGAGACGTAGATGCCAAACAAGAGCAGTCCCAGGACTGAACCCTGAGGTACTCCACTTGTCACTTGTCTGGAGCTGGATTTGGAGTCGGCTACTTTTACACTCTGGGTTCTGTCAGTAAGCCAGTTGGCAACCCATCGAGTGACATAGGGATTTATGCCCAGCTTAGTAAGTTTATCTATGATTCCAGAGTGTTGGATGGTGTCAAAGGCATTGGCAAGGTCCAGATAGGCTGTGTGGACCGCCTTACCCTCATCCACAGCTCTGGAGACTGATTTGAAGAAGTCATTCAGGTTCAGGAGACAAGATTGGCCCTTCACGAACCCAAACTGGGTGGGGTACAGTGTTTGAAGGTTGCCGATGTCTTTGTTTATAAGTTCCATGATAATGTGTTCCACGCCCTTGCAGATCAGGCTCGTCAGACTGATGGCATGGTAGTTCCCAGGATCTAAGTTGGATCCCCCCTTGTGGAGTGGGATAACAGTAGCTGTGTGCCACTCAATGAGCATGAAGCCTGAGGTAAGGTTATGATTAAACATGACACTTAGGATAGGTGCCAGTTGATTTTGTAGTTCTAGTACACAGCCCAGGATTTCATCTGGTCCCATGGATGCTGTATTCTTAGCTTTGGAGACTGCAGTTTCTACTTGTTTGGTCATGATTACCAGAATTTGGCAATATTCTGGTATTGAGATGGGCCCTTTAGGGGGTGAAGTTGGCATTAAATCAATCTGCCAGAATACTGGCAATATCCTTGGGATCAGTATATTTAATGCCATTCTGCTGTAGCTCAGAGCAGACCTGAGCATTGCCATTTAGATTCTTGACATAATTATAGAATGTGTTGTGGTTGTCTTTGGAAATTTTGGCAATTTTATTTTTGCAACTAGCTTTGGAGGATTTTATGAGGGATCTCAGCTTCTTACTGAGGCTGGTAAGGGAGTTTTTTGCATAATGGGATTTTCCTCTTTTCTGCAACAGTTTCTTCCTTCTGTTGTATAGTTTGTTTATGGCAGGAGACCACCAGATTGGCTTCCTTTTGTTGAAGGAGAGTGTCTTGGTTCTATTTGGGATGGCATGATTCATGCACGAGTGGATGTGCTCGTACAGTGCCTTAGTGTAGGATTCAGCAGTCGAACTTTCAGATCCCGTCTGCATGAGTGTCATGACGTTTGTCACTACTGACTTGAGTAGCATGACGTTGGCTTTGGAGAAGTTTTTTAGGGAGGGTTCCTTACTGGGGGGTGGGGGTGGGATGTGGATGTCAAGGGTGATTTGCTTATGGTCAGGCCTGACCAATGAGGGGGTGACCACTGGTGCAGAGCATCTATCTCCCATGTTGGTAATGACCAGGTCTAGGATATTGGAGCCCCTGGTGGGACAATGTATTAGTTGATCCAGGGCATTGGAATTTATGAATTCCAAGAACCGTTGGCAAAAGATGTTGATACCCGAGTAGTTCTCCCAGTTAATGGCAGGGTAGTTGAAATCACCCAGTATTAGGGTGTTTGGTTGTATCTTAATATTTTCCAGTATGTTTAGAAAGGTATAGTGAGAATCTTGGGGCATGGTGGGGGATCTGTAGCAAGCTACAATTTAGATCGCAGTCTTACCTAGTGTTAAGTTGCACCTGGAAAATTTCAGATGCATTGTGTTGGGCATCTAGCCTGGAGGTGTGAATATCCTTGGTGAATATGGACACTCATCCACCTTCAGTGTTTCGGTCTTGGTTTGGTGGCTGAAAAGTTTGGTAAGAGTTGTAGCCTGGTATTGCAGGGATGCTCTCTGTAGCCTTGAACCAGGTCTCAGTTACTGCACAGATATCAATGTTCTCCATTTTAAGGAATGCCTCAAGAGAGTGCATTTTGAGGTTTAGAGTTCTAGCATTGAGTAGCATTACCTTCAGATTTTGCGTGCTTGTATCTGTTATGGTGGTGGTTTTGTCCTTTGAACCTTGCCTAAAAAAGCACTATAGGGGTGGCAAGAGCTTTAGCCAGTAACCTGAATCCCAGGGGTGACAAGTGCAGACCATCTCTGGCAAAGCATCATGGTTTGTCAATCATGTCTTCCCAGGTGGACAGATACTGGATCCCCTTTGAATGACACCAGAAGCTTAGCCAATTGTTGAAGTCAATCATTTTGTCCTTGTACTGTGGTATAATTTTGGGCAAAGGCAGGATGCTACTCAGGGTTAGGGTCATACCTGCCTGGTCCACATGATCAGAGAGCTCTTCCATGTCTCCTTTCATGTAGTCCAGGGAGGTACATCTCAAGTCATTCACTCCACCATGGACAATGACAGAGTTGTATTTGTACTTGTTCTGGAGTGACTTCAGTGCATGCATAATGTGGCAGATCCTGGCACCCGACAGGCCGCTGACTGTAATTTTTTCCTTGTTCAGCCCAGTGAGTGGGACATCAGTGTGCCTGACTATAGAGTCACCTATGACTAAAGTGTTGGGTACATTGTCTTGTCTTAGGGGCTGTTGTTGGGTGGCACACTGGTGTTGTGAGCTGTGTGTCACTTTGGTTGTGACTGGTGTTTGCGTTTCAGCTTCGGAGGTCCTTGTTGCTTGGGCAGGTTAATGTTAAGGGCCTCCTAATATGTGGGTTTAGTGTTGCTATGTGTGGGTGTTGATGGTGTGGGTTTTGAAGGGCCATGTGGTACTTGAGGTGTATTGCAGGTGTTAACCTTATCCTCTTGACTGTCTAGCACAGTCTTGGCTGGAGAGAGCTGTGCTTCCAGTTTGGCTATGTAAGTGCATCTCTCACAGGTTGTATTGTTGGGTGGTAGGAGGAGAGGGTTGTCTGTGTACATGAGGCAGTTGCTGCATTGCCCCAGTATGCCCAGATTCACCAGGTGGACAGGAGAAATCACTGGAAGTTGACCCTTGGACATGCCTGTTTAGGTGCTTTTTTTGTAAAGTACAAGAGCTGTTTTTCCTTACCTTTGCAAGGTACTTTGTAATTATAGGCTGTTTAGTGCCTACGATTAATTTATCCTTATTGACAAGGAGAGTTGAGTGTTTGTATCAGTTTAAGGCATCCCAATGCTTTCCAGCAGGTTCTAGAGCAAGTGATAGTCACAGAGGTTCAGATTTTAGTGCTACTACTGATAAACCAGCTGGTTCTAAGGGAAAATTTAAAGAGCAGACTTTCTGGCACCTGGAATAGTTTAACCGTAGCCCCACAGTGCTGCACGATGCGAAAAATATGCAGATAGATGCATTTTTAAGCCAGAAAGTTGAAAGGAATAGAAATCAGCCCAAAAAGGCTAATAGAATTACAATTTCAGAGCTGGAAACCACTCCTCTAGTGTTAGATAGGTAGTGCAATGCTCACCACTCCCACTGGTAAGCAGTAGGACTTCCCTCTACCACAGCAAGGTCTGGATAGCTCTGAATACAGAAAATAAAGTCCTGAGACCAGCAAAGCCTGGGATCTGGACTATACCAGCTAGAAAAGGTGGGAAACGAGCAAACAATATAGTATTTATTTGTTTTTTGGGTTTTTTTTTGTTTTGGTTAAAACAGGCTAAACAATGCAATAATACAGTAAATAAACACAGAAAAGGCTAACACAACTGAGTGTGTAGCCCTAAACAGTAAATGCAATTAAAACTCTACAAAATTAGCAATTTAAAACTTTTTAAATGAAGCAAGGCAAGTGCACAACTGAAAAAAATATTTAAGAGGCAGTAATACAGTAGATTAAGCAGCTAGTCAACATATACAGAGAAGTCTATACAGAAAAGCAGCTAAAACACAGAAACAATTCAGATGCAGTGCAGCCTAGAGCACTTAGGTTGTAGCAATATTAAGGCAAATACAGTTTTAATAAATGCCCTAAAATATACTGTATATTTCCAAAATGTTTGAGAAGCACAGTCAGAACACAAGGCGATTCAGGCAATTTTTTTTTAAAGAAAGGGAGAAAGGAGGAACAGAAGGAAAGAAACTAAGACTGAGCTAATGACACTAGACTGGGAGGAGTGTCCTAGATCAAATTTACAGTAGGGGCGGGCAACTGCAAAGCCACCAAGTATAACAACAAGACACCAACAGGAAGGGAGGGTGCAATACTAAAGCTATTAGCCTACACTCTTTTAGACAGTAAACACTACAGAAATCTTTATCACAGCAGTGAGCCACAAAACAAAAGTTTTTAAACAGATAAAGGAGCAAGGAGACTCTACAGAATGCTTTTAACTGCAAACAAATCAGTTACCCATGCAGATTAGTTAATAGCAATAAAATACAGTAAAAAGTATGCAGCAGGCAATAAAAAGTGCTATATATAAATTGCTAGAAGAAATAACCAGTATAAATAAGCCACAAAACAGGATACTTATTGTTATATATCTCGGATCAGAGTTATAGTCAATGCCCCTCCTCCACTCTGGTCAGTGTGTATAGACAGAAATCCTCTCAAAGTTAGGGCTTAAATACCAGAAGATACAACCTTAGACAACTTTTTTAAAAAAAAGCTCAAAAGAACCAACCCCGACTAGCCAGCAATCAGTCAACACAATCCTGCCACGGAGGTAAAGAAAGGCTTCTGCTAATTCAAGATGGCCTGATCATGTCCTTAGAACAATCACTGCAAAAACTAGCCCAAAAACAGCAAATCTGAGCTGGGACAATACTAAAGCTATTAGCCTACACTCCTTTAGACAGTAAACACTACAGAAATCTTTTTCACAGCAGTGAGCCACAAAGTGAAAGTTTTTAAATGGATAAAAGAGCAAGGAGACTCTACAAAATGCTTTTAACTGCAAACAAATCAGTTACCCATGCAGATTAGTTAATAGCAATAAAATACAGAAAAAGTATGCAGCAGGCAATAAAAAGTGCTATATATAAATTGCTAGAAGCAATAACCAGTATAAATAAGCTAAAAAAAAAACAGGATACTTATTGTTATACATCTCAGATCAGAGTTGTAGTCAATGCCCCTCCTTGAATAGGCATCTTGGAGTAATTGCCTCATGTATACCAGGCTGCTTAGTCGCTCATATGTCTAAGGGTAAACATGTTAATGTTCATTCAAATACACACATGTGATTACCCAGTCTACGAACTGTAGTTAACTATTCCAGAATGGAACATACAAATATTCTACTCTAGGTGAACACAACAGTTGTACATAGGGCAATATGGCAGCCCTTCACTTTCATAGGGTATATACAATCCATAAAAGAACAATGTCACACTTACCAGGTACAGGACCATGGACTTGGACCCCACCTGTTAGACCTATGAAAAAGTGAGGGAGAGGTATTGTCAGCACCACCAAATACTGCAACACTACAAGGTAATATGTGCATATATACCCATGTACAGTAGCTACTGTGATAATGATTATATTGCTGACATGTGCACAACTGAGTGTAAGCCCCAACCCCCCAATGCAGATAGACCTGACACACATGTACTGGTATGTACAGCCTGCCACAGTGACTGATACAGTATTACACTGGTGAACACAGTAAGCTTACCTGGACACTCCTCTGCTGTGGACACTGTAGCATCCATCTCCTTGACATTTGTTGTGATGGATGCCTGGGAGCTGTCGGGTGTTCCTAGATTCACCAGGAATTCTTTTGTGGGTGAGAATGGTTGTTCCAGCGTAATCCCTCCACCAGTGGCTGCCCGATCCTTGGCAACAGCAGCTGCCTTTTGTCATGCAGCATTCACTATGTCTGTCACCTGGTGTAGGATCTGCTCATAGGTCCTGTCTTGTTGGCCAATCTGATTAACATCCCGCACAAGGTCTGCCCACAATGCTGCCCGCTGTTCCCGATTATGTCTTGCCGTGGACAACAAGTTCTGATTGTGCTGTCTCAGTCCATCCAGTATTATGTCATTCTACATATTCGAGAAGGGGGCATGTCTTCTGCAGTACATGGTTCCTGAAAGACAACAACAAGTGAACACATTACAGGACCAGATACATGGATGTCCACTATGTATAGATCCAGCACGCCTATAATGGCCTGCACTATCCACTGCTCCCTGACACGTCATACCCACTGTCTTGGCAACACACTATGTGTGTGTGAATACCACCAACATAGTAGCAATACTGGGGTATGTCCCTGTGTGCCATGACAGAGTCTGCTGTATGTTCCTACACCCAGCACTGCAGCCTACTGTGGTGTGTCCTCTATGGGCAAATTCCCACTAATATGTCATACAGCCACTTCCAGATATATAGCAGTGTGCTATGACAACAACTATATGGGGACAGTCCAGCAACACCAGTGTGCCACAATGACAGAAAACAATGCAAACCTGCTCTAGTGTATGTTCCCTGTAGGTGTCATATCTCTCAATTATACAGATGTTTGCAGAATGTAAAGATGTTTGGCTCATAGTTGTGTTTGTTTTCACACAAACTTGTGGATTTCTGACAAATGGCTGGCCAATCATTGATGGTTGATGTCAGAAAATAAAGACAGACATCTGAGTTTCACATGTCATACTCTTCAGAACAAAGTTATGCTACAGTAATGTCTGTTATTCTATTCACATTCTTACTTTGTATGAGCAATATTTAAACACTGTTTCTGTTGTCCTCCCATTAATTATGGCTTTGTCCTGATTTCTTGCTGTAAGAGGTTGACAGGTATGTTAGGCATAGCTCTCAACCAAACAGGGACAAATGTCAACAGAAACAGGACTTAGCCAGAGTACATCAGGGACATTCAGGGACACTTAAAATGTTAAAACTATTTATGTGAGGCATTGACAGAATGAGAAGAGGTGAATTATATTACATCGTTTGACGTTACGGGAGTGTACACCCTTATTGTCACTATGTATTACGTGTAATCCGCTAGCTTTCCTACAACAGCCAACCGTTGCAGGATGGATTGACAGGGACAGAGCTAAGATGTGACTGAAAATCAGGGACAGTTGAGAGGCATACCTATAGGTGTAGGACAGCAGAGTATCAATGACATATCATTACCATACATCTAAGACAGGCTTACTGCTGTAATCCCTATTCCCCATAGCTCCATCCTCCCATCTGCATCCTGTGATATGGAGAAATCTGTTGCATACCTAGTGGAGTACAGTACTCCTTTGTTGAACTTTGCTTATGGTTATCTTTTGGAAATACACACTATGTGTCAGTTAAGTGTCGTACAGACCTGCTCCCCATAAGCAGCTGCTTGCTTTTGTAAGGTACTGCTCATTAGCAGGTAATTGCCTCTGCACCAGTCTATGCCTTAGAATTGCTAATTGCAGCCAAAACAGCTGCATTGCACTATCATTAGCCAATGACATGCCATTATAGTACAATATATAAGGCCTTCATGTACACCTTGGCCCCTTTCTTAGCTGTTTTGATGGGCATTACTGAAGTGTGGAGACTACATCATTGCAGAGGGTAAGTACCATAACTGTCAACTGTAGAGCTTTATGAAGTATGTCCGCAGTTTCGCCTCTCGTGTGGTTAGTGTCCTAAGTTCACTGTCAAACATTGTGGTTTGAGGTCATTAAGGAAAGAGAGACATTTGAGTGTCAAACTTTATACCTGTCAAAATATGTATGCTAATGCAATAGCTGTTATTCTTTCAACTTACTATCTTTGTAGGAGAAAACTGTTAAACATGTCCCTATCTCTGGGCCTTTGCCCTTCATTAAGTATGGCTGTGATCAGATCCCTTGTTCTAGGGGGTTGTGAGATATGCTAGGTCTGTAGCAGCTACCTTTACAGACAGCTGTGTCACTTTGAAGGACAGCAAGCTGTACGTGTAACAGTGGCAGCAGTGGCAGCCCTGTTGTTACGGCAGGTTGTCATGGTGATGATGACACTGATCACCTGCACAGGGGGTACCAGCAGCACTAGTGAGTTCTCTGGCCAGCCAGTCCCAGGCCTCCACTTTACACTCTGAGCCTTGGAAACCACCCTGCAGCAGCTCGTCATCATGTTTTTTCATGAGGAGCCCAATCATGACCGTTGACTCCAGAATACCCCAAAGTTACGCCCAAAAGTTCACACCTTCACCAGCACCACCAGCCATAGTATGCCATCAGTAACAGAACTCCATTTGATTCTGCTATATTCCCACCTATTGGGCTTAATATAGGCTGTTTTCCCACCTTTACATATCATTGGGCTAGAATCAAACAAGCGCCTTGTCACTAAGCAACATGCAAACCAGCACAGCTGAGCTGAGATCAGTGAAAACTCACAGAATCATAGCCTTAGAGGAGCTTAGCAGCATGCAAACCAGCCAAGCAGAGATGAGCAGTGCATAAACATTGGCAGCCGTTACCATATTTATGCGGTGCTTAGCATGACTAAGCACAGCTTAGCAGAGTAAAGTGCGGCCATATTTTCAAATAGTCTGCATGATATGTCTATCAAAATTTAAATACGTATTTTCTCTTCCATGTATTCAAACCCTGGACCTACTGCTCATGAAGCCATAACTCTACCCATTTAGCTATGACGATATTAAGATAACTGGTATACCTTCACATATACCACTGAGCTATCTATAAGCATTTCCGACCACCATGCTGTGCTGCGCAAACACGCTCAGACATGCTTAAATACACGTTTAAATAAATAAATAATTACATTCGGTTTCTATTTTTAGATGTCTGGCAGGTGTCTGCTATATGTAGGAGCAGCTTAGCATTGCTGTGCTCCGTAGTGCACAAACATGCTTTTTTTAAAAAAGAAAAATAAAATAAAAATAAAACAAAAGAATATTGCAGGGAGTCTCTTACTCATCTGCGGCCATGGTTAGCACTACACCTCTCCCTACACTGATTTAATAAATGTGTTCCTCGGCAGCATGCCATCATTAATATGCATGGGGCACTGCCAAGGGTGAACCGTGACCACTGACACAGTAACATTCCATGAAGGCACTACACAATGCCTACACAGATTTTATTAAATCCTGGTGTTAGTGTCTCAAAGTTTATTAAACACTTGGTTTGTATAATACAGACAACTTACAGTCACAGACAATCAGCCTATGCAGTGGAAGGCTGAAATGTTGATTGATTTCTTGTGTTTGTGCAATTTTTATGTGGAGCTCAACAAATTCATAGATTATTGTGGTTATAACTGCAATCTAAACATGTATGGTGAAGCAAGAGATTGTAATTTTGCTACCCTGTCCTTTGTTATATCATGTCACATCAAGTTCCATGATGTTCTTGGATTTTTTTTTTCATTAAATTACAGATTCACAACTGCAGGCAGTGTAGCGGTAGCAAACTCCTGTCACACATCCAGCAAGTGCAGGAAAGGATGACTGATAGACAAAAGATGAGGAAGGAGTCTAAATGAGCATTCCCAGACTTCGAGAAAGAGTATGACAAAGCTGACTTGGGCAGTCCTGCAATGTAGTGAAGTGCCAGAAACACTGATAGAATTAGTACAGATTATGTACAAGGACCCAATGGCACAAGTACTGGCAGTATTTGGACCTGCAGAGGAATTCCCCGTTGGGTTGGGTGTGCATCAAGGCTCAGCTCTGAGCTCACTGTTGTTTATACTAGTGATGGATTACATTAGCAAACTGGTTGAAGGGGCAAGTCAACAAAGCAGATGTATGCAGATGATGTGGCATTACAAGCAGACTGTGAACAAGAAGTTCAGCAAATGATTGCAGTATGAATACAGCCCTGAAGTCACATAGAATGAAACTGAGTACAGACAAGACAGTTGTCATAGCAGCAAATGGAGAAATCATAAGAAGCAGAAAATTGAGACTGAAGGGGAGATGGCAGAACAGGTAACACTTTCAAGTATCTAGGAGGGGTGGTTGAGGAGAAGGCAAGTCTGAATGGGGAGGTCAAAGCTAGAATCAGAAGGGGCTGCAGCCAAATGTCACAGAGTGTGAGGGGGTAGTGTGTGACTGAATAATTTCAAAGAAGCTGAAAAGTAAGGTGTCCAAACCCACATTATGACCAACACTTCTTTATGGTACAGAAACCTGGGCAGTGAAGGCTGAGCTGTTGAGGAAGGTAGAAGTGTTAGAGCTGAAGTGATTTAGACAATGGTTGGATGCACACTGTGGGACACATGAATAAAATGACAACATCGTTGCAGAAGCCAAACTAGCGTCAATTGCAAAGAAGGTCAAAACAAACAGATTACAGTGTTTCAGACACACATTCAGGAAAGCAGTCAATTTGGTGATGAGGTTTTGGGAGAAACAGGGAAGAAGAAATGAGGACATCCAGCAAAGAGAGGAATGGATTATGTGAGAAGAGACCTGCAACACTTAGGCATGACTTTCAAAAAAGATAGGAGACTGGTATTGAATCAAAAGAGGTTGCGATAGTTTACATAACATGACCCCACATAGAAAAATGTGTGAACGGGGGCTAATGATGATGTGCATTATTACGGGTTTGTTGTGAAGACATTTGGAATGTAAGGAGCTACTGTGTCTGAGATAACAGAACAGGTTATGGAGATGGAAGTGCTTTTTTTGCTCATATTACATTCCGGGGATCACTGCCTTTTGCTCATAGTACATTCCAGGGATCCCTGCCTTTCCTTGGCACCCACTGACAGATATTTGCTTTGTTAACTTCAGGCAAATGTGTTATCTCATACCTTAAGACTCCAACCTTCCTAAAGTAAGCAACAGTATTGTAGCCCCATGAGGTTTGCACACAATGAGATGAATTTTAAGCTAATTCAGTTTGATCTCACCATTTAGTGTGCGTGTGTGTGTGTGTGTGTGTGTGTGTGTGTGTGTGTGTGTGTGTGTGTGTGTGTGTGTGTGATATATATATACACATGCATACCTATGGGTATACATAACAGATATGTGTATTGATTCATATGTTCATAGGAGATTACTAGGCTAATGGCCCTAGATATTCTTACCCTTTTCACAGTTCTCCATTATGATTTTATTTAACACCAAATGATCTTCTTCATTCCATATGACCTTCTTTTATTACCCTTTTGTTCTATTGCTGTGAGTGAGTTTTCTTGTAAATATAAACTCATGGCATCAATTCCAGTATGTTGTTTATATGTTGTCAGAATGAAAGCTACTGGTCTATAGTTTTACGATAGCGTGAGGGTTCACTGTTAAGTAGATGTATTGTTTTCCTGTTGTTAATCATGCCAGTGTCTGTTCAGGGTGCTCATATAAATAGTTGTTTCTCATGGCTAAATCTTCATGTAAAGATGTTAATACTTTAAACAAGAAGTTAGGTACTGCATCTGGGCTTAGGGTTTTCCAAGTAGGAGCTTTTCTTAACTTTGTTTCAATCTCTTTGGCTGTTACTTCATTCCATTTCATATCCTGTACAGTTGAACTTCTTATTCTTTCTTTTACTTTTTCTATCCATTTAGCATCTTTGTCATGTTCCACAGAATCTTCATAGATATTTCTCCAAAATGTATCTGTTTCTTCTTTTTTTGGTGGTGTTTTAATTCCTTTTACCTGTGTCCCAATTCTCTATAAAACTTTTTTGAGTCATCAATAAATTGCTTATTTTGTACTTTTCCTTTAATTTTTATCTGCATATCTTCTTAGTTTTTCTGCCTACGTTGATATTTTTAGTTTATTACTTGCGATAGTGCACAATAGATCCTGATCTGTTCTGATACTGCGCATTGCTTTTATCAAGTCTGATGTATTCCCTCTTCTATACTCTTCTAATGGTGACACTTCTCATCTTAATTGCTTTACAGTTTTCTCTATTCAATCCTTCCATGATGGTATTGAATTTATACCTTTCCTTTCCCTTACTGGCCTGTTTTTTGTGGTCAGACTTTATCTGTTATTAATTTAGCAGCACAGTAATATATCTTATTTACTTATTTTATAGATGTGATAAAAGCCATGCACAGTATTAGAACAGACAAGGATCTATCATGCACTACCACAGATAAACTAAAAATTTCAGCCAGGTGGAAAAACTTAGAAGATACACAGATAAATATAAAGGAAATGTACAAAATCAGCAATTTACTGATGACCCAAAAAGGTTTTATAGAGAATTGGAGGTGAAAGGAATTGAAAGACCTCCAAAAAAGAAGAAATAGATACATTTTGGAAAAGTATCTATGAAGATCCTGAAGAACATAACAAAGATGCTAAATGGATAGAAGAAGTAAAATAAAGAGTAAGAAGTTTAAAGGTACAGGATATGAAATGGGATGAATTAACAGCCAGAGAAATTGAAACAAAGTTAAGAAAAGCATCTAATTGGAAAACCCCAGGCCCAGATGGAGTACCTAACTTTTGGTTAATGCATTAATATCGTTGCATGAAGATTTAGCTGTGAGTAAAGAACTATTTATATGCATGCCCCAAACAGACACCAGCCTGGCTAACAACAGGAAAAACAATGCTCCTTGTTAAGCGTAAACCTGCAAGCTACCCTAAAAATAAAAGACCAATAACTTGCCTTCCGACAATGTATAAACTATACACTGGAATTGATGCTGACAGAGTTTATAGTAATTTAGAAGAAAACTAAATTATAGCAGTAGAACAAAAGGGCAATAAAAGAAAGTCATATGGAACAAAGGATCATTTGTTGTGAGAGAAAGTCATAGTGGAGAACTGTAAAAAGGGGAATAATTTGTCTGGCATGGATTGACTGCAAAAAAGCATTTGATAGTATCCCACATTCATGGATAAAAAAGAGTGCTTAAAAATGTATAAGATACATCCTACACTGATCAGCTACATTACAGTGACCATGAAACAGTGGCAGACCACTTTGCAATTAAGCTGTGATAAAGGACAAATAATTATCCCAGGGATAAAAATTCAAAGGGGGTATTCGACTCTTTGTCACCACTGCTATTCTGCCTTGCCCTTAACCCATTAAGGTGTCTACTTAACAGCTTAGGCCACAGCTATAATTTGGTTCCTAGAAAACAACAAAGTGTAAAGACTTTTCATCTTCTCTTTGTCGATGACTTAAAACTGTATAGCTCATCAGATGGAGGAACTGAAAGCACAACTGCAAGTTGTCAAAACTGTTTCAGATGATATAAGAATGTCATTTGGTCTTGATAAATGTGCAAAAGCAACCTTTAAAGCAGGAAAACTGCAATACCAGGAAAACATCAGTTTGGAACAAGAATGTGATATAAAATAATTTGAGCAAGAAGGAGTGTATGAATATTTGGGAATTGATGAAGGATCAACAGTAAAACATGAACAAATGTGAATAAAACTTAGTAAGGCTTACTTCAGAAGACTTAACTTAATCTTGAAAACAGCACTGACCTCTAGGAACAAAATCCAGTCTATAAACCAATTGGTACTTTTCCGTTAACAGGGCAGCAAGTTTTCTGGGCATAGTTTGGATGTTCTTTTCATTATCAGAGTGCTATTCACTGTGTGGCATGTCAGTACTGCATAAACGGAACAGCACCTATGTTTTCTACTGACTTTCCAGGTTTTGGTGGTGACAATTCTGCAGGTTTGTTGAACATAACTGTCTGCTGTTCAGAGGTTGAAAAATGTGATGATGTAATCTCAAATTCCACACTTCGTCCACAACCATTTAATGTATGTCTGATATACACACCCAGTTCTGTTCCGGGGCTCCTCCCGGTTTGTGACCATACCTTAAAACTGCTGTGCACAAGATAAGATGCTAAAAGGAAAAGGTTAGCACTGGGCAGAGTTTTTCTTCAAACTCCATGAATAGGGTGGAGAGGGGTGGAGTGAAGGTGTTGTGATAAAACTGGTGTCTTTAAGTGTTCGTATGGTACATGTTTTGTTTTACTGCTGGGTCTAGGAGAATTATGGCTGCATTAACAAGTATTTATTTATTAAAAGTCCAAAAACCAAAGAATGGCAAACAAAAGGCAGAGGACAAAGTAAATTCACTCTGCAAACTTTTACTAAAAAATACACGATAAACATGAAGCGCTTTTCGTCTTGTTAAATACAGACTTCTTCAGATGCAAGTAAAACCTGTCTTAAAACATTTTAAATAGATGAATACATTGTCATGTGATCCCAACTCATCCAGTGAAATCCAAATGAGGATGTATGCATGTTTTACACTTAGAAATCAGTCCTAATTTACACTTTAGTGCCATTGCTTCTTTCAACAATGAAGAATACATCCTGTCCACCCCACTTATTGTACCATACAATGACTAGTACATTCCCTTTGAGCAACAATTACTATCAAGGACACAAAAGAAGTAGAAAAAATGAAAACAATACAAGGAAAATAAAATAAAATAACATTCTCATTCTAAGTGGAAAACCAGTAGTCTATGTTACAATAAGGAATCATGCTATTTACAATACAACAACCAAGAACAACTTTACCTTGAAGTATGCATCAGTTAAGTGATGACCTTATCACTCCCAGCACTTGGTCACAACTCATATGTGGTTAATACTCCAGTCATCCGTGCAAAGTTTTAAGTTTTAAAATACTAGAAATCATACATGTTTCATTCAATCCTGGGAAATTGTATGCGTTCATCAAAATCTGCCAATATAACTCTCTTGCTTCTAATAGTAATGTACAACGACCCCCTCTTGGATCCTGGGGTATTTGGTCGATGACCATGTATCCAGAATTGTGTGTGTTGTGTTTGTTTACATGTTTGGCTAGTGCATTGTCCAGTTTACTTTTGCCTATGGCATACTAGTGTTCATAAATGCGTTCCTTGAACTTGCGTTCAGTTTTGCCAATATAGTAAACTGGACAAACCTTGCATCTAGCCAAATAAATGATCATCCGAAAATTACAGTCAAACCTGTAGTTGACTTTGTATCTGATGTTACTTACAGTAAAATTGTTTGTTGTATCCACCACTTTACACTGTGAACACATGCCACACCTAAACATACATACATTTCTTAACCCTACTGTCATTTTGTTTTCCAGTAAGCTTTTCAAATTTGATCCTTTACGGAAAACAACTCTAGGGTGTGGGCCTAAAATTTCACCAAGTGATGGATTGTTGTTTATTAACTCCCAGTTCTTCTTTACTATACTCAAAAAACTGTGTGTTTCAAATGAAAATGTAGTGACCAGGCTCAAATGAAAGTTAGTTTTATTTGTTGTAGTAGGTGCAGCTGATTCCCTAACCTCCATGTCCTTCTGTACCTCAGAAGATTTACCTGGTAACTGTAATAACGGTTGGTATAATCCTATGTCTCTTTTATAGGTGACTTCATGTATAAGGTCATCGATTAAGTTGTTGGATATCCCCTACTTGTGAACATACTTTTCAAAAGTTGACATTTGACCCTAAAATCAGAAATCTCTCTGACCATCTTGGCTGCCCTTACCAGCTGACCTTTGACCACTGCACGTTTTTGGTGAAAGGGTTGACTACTGGAAAAATGCAGAAAAGAGAGTACGTCTCCTTTCTAAATAAGGTGGCTGTATAACCTTTTTTCTGTCTATCCTTTCTGAGCAGTACATCCCGGTACGATATTAAATTATTGTCATATTGATGTGTGAATTTCAAAAACTTGGTTGTACTGTTGAAATATGACACAAAGTCGTGGGCTGCAACATGGTCACCTCTGACTATGATGAAGATATCATCCAAAAATCTACAATAAAAGTGAATATGTTGTTTGATATCCACATTTGTTTAGATGTAGTCATTTTCCCATTTCGACATAACCAAGTTGGCGAAACTACCGCCACAGGGGGACCCCATGGCGACACCTACCTTTTGGAGGTAGTATTCTTTTCCAGACATTAGGTAATTGTTAGACAAAACTTGAAACATCAGTCCTAAATGACAACCAACAGACTGCTGGTAGTAGTGACCTGAACAACATTTAGTCACATGTGGTCACAAGGAGTAAGGCGCCTAAAGGAAATAATTCCAACAACAATAGAAATGATTACCAGACTGACAATAATGCTGGAAATTTTCGGAGGGACCAGAATGTTTGGAACAATACATATCAGAAGAAGTAAGCACAATCCAACAGATACCCACCAAAGAACAAAACGTAGAAGGAGGAAAAGCCTTGGAGAATCAGTATCCGTTGTGTAAAATCCTACAAAATCAAACAGGTGACTTTAAAGTGTATAATTTTTCATCTGTAACAATCGACAAAGTTTTGATAGACTTATTTGCCAAGGGAAGTACATTTTTTCCAACAATACATCTAAAGGTAGCACGGGCCATTATTGACATTAAATGTTTTGTGCGTAAAGCCAACTTTAAGCTTATGTTCAACAATGACACTCTGCAGTTGGAAACAAAATTTAGAATAGCGAGTGCGTTTAACCCACCATTACATCCAGTACTCACTTTATTTGAGGGTGTTTGTGAGTTAAACATTTGTTCACTTGTACAGGACAGGGGGCACAGTAAACCACAGTATAACATGAGTAAGGAAGAGAAGGAGGCCTTGGCTATGAAACCTGACAAGGGTGGGAGTTTGGTCATCATGGACAGCTGGGACTACGAGAAAAGGATGCATAGTGTGTTAGATAGCACAACATGCATCCTTGAATGAAATAAATGTTGCCTCTAACAGAATAAGAGGATATATTGAGGAATTGTTTATTGACAGAATTGACACACAGGTCTACAATTTCATGACAATTCCCAGTCCAAAGACACCTTTATTATTTGGTATCCAGAAAATATATAAAGATATTATGAACCCACCAATGAGGTCCCTAGTCAATGGATGTAATTCCATTACGTATGGTTGTGCCAAAATCGTCGACCACATACTCAAAAAGTATGTGGACAGAGTTCCATGTATTTGTAAGGATTCATGGCCCTTCTTGTAACAAATTAACAACTTAGGTTTCGAGGAAGAGTATGGGTTCCTGACAGTCGACGTGAAGGACCTGTATACCTCAATTCCACAACAAACAGGTATTGAGTGGGTAATGTTGTTTCTAAAATGGGGGAGCAACTGATTTAGAAATCTCGTTAATAGGTGAACTATTGGACATCATTTTGTCTAACAACTACCTAATGTTTGGAAAAGAATACTACCTCCAAAAGGTAGGTGTCACCATGGGGTCCCCCTGTGGCGGCAATTTCGTCAACTTGGTTATGGCAAAATGGGAAAATGACTACATCCAAACAAATGTGGATATCAAATCACTTTTATTGTAGATTTTTGGATGATATCTTCATCAGAGTCAGAGGTGACCATGTTGCAGCCCACGACATTGTGTCATATTTCAACAGTACAACCGAGTTTTTGAAATTCACACATCAATATGACAATAATGTAATATAATACCTGGATGTACTGCTCAGAAAGGATAGACAGAAAAAAGGTTATACAGCCACCTTATTTAGAAAGGAGACGTACTCTAACTCCTTTCTGCATTTTTCCAGTAGTCACCCCTTTCACAAAAACGTGCAGTGGTCAAAGGTCAGCTGGTAAGGGCAGTCAAGATGGTCACAGAGATTTCTAATTTTAGGGTCGAATCTCAACTTTTGAAAAGTATGTTCACAAGTAGGGGATATCCAAACAACTTAGTCGATGATCTCATACATGAAGTCACCTATAAAAGAGACATAGGATTATACCAACCATTATTACAGTTACCAGGTAATTCTTCTGAGGTACAGAACGACATAGAGGTTAGGGAATCAGCTGCACCTACTACAACAAATAAAACTAACTTTCATTTGAGCCTGGTCACCACATTTCATGTGAAACACAGTTTTTTGAGTATAGTAAAGAAAAACTGGGAGTTCCATCACTTGGTGAAATTTTAGGCCTGCACCCTAGAGTTGTTTTCCGTAAAGGATCAAATTTGAAAAGCTTACTGGAAAACAAAATGAGAGAAGGGTCGAGAAATGTAGGTATGTTTAGGTGTGGCATGTGTTCACAGTGTAAAGTGGTGGATACAACAAACAATTTTACTGTAAGAACATCAGATACAAAGTCAACTACAGGTTTGACTGTAATTTTCGGATGATCATTTATTTGGCTAGATGCAAGGTTTGTCCAGTTTACTATATTGGCAAAACTGAACGTAAGTTCAAGGAACGCATTTATGAACACCAGTATGTCATAGGCAAAAGTAAACTGGACAATGCACTAGCCAAACATGTAAACGAACACAACACACACAATTTTGGATACATGGTCATCGACCAAATACCCCAGGACCCAAGAGGGGGTCCTTGTACATTACTATTAGAAGCAAGAGAGTTATATTGGCAGATTTTGACGAATGCATACAATTTCCCAGGATTGAATGAAACATGTACGATTTCTAGTATTTTAAAACTGCAGCCTCCCAAACATCTCTGATGCTCAGGTGAAGGCTGCCCTCTCCAAAGCAAAAAACACTGCTTCCATGGGACCAGATGGCGTCCCGTGTTGCGTCCTACATGAACTCCAAGAAGAACTAATCCCTCAAGTAAAACAGCTGTACAATCTCAGCCTCACTACAGGATATGTGCCCAAAGAATGGTGTACAGCAACAGTGGTCCCACTCCACAAAGGTGGCGCTTCTGTGGACCCTGGAAACTATCGCCCCATAAGCCTGACTAGCCTAGTCTCCAAGGCTATGGAGAGGATCATCATGGAACTCATAAACAAAGACATTGGGGACCTACAGACACTAGATCCTACCCAATTTGGCTTCGTCAAGGGCAGATCCTGCCTTTTGAACCTGGTCGACTTCTTCG
Organism: Protopterus annectens; assembly: GCF_019279795.1. Lineage (NCBI taxonomy): Eukaryota > Metazoa > Chordata > Ceratodontiformes > Protopteridae > Protopterus > Protopterus annectens. The sequence goes on from NC_056732.1 coordinate 334,497,646, forward strand.
AAGCAGTTACCAAGGCCATAGATGAAGGGAAGGTAGTCCACACAGCCTATCTGGACCTCGCAAAGGCATTTGACACAATACCACACTCAGGCATCATAGATAAGCTATCCAGCCTAAATATAAACCCCTATATCACAAGATGGGTCGCAAACTGGCTCAAAGACAGAACCCACAGAGTCAGAGTTGCTGGAGCCATGTCAGACTCGAAACCGGTCACAAGTGGCGTCCCACAAGGTTCTGTCCTGGGACCTCTCTTGTTCGGTATTTACTTTTCTGAGGTACTGGCCAACGTGGGAGGACTATGGCTCACCAAGTTCGCAGATGACTGTAAACTGGGCGCCATAATCAACTCTCCAGCTGACACAAACATCCTTCAAAAAGGTCTTGCAGAGACGGATAACTGGTGCCAGAGCCATGGTCTAAAGCTAAATGCCAAAAAGTGTATAGTCATATCCTTTGGCAAAAACAATGTGCCCACAAATTACCACATAGGTTCATGGGTTCATAGGTTTATACTAGGCTATCTGCCCTAAGGCATTTATAAGCCTAGCCCAAATTTTTGTGGCTTACGCCACCCCTTATATGAAAAAATACTGTGCCCATTAGTTTGTTGTGCCTCTGTGCAGCAGTGACACAGAGATGATTCCCGGGATAAACCTACGATCTCCCATCCACAGGTCAAGATTTCTCTTGAACAGAGCCAGCGAGGTGCTCTGCCTCACATGGACCGGGATTTTATTCCACAGCATAGGGAGTCTCTGAGTGATAAATCTATCCCTCCAGCACGTCCTATTTATATCCGTGCTAAGGTTTAAGTCGCTTGCTCTAGTGGTTTTGGTGGATTTGGATTTTTTGAGGTGGAGCATGTCCATTAATTCCGGGTTGGACATGGCCTTGTTTGTCAGGCACATGTCACCTCTGAGCAGACGGTATGCAACTGAATAGAGCTGGAGTTTCTTCAATCTGGCAGCATATGACAGATTTTGGAGTCCCTTTATCCTTTTGGTGAGGAACTTTTGGGGTCTCTCCAATTGCTGCAGATGTCGGATAAGATACATCCCGAATGGGGCATTGTACTCGATCATTGGTCTGATAAGTGAAGAGTACAGGGGAACAATGACCTCACCAGATCTGGATGTGAATCCCTTCATGATCAGGTGGGAAATGTAGAAGGTCTTTCTAACCACTTTAGCAACGTGAGTGTCAAAAGAAAGGCCACTGTCAACCTGGGTCCCCAGGTCCCTGATAACCTCTTCTGTGCTTAGTGGATTGCCACCTATATGGTAGCTTGGGGTTACCTTGTTTTTCCCGAAGGGTATGACTATACATTTTTTGGCGTTTAACTTCAGGCCATGGCTCTGGCACCAGCTATCTGTTTCCGTGAGTCCCTTCTGAAGGATATCCGTGTCCGATGCACTTTCCACTATGGCGCCCAGTTTGCAGTCGTCTGCAAACTTTGTCAGACAAAGTCCTCCCATGTTGACCTGTAGTTCTGAGAAGTAGATGCCGAACAATAGGGGGCCAAGGACCGAGCCCTGTGGGACACCACTTGTGACTGGCTTGGAGTCTGACATAGCGCCAGCAACTCTAACTCTGTGGGTTCTGTCCTTAAGCCAGTTTGCAACCCATCTTGTGACATATGGGTTTACATTTAAGCTGGTAAGTTTTTCTACAATACCCGAGTGGGGTATTGTGTCGAAGGCCTTTGCAAGGTCAAGGTAGGCTGTATGGACCGCCTTTCCCTCATCAATGGCCTTGGTGACTGTTTCAAAGAAGTCGACCAAGTTCAAAAGGCATGATCTGCCTTTGACGAAGCCAAACTCGGTTGGGTCCAATGTCTGCAAGTCCCCTATATCTTTGTTTATGAGCTCCAAGGTGGTAACCCATTAAGTACAGAGAAAGCAATTAGGGATCTGGGGACCCAAGTTGATAGCAATCTCTCCTTTGACAACCACATTGCCAAAGTGGTTAGAAAGACCTTCTACATAGCCCACCTCATCATGAAAGGATTCACATCTAGATCAAGAGAGGTAATCGTGCCCCTTTATTCATCCCTCATCAGACCCATCATAGAATACAATGCCCCCTTTGGGATGTACCTTACCCGACACCTGCAGCAATTAGAAAGACCCCAAAAGTACCTCACCAGGAGGATCAAGGGACTCAAACAGATGCCATATGCTGCTTGGTTAAAAAAAACTCCAGCTCTACTCAGTTGCATACCTCCTACTTCGAGGTGATCTATGCCTGACATATAAAGCTATGTCCAACCCAGAATTAATGGACATGCTCCACCTCAGTAAATCTAAATCCCTTAGAGCCACGCGCTCGAGGGACTTGAACCTCAGCACAGAAATAATTAGAACATGCTGGAGGGACAGATTCATAACCCAGAGGCTCCCTTCGCTCTGGAATAGAATTCCAATTCATGTTAGGCAGAGCACCTCACTGACTCTCTTCAAGAAGAATCTTGATGAGTGGATGGGGGATCGTACATTTGTCCCGGGGATTACTTCCGTGTCACTATTAGACAGAGGCACAGTAAACTAAACTTTAAAAAGGGCACAGTATACTAAAATCAAGGGGTGGCATAAGCCAAACACAATCGGGCTAGGCTTATAAATGCCCCAGGGCAGATAGCCTAGTATGAACCTATGAACCTATAAAACTTAAAACTTTGCACAGATGACTGGAGTATTAACAACATATGAGTTGTGACCAAGTGCTGGTAGTGATAAGGTCATCACTTAACCGGTGCATACTTCAAGTTAAAGTTGTTCTTGGTTGTTTTGTTGTAAATAGCATGATTCCATATTGTAACATAGACTACTGGTTTTCCACTTAGAATGAGAATGTTATTTTATTTTATTTTCCTTGTATTGTTTTCATTTTTTCTACTTCTTTTGTGTCCTTGATAGTAATTGTTGCTCAAAGGGAACATACTAGTCATTGTATGGTACAATAAGTGGGGTGGGTAGGATGTAGTCTTCATTGTTGAAAGAAGCAATGCCACTAAAGTGTAAATTAGGACTGATGTCTTTAAGTGTAAAACATGTATAGATCCTCAACTGGATTTCACTGGGTGGGTTGGGATCACATGACAATGTATTCATCTATTTAAAATGTTTTAAGACAGGTTTTACTTGCATGTGAAGAAGTCTTTGTATTTAACAAGACGAAAAGCTCTTCATGTTTATCATGTATTTTTTTAGTAAAAGTTTACAGAGTGAATTTACTTTGCCTTTTGTTTGCCATTCTTTGGTTTTTGGACTTTTGAGAAATTTGTTTTGTGTGCCTATTTTCTTGAAGTATTTATTTATTTATTTTGGTTTCCTGTTTTCATTTAAGACAGCAGCTTAGGACTATTATGTAAAAGCAGGTTACAAAAAACAGAGAGCACAACTAGAGGGCTTCTGAAAACACGTTTTGAACTGTATGCTTCTTCATTGTCTTCTCCTTTTTTGTTCTAAGTGAAGTACTTCTGTATATTTTATTAATAGTAAATGCTTCAGTTCTCCTACATGTCAATTTCCCTTATTTTCACAGAATGTGGTGATTCAAAGCTCATATTTTTTTACTTTTCCTGTTACAATGTTTTTCTTTTCAGGTAACTCGTTGAGATTGAAGTCCCTAAATAATGACATACCTTTGAATTCAAGACTTCTCATATCCTTTCAGAAAATGCATGCTAACACAGACCCTGTTAGTCCAGCAACTTTCTAAGTTTATAAGAGCAGTGTTTAAAAATCTGTCCCTGATTTTGTTATCATCCCCGTCCCCCCACATTTATTAAAACCTGCTGCCCCATTAATGGAAAAGTACCAATCAATTTGCTCTTCCTGTCCTAACTTACAGTTTTGGAGTGATTGACTGGCCCCAAAATGTGTTGGCTAGATTAGATAGGAAAACAAGAAGGATGCTTCATGCTGGCTAAATGATTTATGCATGCCAAGATCTGAAGGAGGGATGGGCCTCCTTGAAACTGATTACATGTATTGATCTGTAATTGTGAGACTCCACATATATCTGCTGACCTCACAAGACCCAAACGTAGTGAAAGTTTTGAAACATGAGGAGAATAAATCTAAGATGACTGCTAGCATATCAGAATCAAGCAGGAATGGAAATCAAACCAAGAAGTAGATAAAACACAGGCAGCAAATGAATGTGCCAAAACTCAAAAGAAAGAATATAAGGTAAATGACCAGATGAGAAGGCAAGAAATATGGAAAATGCATAAATATAGTTGCAAGTATAGAAAACTTCTGGAAGAACATCATGTTGATCAGGAACAAATGCAGGAATGGTTAAGGAGAGGTGAATTCAAACTAAGAGATGAAAGGTTAATATTGGCGGTCCAAGATGGGCTACATACACGTTGGTTTACAAAGTCCATTGAACATGTAGGAGAAACAGACAAATGTAGGTTTTGCAAAACAGAATTGGAAACAGTTGCACACCTCATTGCTGGTTGTGACATACTAATGGCAGAAGGACTGTATACTGAAAGGGTTCATAGGTTCATACTAGGCTATCTGCCCTAGGGCATTTATAAGCCTAGCCAGAATGTGTTTGGCTTTCGCCACCGATTTTAAATGAATTTTGCTATGCTCTTTTTTGAGGTTAATATACTCTGCCTCTGTCTAACAGTGACACAGAAGTGATACCTGGGGTAAACCTACAATCTCCCATCCACTCATCAAGATTCCTCTTAAGAGAGTCAATGAGGGACTCTGCCTAACCTGGACTGGGATTTTATTCCAGAGTGAAGGGAGCCTCTGGGTTATGAATCTGTCCCTCCAGTATGCCCTATTTATTTCAGTGCTGAGGTTCAAGTCTCTCGAGCGCGTAGCTCGATGGGATTTGGATTTTCTGAGGTGCAGCATGTCCATTAATTCCGGGTTGGACATGGCTTTATACGTCAGGCACAGATCACCTCTGAGCAGGCAGTATGCCACTGAGTAGAGCTGGAGTTTCTTTAACCGGGCAGCATATGGCATCTGTTTGAGCCCTTTCATCCTCTTGGTGAGGTACTTTTGGGGTCTTTCCAATTGCTGCAGGTGTCTGGTAAGGTACATCCCAAAAGGGGCATTGTACTCAATTATGGGCCTGATGAGGGATGAGTAAAGAGGCACGATGACCTCCCCTGATCTAGATGTGAATCCCTTCATGATTAGGTGGGCTATATAAAATGTTTTTCTAACCACTTTGGCCACGTGGTTGTCAAATGAGGGATTGCTATCAATTTGGGTCCCCAGGTCCCTAATTACTTCTTCCGAACTTAATGGATTACCACCTATGTGGTAATTTGGGGGCACTTTGTTTTTGCCAAAGGGGATGACTATACACTTTTTGGCATTTAGCTTGAGGCCATGGCTCTGGCACCAGTTGTCTGTTTCTATGAGGCCCTTTTGTAGGATGCTTGTGTCGGCTGGAGAGTCGATTATGGCGCCCAGTTTGCAGTCATCTGCGAACTTGGTCAGCCACAGTCCTTCCATGTTGGCCTGTACCTCCGAGAAATATATACCGAACAAGACAGGTCCCAGGACTGAGCCTTGTGGGATGCCACTTGTAACTGGTTTGGAGTCTGACATGGCTCCAGCAATTCTAACCATGTGGGTTCTGTCCTTGAGCCAGTTTGCAACCCATCTAGTGACATAGGAGTTTATATTTAAACTGGTGAGCTTATCTATAATGCCAGAGTGGGGTATTGTATCAAAGGCTTTTGCAAGGTCCAAGTAGGCTGTGTGGACCACCATCCCCTCGCCAATGGCCTTAGTGACTGTTTCAAAGAAATCGACCAGGTTTAAGAGGCAGGATCTGCCCTTAACAAAGCCGAACTGGGTAGGATCCAGTGTCTGTAGGTCCCCAATATCTTTATTTATGAGGTCCATGATGATCCTTTCCATAGTTTTGCAGACCAAGCTAGTCAGGCTTATGGGGCGATAGTTTCCGGGATCCGTTGAGGCACCACCTTTGTGGAGAGGGAGCACTGTTGCTGTACACCACTCTTTGGGTACATATCTTGTAGTAAGGCTGAAATTGAACAGTAGTTTTATGTTTGGGTTTAGTTCTTCTTGGAGTTCATGTAGGACGCAGCCGGGGACACTGTCTGGTCCCATTGATGCTGTGTTTTTTGCTTTGGAGAGGGCGACTCTTACCTGAGCATTTGAGATGTCAGGGGGGCAGCACTCTGCTGGGATAGATATTTGCCCTTTTGTTGGGGAAGGGGACGTTTGCTGAACCTGTCAGCTAGGATGTTGGCAATGTCTGTGGGTTCGGTGCATTTTTTTGTCATTTTGGACTAATTCTGAGCATATCTGGGAATTCCCACCCAGGTTCCTAACATAACTAAAGAAAGCCTTGTGATTATCCTTAGTGTCCTGTGCAATTTTTCTCTCAAAGCTGGCCTTAGACGATTTTATGAGTGCCCATAGTTTTTTGCTAATACTGATCAGAGATGCCTTCCATTTTTGGGATTTTGCTCTATCATGTAGTAGCTTCCTCCTTCTATTGTATAGTTTGTTTATGGCCAGGGTCCACCAGACAGGATGCCTAACCTTGGAGGATTGGGTCTTGGTTTTATTTGGGATTGCATGATCCATGCATTCCTGAAGGTGTTCATAGAATGCATTTATAAAGGATTCTGTGGTCCTGGCCGTATTTTCCACAGGCCCGGGGGCTTTGAAGGATTTCACCTTGGTTTTGAGGAGTGTGAAATTTGCTTTAGAGAAGTTTTTCAGTGTGGTTTTCTGGGCAGGGGCTGGGGTCGGGATCTGAATATCTAGTGATATTAGTTTATGGTCTGATCTTACCAGTGAGGGATACACTTCTGGTCTGGAGCATAGAGTCCCCATGTTGGTGATGATCAGGTCCAGTATGTTTTCCCCTCTTGTGGGAGTGGCAACAAGTTGTTCCATAGCATTTGAGTTTATAAATTCTAGGAAACTTTGGGCTAGGGTGTTGGAGCTAGAGTAATGCTACCAGTCTATGTTAGGGTAGTTGAAGTCGCTCAATATAATGGTGTTTGGAGAGACCTTCATATTTTCCAGTGTTCTCAGGAAGGCCGAGTGGGGTTCCTGGGTTTGGGAGGGTGGTCTGTCGCAGGCTATAAACTGGAAGGCAGTTTTACCCACTGTTAGTTGCACATGGATAGTCTCTGATGCTTCGTGCTGTGCCACCAACCTGGAGGTGTGGGTATCTTTGTGAATATTGATACTCCCCTCCTTTTGTGGTTCGGTCCAAATTTTGGGGCGAAAAACATGGTATGAGGTATAACCTGGTAGTGCTGGGGTGCTCTCGGAGCCTTGAACCAGGTTTCTGTTACTGCACAGATATCGATGTTCTCCATGCTAAGGAGAGTTTTGAGTGCGTGCATCTTGAGGTTTAGACTTCTGGCGTTGAGTAGCATTACTCTTAGTTTCTTATCCCTTGTGATACCTATGGAGGTGGGTTTGTCTTTTGAGCCTTGCCTAAAAAAGGCACTATGGGGGTGGCAAGAGCCTTTGCCAATATCTGAAAGCCCAGGGGTGACAGGTGCAAGCCGTCCCTAGCGAAGCATCGTGGCTTGTCGAGCATGTCATCCCAGGTAGACAGGCTTTTGATCCCCTTTGAATGACACCAATACTTAAGCCAATTGTTGAAATTGATCATCTTGTCTTCATATTGTGGCATCATTCTTGGTGAGGGTAAGATGCTACTCAAGGTCAGGGTCATACCGGCCTGGGCTACATGCTCAGAGAGCTCCTCTATGTCTCTTTTCATGTAGTCCAGGGAGGTACGTCTCAGGTCATTCACACCAGCATGGATGATGACTGAGTCATATTTGTACTTACCTTGGAGTGACCTGAGTGCTTGTGTTATGTGGCGGATCCTAGCGCCCGACAGGCAGCTCACCATGACCTTCTCCTTGTTCAGCCAGGTGAGCGGGACATCAGTGTGCCTGACGATAGTCACCTATTACAAGTGTATCAGGTGTGTTGTTTAGCCTTAAGGGCTGTGACTGTTCGGCACACTGGCTTTGTGAGCTATGTGTTGCACGTGTTTTGTTTTGGGGTAGTGGTTGCTTGGGTGTCTGCTTTGGAGGTCTCTGCTGCTTAGGCAGATTTTTATTTAGAGCCTCCGAGTATGTTTTTGTGTGTTTATGTGTTTGGTTTGCTGTCGTGGTAGGTCTTTGTGAGACTGGAATTGTAGTGAGTGTGGTTTCCTTCTCTTCCTGACTGGTTACGCCAGTACTGAGTTGAGAGAGCTTATCCTCCAGTTTGGCTATATGGTTGCATCTCTCACATGTGTTGGAATTTGTTGGGAGGAGGAGAGGGTTGTCTGTGTACATGAGGCAGTTATAACATTGCCTCAAGATTCCCAGATTCACCAGCTGGACCGGAGAGGAGATTGACAACTGACCTTTGGACATGCTAGAATAGTATTGGGAATTCCTTTATAATTGAATAAAAGGTCCAATGGGGAACAAAGTACTTAAGGGGAGTTTGTGAGGGTGTAGTGCTTTTAATTTTTTAGTGCTGACTTATATAATTGCTTTTTTGAGCAAGTGCCAGGCTTTAGAGTGGGAATAGGGTGTTTATTATGAGAACTAGATCAGTTCTAAGGGAAAAAGTGAAGAGCAGACTTTGTGGAGCCAAGAATGGTTTAAACCCAATGATGCTGCACTATGTGCAAAATCACGCAAAGCCGCACTAAAACAGGTTTTATACAGGGGGACTTGAAAGAGCTATAAATTGGCCCAAAACGGCCAATAGACTACCAGATTCTTGTGCTGGGAACACTCCTCCAGGGATAGATAGGCTGCTCCAAGCTCCCCACTGCCACTGGTGAACAAAGAAGCCTCCCTTTATCCAAGAAAGGAAATGGGCAACACAGGAACTTTCCAAAAGTCCAGAATACAGCAAAGCCTGTATTTGGACTACTCTAGGTCAGGAAAGATGGGAAACAAGGATAATTTTTTTTCTTTTTTGCAATAAACAGCAGGAAAGTGCAATAAATATGTAACACAGGCTAGCGCACTTGAGTGTGTAGCCTCAACAGGTAAATGCAGCAAACAGGGCAAACTTTAAAAGTGCAGGTGCAAAAACAACTTTAAACAGTTTAAAACAGTTCAAGAAGCAGAATTACTTCCAGGTTAGCTAGATCGGACAGTCGCCCAGGTAGTAGCAGGAAAAAAACACTTTTATCAGGTTAGCATTCACTCTTATAGCCTCTCTGCTGCTAGCACCACTCTGCAGGACCACAAGGAGCTTGGCTGAGTAGTAACCAGCACAAAAACTGTGCCAAAGCGGGTTTTATACAGGGGGACCTGAAAGAGCTAGAAATTGGCCCAAAACGGCCAGTAGACTACCAGATTCGTGTGCTGGGAACACTCCTCCAAGGATAGATAGGCTGCTCTAAGCTCCCCACTGCCACTGGTGAACAAAGAAGCCTCCCTTTATCCAAGAAAGGAAATAGGCAACACAGGAACTTTCCAAAAGTCCAGAATACAGCAAAGCCTGTATTTGGACTACTCTAGGTCAGGAAAGATGGGAAACAAGGATATATATATATTTTTGCAACAAACAGCAGGAAAGTGCAATAAATATGTAACACAGGCTAGTGCACTTGAGTGTGTAGCTTCAACAGGTAAATGTAACAAACAGAACAAACTTTAAAAGTGCAGATGCAAAAACAACTTTAAACAGTTACAAAGCAGAAATACTTGCAGTTTAGCTAGATCTGACAGTCACCCAGGTAGTAGCAGGAAAAAAAACACTTTTATCAGGTTAGCAGTCGCTCTTTTAGCCACTCTGCTGCTAGCACCACTCTACAGGACCACAAGGAGCTTGGCTGAGTAGTAACAAGCACAAAAACCGCGCCAAAGCGGGTTTTATACAGGGGTGCAGTTTAGCTAGATCTGACAGGCATAATAATGTGGTGAGAAAATGATGAAGTCTACGTTATATGGGATCATCCATTACAAACAGTTCAAAAGATAGATGACAGAAAACCAGATATAGTGGTCCAAGAAAAGAAGACAAAAGTAGCATTGATCACTGTAATTGCCACACCCAGTGACTACAATGTCCCATGTACAGAGATGCAAACTCATAAAATATAAGGATTTGCAAGCAGAAATGAGAGCAATGTGGAAGAAAGATACCGAGATAATTGCAATAGTAGTAGGAGCAATGGGTCTTATAAAAATGTCTGCAGTCGTATTTAGATATGCTACCAATACATGTAACTCTGTATGAATTTCAGGAGGAGTCATTACTAGGCACATTACAGGTACTGCAAAGAGCACTTTTGGCTGACATCAAAGATTGAAACAATACTAATTTCATGAACTTTCATCGTACTTTGACTTAGGAATGGGGTTAATTCCTGTCATGGTATTAGAAACCCAAAAGATTTGGAGAAATTAAAAGGACAGTCCTAATTACTATGTTCATTTGTTTTATCAAACTTCTAACTGACTTGAAGGTATAGCTGATGTACAGTTAGCTTCAAAGGTAACCTGCTGGCATTATGGTGGAATAGATTACTGTTATCATATACTTACGTTATCATTAATCTGTATAAATCAACTTATACATGTTGTCAGTCCTTTTTTTGTTGGTAAATTGTCAGCATTGTAATCTGTCTGTGACCTAAAGGAGGGGGATAGAATTCAACAATATACATACAGAGATGGGTAAAAGACCACCACTGATAAGAAGATTTTCCTCATATGCAGTAATAACATATGGATACAAAGGAAGCAGTCTTGGTGAGCTATAGATACGGATAGAGTGAAAATATATCTGTAGTGTTCTTTCAGATTAAACAGCAATATCTGTGGTATGTTTATGGAAACCAGAGACTTCTGAGGATTGATGTAAGTTGTATGTTCACTGATTAGTTTACTGATTTTTTTCTGATGCTTAGTAATATAGTACTAATAGTAGTTGTTAGCTCATGGGGTCTGGTAGAAACAACATGAGGATAGTCCACTGTTCATTGTGTTGATATGTTGCCACAAGTGCATAACAGAACAGTTCATTTTAATATGCTGATTTTTTTTCTGCTCTGTTTCTATATAACTTGCATTATGTGTGTTGCATACCATAGTATGACAGTAACATTTGATCTTAAGTTGTCTCTCTCGCCTTCATTCTTGCTGGTTGGGTTCGGAGCCGACCCTCGGCTCTGACTTGGCCATTTTCTATAGCCTGAGAGCTACTTACTGGTTTGAGGCCTCCCTATATCCCACAATGCCTGGCGCTAGACCCCCAGATCTCATTTGCCACTTCAGCTACGAGGTCGTGCTTCACTGGCTCAGGTCGTATTAATCTTTTGTATTTTTAATAGTTAAACTGTTAGTGCATATTTTTCAAATCTTTTGTTAAATCAGAGTAGTACTGTAGACTAGTCTTAGTTTCCCTGTGTTTTCTGACCCTTAGGAAACTCGTTTTTACTTAGAGAGTTTCTCCCCCCCCCCATCTCCCTAAGTAGGCCATTTAAGTTAGAGGCTATCCCCTTCCCTTTTATATTGTTTTCAGTAGGAAGTAGTGTTTAGCCTTTGTAGTCTAAGATCATAGTCTCTTAGTTTTTGTTAGTATAGTTACCTAAAATTTTTTGTGTGAAGGTGTGGGACTAGTGTGTGTGTTTTTCTGCACTAGTCAAAAATTGCATCCATCGGTATTCCTTTTATTTATAACATGTCAAAGGATGCCAAGGTATCAGGGTTCAAGAAGTGTGACTCGTGCAGTCAGAAAATGTCTCTGATAGACGGTCACACTTCTTGTGTTTATTGTTTGGGTTTCCTACACCTGCAGGACTCTTGCTCAGTATGTCATGCCTTTAGTCCAAGAGTCCTGCAGGAGCATAGGAACAAGTTAATTCTCAGGGGTTTACTAAAACCCGAGGGGTCTCCGGCAAAGTCTCAGCCAGCTAAAACCCCTAAGCCCACCAAGCGGTCAGCTCCCAGTACGGAGCCATCGCTAGGTGGAGCGTCTGCTTCAATTTCGGTTCTGGCCGGGACCGAAGTATCAAAATCTCTCTCGGCTCCGACCTTGGTGTCGGAGCCGTCAGGGAGCCGTAAGCGATCCAGATCGCCGTCCCTAGAGTCGATTCGCTCAGCTCTGGGATCACCTTTGCTACAGTCTGAACGGAGCCATAGGTCCCACTCTTCTCGGTCCTCGAGGCTGTCCGATCATGACTTGGAGATAGTGGTTAGTAGACTCCTCAAATTGCAGGCCCTGGCTAAAATGTTAACTAGCCCTCCTCATCAGGCTGTGGCTGCTCCCTTTTCTGAAGTAGTTCCTCCTCCGACTCCTCCTGTCAGTTCGGAGCCGGAGCTTGTTGGGGCTCGGACCCTGGAAACGTTGGCGCTGATGCTTCCCCTTTTGGCTCCTTCGTCGGCTCCGATTTCTTCAATGGTTCCGTCCTTGGAGGGATCTGGGCGCCGAGACTCCCTCATTGGCTTCGAAGCGGCGAATGGCATCGGACCCTTGTCTGACCCCGTTCTCCCTCTTGGAGCTTCGGCGCAGGTAAGCTCGGCTCCTACATTGGCCTCGGAACCATCCCTTTCGATGTCAGAGAGGATTCCCATCTCCTCGGAGCAGGGACCCTCTTCTGTGCCAGACAGGGGTGCCTTCGAGGTCATGAGGAGCATGCTGACTTCTGAGTCTGCGCCTCGATCAGCCCCTTCAGCTCTTCCCCCCAGGGTGCCTGCTTCGGTCTCTGCCCCTCCTCCAGACCCCAAGCGAGGGGATCAAACGCTCCAGGTCACCCCACTGGATGTATCTTCCTCTTCCTCTTCCGAGGCCTACCCTGAGATTTCAGAAGAGCCCCCTCGAAAGAGGAAATGTAAGAGGAAACATGTTGACTCTCCAGAGTCGGTCACGTCAGATACTGACTTGGAGGATTCAGAAGGGTCCCCAAGATCCCCCTCTGAAGATGTCTCTATCTCAGACATCCTTGAGATCCTTAAGCAGAGGGGGAACTGGTCTGCCCTTAACCCTTCTGAGGACGAGTCGGTATACTTGAATGCGTTTGGTTCTCGCCCCTCCACCTCCTGGGTGTCTCCACCATTCAATCCATTAATGGAAGTGGTGGCTCGGAAGGCGAGGTCAGCTCCGGACACACTGGAACCAACCCCTCGCAGGCCCACTAAGTTTATCACGGCCCCTCAAGATAAACAGTTTCTGACAAAGGGTGTCCCCGTTGATGCCATGGTGGTAGCAGCTGCCACGAAAAAGGAGATGGCTGACACTTCTGTACCTGTCCATCCCCCTAATAAAGAGTCTAGGATGATGGATAGATATGGGAAGCAGATGTTTTCCTCAGCGACCTTCTCCATGCGGTCGCTGAATTATTTGTGCCACTTCACCCATCTTCAGAGGGATCTCCTCAAGGAGCTAGGAGATACCCTGCAAGATCCATCAGCTGCGGGGGCTCAAGACAAGATAAACTCCCAGCTGGTGACTCTTAATTCTATCGTTAACTCCTCCGTGCGGCTCATTTCGTATGTGGCTGATGGGGCAAGCAGAGCCGCAGGCACAGGCGTGACTTTGAGAAGGCATGCCTGGATGCGGTTATGTAACTTCGCTGATCCCTTCAAGGTGTCTTTCACCAACACCCCTTTTGATGGTTCAGCTCTGTTTGGACCTCAAGTGAAAGATACACTTACCAGGTGTGAGCAGGAAGGCAAGACTCTCTCTGCTGTTGGAGTCCGTTTTCCCACTCCCTCTAGACCATACCCTAAGGGTCAGAAGAGTGGGAATATGTGGTTCCGGAAACCCCAGGGAGCCATGCCTGACACATGTGGTGAGTTTCCCTCCAGAGGCAGAGGAGGAAACAACAATAGACGCCGCCCGCGGGGCAGAGGGGGTCCGCAGAATCAGGGCAGCAGAGAATCTTTCTCTGACAAGCCCTTCCTATCACCCCTGAGGGGCTGCCCGGCTGTCCACCTTCAGAAGCAGTTGGGGAAGGTTGTCTCTGTACCCAGAAGCCTGGCGTCTCATCACTCGAGACAGATGGGTACAGGCTATCATATCCGGAGGTTACAAAATCCCGTTTGTCCACACTCCCTTAAAATCAAACAACCCCATCCCAGATGTTCCACCCAGTCTATGGGAACAGGCAGTACAAGAAATTTCAAGACTGCTAAAAATATGGGCCATCCAACAAGTCCCAGCAGACCAGCAAGGATCCGGAATTTACTCAAAGTTCTTTTTGGTACCAAAGAAGACAGGGGACTGGAGACCCATTTTGGATCTCAGCAGACTAAACAAGTCTGTTCACAGAACGAAGTTCTGGATGGTCACGCTTCAGTCCATTCTACCCTTTTTGGGTCAGGACAATTGGATGTGCTCCATAGATCTTCAGGATGCGTACTACCACATCAAAATGGACAGGTGTTCCAGAAGGTTTCTCCACTTCCTGCTGGGAGCCAGTCATTACTAGTTCAGAGCCCTGCCCTTTGGTCTCACCACAGCCCCCAGGGTGTTCACCAAATGCATGGCAGTGGTTACCGCTCACCTGAGACAGCAAGGATTCCAAGTGTTTCCATATCTAGACGACTGGCTTCTTACTGCTACCACCAGACATCAATTGCTAAGAGCCAGGGATTATACCATCCAAACATGCTCCAACCTAGGTATCTCAATAAATCTTGAAAAGTCTGCATTGTCACCTTGTCAGTCCTTAACCTTTATAGGTGCAAGATTAAATACGAAAGATCTGTCTGCAAGGCTTCCTGTAGACAGAGTGGCAGACATTCGCCGACATGTACAGGTATTATTAGGATGCAGAAAGATTCAGGCCAGATTCGTCCTAAAAACCTTAGGTCTCATGGCAGCAGCAATCATATTAGTTCCCCTGGCTCTTTTTCACATGAGGATTCTCCAGTGGATGCTTTTCACCCAATGGTCCTTTCATCAACTTCCTTTGTCTCACAAGATAATAATCACACAGTCATGCAAAGACCACTTGGCTTGGTGGATGGTCTCTCCATCAGTACCCCAGAGCAGACCATTTGTCCTTTCTCCTCCAGTTGCCACGGTGACCACGGATGCCTCCCTGATCGGGTGGGGGGTGCATTTTCAGGGCAGGACTGTCCAGGGCACCTGGCAACCCCACGAGTACCACTTGCACATAAACGTCTTGGAGATGAGGGCGGTGCTTTTAGCGTTGCAAGCTCTTCAGAACTCTCTACCCACTGGCACCATTGCAATTCAGACAGACAATATGTCTGTAGTGTGGTGCATCAACAAGCAGGGCGGAACCAAGTCATATCCCTTATGTCGAGAAGCACTCAGACTATGGCAGTGAGCCATCTCCTCTCAACGGTTTCTGACGGCAATGCACATCCCTGGAAAGTCCAACGTCATAGCGGACAGGCTAAGCAGAGCTATTCTCATGCCTCACGAGTGGTCTCTCAACCGGACAGTAGCGGACAGAATCTTCCGCAACTGGGATCAGCCTTGCTGCGACCTTTCCGCAACTCCTCTCAACAGAAAGTGCGACAGTTTCTTCAATCTCTTCCCAGACACTCCCCCCGAGACACTCCAGTTCCCGATTGGCCCCAGGGACTTCTGTATGCATTCCCACCCTTTCCACTAATTCCCAAACTAATTCAGAAAGCTACCGTGGTGGGTTGCAGGATGATCCTCATTGCCCCCTACTGGCTTCGACAAATCTGGTCTCCATTCCTGCATCGTCACTTTCTAGAGCAGCCTTGGAATCTGGAACCAGTTCCGGACCTCCTGATCCATCAGTCAGGCAGGCTGCATCAGTCTCTTCAGTCTCTCAACCTCACTGCTTGGTTGCTCCACTTCCAACCTTAGCCAGGCTTCCCAGTATTTCCAATTCAGTGCGTGAGATTATCCTTTCCTCGCACAAACCTACAACCAGGAAGACTTATGCTAGTAAGTGGGAACGTTTCTCTTTCTGGGCAGAGGCTAGAAATGTAGATCCCTTCATGGCCCCTGTCCATAACGTTCTGGACTTCTTAGCAGAAACTTTTTCAAGCGGGCTCCTCGTTGGCCACCATTAGAGTTCAGTTAGCGGCAATCTCTAATTTCCATACGGGTCTGTCAGAAACCAGCATCATGTCCCATAAGCTTTGCAAAGCCTTTCTGAAAGGAACCCGCCTCCGTGGGACTTAAATTTGATCCTAGCTTCCTTGATACTTCCTCCCTTTGAACCGGCAGCTTCCTGTTCCTTGAAATTGCTTACTTGGAAAACCCTCTTTTTGGTGGCCATTACTTCAGCGAGGAGAGTTTCTGAACTTCAAGCCCTTTGTATTCATCCTCCTTATCTAGTTTTCCATAAGGATAGAGTTTCACTCAGGACTAATCATTCGTTCCTTCCTAAGGTCCCCTCCGAGAACAATTTGAATCAATCCATCGATCTGCCAGTTTTTTTTCCAAATTATTCCAACAAAGCTGAACACAAATTATACCAGTTGGATGTTCATAGGCAATTACATTTCTATTTGCATAGGGCTGAGCAAATAAGGAAATCAGACCAACTCTTCCTGTCCTATGCGGAGGGTAAGCAGGGTCGACCAGTGTCTAAAGTAACCTTATCCAGGTGGTTGTCCTCTATTATTACCCTTATTTATCAGTTGAGGCATAAAGAACTCCCTGCTAAACCTAAAGGCCACTCTACTAGGGCTTTAGCTACGTCGGTAGCCTTTCAAGCAAGACTACCAATGTAAGCCATTTGTGCGGCGGCCTCATGAGCCACCCCTCATACCTTCATTTCACATTATAAATTGGATGTGGCCTGTAGGAGTAGAGCTGATTTTGGTCCCACTGTGCTCAAGAGTCTGTTCCGATGAGCCACCCAGGACTAAGGTGCTAGGGACACTGTCCCAACCAGCAAGAATGAAGGCGAGAGAGACAACTTAACATTAAGAAGTTATGTACCTACCATAACATTCCATGTTAGTTGTCTTCTTCTCGCCTTCTTTCTTGCGTCTCACCCTCCACCCCCCTAGCCTAGATGGACCGAAAAGAGTCTTCCTACGAGTCTTGTCACTGGCTGAGTCTTTACCGTTTTATGTCCTCTACCTTTTTCTTCAGCCCTCTAGCTGAAGTCTTGCTTTTGGGACAGTTGTCCTCTTCTATTATTTTGGTGTTAGCTCTTCCAAACAAGATCTGGGGGTCTAACGCCAGGCATTGTGGGATATAGGAAGGCCTTGAGCTAGTAAGTAGCTCTCAAGCTTTAGAAAATGGCCGAGTGGGAGCCGATGGTCATCTCCGAACCCAACCAGCAAGAAAGAAGGCGAGAAGAAGACAACTAACATGGAACGTTATGGTAGGTACATAACTTCTTATTATGATGTGTATCACTGACGGTGGTTGCATATGACCGGCATCTGACACTCGGAGTACATATGCTCATTCTTTTTAGATATGCATGTAACTGTGGAACACCATTAATATGGCACATTAATTGTGTGGTTGTCCCTTCCTTTTTATGATACCCACTGCCATGGGTTCAAATCTCACATGTGACCCATGCAACTTTTTAATAGATTGTACATGTGATGATTTTTTTTATCATATTTATTCTGATTATTCCTAACAGTAAAACAAATGAAAGTGATTGTTTAGCATAGCTTTATATTGTACATGAGAGGTGAGATAGTCAATTGGCATATGCTTGTAACATCATACCAATATGCGAGCCTCCATATAAAGTATAACATTTGCATGTCACACTGTTTTCCAGATTGCAACCAGAAGTAGGGAAGACAATTTCTTGCACAGACATAATGAAATTATAATCGAGGTTCCTCCCCAGCATGATTGCAGTCTTCTTGGATGGACGGGCAATACTGTCTCGAGTAATGAAGTGTGAACAGGCCTTCCAAACATGATCAATGCTTTGGGCAGTCACAACAGATCCAATGAGGCCTGTCAGTAAGGTTACTCTGGCACGATCCTCAGTGCAGCCTAAAGACTGTTGCTATGAGAGGGTGAGGAATGCCACTGGAGGTGGGCCACCTTTGCCTCCACAGATGAGATAAGTGTTACTTCGCTCAAATCATACCACCAGGACATATGTTGCCATCATGCTTAATGTTGACAGGTGCGGATTCTGATTACATCATAGCTGTGGTCCTGTACTTACTGACTAGTCTAACAGGTATTTCAACATGTTAGAAAGCAGCCCTCAGACCACTTTCCCTTCATATTGCAGCATCATGGATACCACCAGAGTGTGCCACCATGATATTAGTAACGTGGAATCTGATGACCATACTGCTTGACACCCCTTTCTTTTGATGTACAGTTCTGCATCAGATACAGCAGGTGTTTTAAATGGAAAGTGAATGCAGTCTGTTGCATTGAGGATACATGAGAAATTGCCTATAGCACAGAATTGTTGCATGGCAGTTCTTTAATCCATGACTGTTGCTGGGAAGTGGATGTAATCATCCCCCTTGGTGCACATTGCTGCCAGGAAATACAAGAGAATTTGACTGGTAGCAACCTGGGATATACCTAGACTCAGATATACTTTTTTTAGAGTGTAAAAGTAAAAAAAAAAAAAAAAAAAAAAAAAAAAACAACATAAAAAAGTGTGTCTGTGTGTGTGTGTACGTTTGCATGTGTGTGTGCGTGTGTTTGTACAAATGTGAAGTGTGAAAGTGATTGAGCACTGGCAGCAGCAATTAAGCGGTTTCATACCTCTTGACCTCTTAGCTCATGATAGAAACTGCAAAGTTGCTTGAACAACAGGATTTGTGTTAGCATGCATGTTCTGATCCACAACTGTGTTTCGGGGGGGAGGGTAAGATTGCTTCAGCAGTGACAGCATCAGTTAAGAGATTTGCATATCTCTCAGCCTCTTAGCTAAAGGAACCACTGGGAGAAATTTTTCATTTAATGTTAGTGAAGTGCTTTGGCTGATATAGACAAACTCATGAAGGTATCTTTGCGGGAAATGTTTAATTTGGCATCAGTAAAGTGCTTATGCATACATAGAAAATGTACTGAAAGGATCAGGGGGAAAGTTTGATTTGGTGTTAGTGAAGTACTTATGCAGATATGGGCAAACTACTGAAAGGGTCATGGGGGAAATGGTTCTTTTGGTGCCAGTAAAAGTGCTTGTACAGATGTGGACATACTACTGAAATGATCGTTGGGGTAAATGTTTTATTTGGTACCAGCAAATGAATTCAGCAATAATGGACCAACTACAGAAGGATTCATTTGAGGAAATTATTCATTCTGTCATCACTGAAGTCTTTGTGCAGATAATTTGGGGGGAAATGTTTTATTTGGTGTCAGTGATATGCATGTGCAGACACAGACAACTTACCAAAGGGACTGTTTTGGGGAAATGTTCTTTTTGGTGTCAGTGAAAT
This sequence comes from Protopterus annectens, assembly GCF_019279795.1. Taxonomy (NCBI): domain Eukaryota; kingdom Metazoa; phylum Chordata; order Ceratodontiformes; family Protopteridae; genus Protopterus; species Protopterus annectens. The sequence continues at coordinate 334,517,000 of NC_056732.1, forward strand.
GCATGGAAAAACATGGAGAAACTGCATAAGAGATCATTGAGGAAATGTTTCATTTGGTGACAGTAAAGTGCTTTTGCAGTCATGGACAAGCTATAAAATGGATTGCTGGGGGAAATATTTAATTTGATGCTCATGAAGTGCTTGGGCCTAGATGGATAAACTACTGAATGTGTATTTGGGAGAAGTGCTTAATTTGATCTTAGTAAAAGTGCTTGTCCTGGAATCATTGGGGGAAGTGTTCCATTTGATGACAGTTGACTGCTTATGGAGATGTGGACAAACTACTCAAGGGATCATTGGGGGAAATGTTTCATCTGGTGTCAGTGAAGTGCTTGTGCAAGCAAAGACAAACTGCTAAATGGATCACTGGAGAAAATGTTTTCATTAGGCATCAATGAAGTGCTAAACCCTGCTTTAGATCACTTACTGAGTATGCTATACCTGTGTCACGGGATTATGAATGAAAGCTGTGTTTTACTTAGCTTATTCTGGAGGACCAGAATCTTCATATTAGCTACATGCTAATTTATATCCAAAATAGCACAGTCATGAAGTAATCAGGTTATACCTCATATCATGCGTTCCGGCCCCAAAATCCAGACCGAACTACAAAAGGAGGGGGAGTATCCATATTCATAAAGGATACCCACACCTCCAGGTTAGAGGCAACGCACGAAGCATCGGAGACCATCCAGGTGCAATTAACCATAGGTAAAACTGCCCTACAGTTTGTAACATGCTACAGACCACCTTCTCAAACTCAGGAAACCCACACAGCCTTCCTGAAGACACTGGAGAGTATAAATGTCTCTCCAAACACCATCATATTGGGTGACTTCAACTACCCAAACATAGACTGGGAACATTACTCAAGCCCCAACACCCTAGCCCAAAGGTTCCTTGAGTTCATAAACTCAAATGCTATGGAACAACTAGTCACCATTCCCACAAGAGGAGAAAATATACTAGACCTGATCATCACAAACATGGGGACAAAATGCTCCACACGGAAGTATATCCCTCATTGGTGAGATCAGACCATAAATTAATCTCACTGGAGATCCACATCCCGCCCCACCCCAGCAAAAGACCACAGTGAAGAACTTCTCAAAAGCAAACTTCACACTTCTTAAGACTGGAGTGGTATCCTTCAAGGCCCCGAGCCAGTGGAAACCACAACCCACGCTGCTGAAACCCTTACAAATGCCTTCTACGAGCACCTCCAGGAATGTATGGATCAAGCAATCCCTAATAAAATCAAGACCTTTTCCACCAAAGGCAGGCGCCCGGTCTGGTGGACTCCAGCCATAAACAAACTCTACAACAAGAGGAGAAAGCTACTACATGACAGAGCAAAATCCTAAATGGGAAGGCATCTCTCATCAATACTAGCAAAATTCTACGATCACTCATAAAATCATCCAAGGCCAACTTTGAGAGAAAAATCGCTAATGACACAAAAGACAATCATAAAGCCTTCTTTAGCTATGTTAGAAACCTGGGTGGAAACTCCCAGATATGCTCAGAATTAGTCCAAAATGATAAAAAAATCACTGAACCCACAGACATTGCCAACATACTGGCAGACAGGTTCAGTGCAAATTTCTCCCCACCCTCCCCCCCAAAAGGAGAAATATCTATCCCACCAGAGTCTAGCCTCCCAAACATCTCAGATGCCCAGGTGAGAGCTGCTCTCTCTAAAGCAAAAAACACAGCATCAATGGGACCGGACGGTGTCCCCGGCTGTGTGCTACACAAACTCAATGAGGAACTAAACCCACACATAAGGCTTAAGCTAAATGCCAAAAAATGTATAGTCATACCCTTTGGGAAAAACAAGGTAACCCCTAATTACCACATAGGTGGTAATCCATTAAACATGGAAGAAGTTATCAGGGACCTGGGGACCCAAGTTGACAGTAACCTCTCTTTTGACACTCACATTGCCAAAGTGGTTAGGAAGACCTTCTACATTGCCCACCTGATCATGAAGGGATTCACATCCAGATCAGGAGAGGTCATTGTACCCCTGTACTCTTCACTTATCAGACCAATGATTGAGTACAACGCCCCATTCGGAATGTACCTTACCCGACACCTGCAGCAGTTGGAAAGACCCCAAAAGTTCCTCACCAAAAGGATAAAGGGGCTCAAACATATGTCATACGATGCCCGACTGAAGAAACTCCAGCTCTATTCAGTCGCATACCGTCTGCACAGAGGTGATCTGTGCCTGACATACAAGGCCATGTCCAACCCGGACATGCTCCACCTCAAAAAATCCAAATCCACCAGAGCCACGAGCAAGAGACTTAAACCTCAACACGGATATAAATAGGATGTGCTGGAGGGACAGATTCATCACCCAGAGACTCCCTACACTATGGAACAGAATCCCAGTCCATGTGAGGCAGAGCCCCTCACTGACTCTGTTCAAGAGAAATCTTGACGAGTGGATGGGAGATCGTAGGTTTACCCCGGGAATCATCTCTGTATCACTGCTGGACAGAGGCACAGCAAACTAATGGGTATAGTATTCTCATCCTAAGGGGTGGTGAAAGCCACACACACTCTGGCTAGGCTTATAAATGCCCTAGGGCAGATAGCCTAGTATGAACCCTATGAACCTATGAACCTATAATTAACATTACCACCTTGCATTACTTATGTCCCCAGTTCAGTCCTAAACGATGGCACTTTAGCTAGCTCTGACATCTGCCTGTGAATTTTGATATTGCATTTCCTCTCACATCCAATGACATAATGTGTAGTGAAATTACACTTCTTCACTTGCTCTTACTGTATTGTGTGTCCATGTGCCTGGCAGTTCATTGGTGGAACCCTGTTCAGGATAAGCTCCAAATTTACTATGCCTCTGCAATGAGGGTAAGTGGGTAATTGAGGAAATAATGAGTGATTTTTGGCAGTGTGGCATGTCTGACCACCTCTCAGTGCATGAAGCATCAGTGTTGACTTATACTATACTTTTTGTATTCACATGAAACATGATTTGGGAGAGCCTTACGAAAAAAAGAAAACTTTCCCAAATGAAAATAAATAGCTTCAGGTAAACTGTACATCACGGTCGTTAAGGCACTGGGGGATGTTTTTATCCTAGTCTCACACTGGATACATTATCCAGGCTTCTAATCCAATTCATAGGTAAGTACTAAGTGAGCAGTTAGGATAGGAAGAGATGAGGTAACGATGATTATGTATAACCAATCTACAGGAAAGTCCCCAGGAATGGATGGTATTCCTGTGGACATTTGGAAGTTAGAAGGGAAAAAAACTGATAAAGATCTGGAAGGTTTTGTTTAACAGTATTTTAAGAGGTGAAGTACCAACATCCTGGATGAAATTGGTGGCAGCTATAATACCTAAAGAGGGTAAAGATCCATCAGATCCAGCTTCATACAGGCCCATTTTAATATGGAACCATGATTATAAAGTGTTTGTCTATAATGGCTACAATAATGGCAAAAGTGTTAATGAAAACTGATATATATAAATCAGTGTCGTTTTGTTGAGGGGAAGCAAACTTTTGACAACATTAGGAGAGCAGTGATGATCCAGAGGGAAGCAGGATGTAAGAAAATACCACTGCTATTGGTCTTGATGCAGAGAAATCAATTTGATAGAGTAGGCTGTGGCTTTAGGAGCAGAGCAATGGAAGCATTTTCATTCCCTGATAAAATTATAAGGTTGATTAGGAGGATATATGAGGGATCAGAGGTGAAAACTAAAGTGGGAGGAGGGGGGTCCTCTCTGATAATCAGTGCTTGAGCAGAGGAACCAGGCAGGGGTGTCCTCTCTCCTCTTTGCATTATATTTAGAACCATTGGCAAAGAAAATAAGGTACTATGAAATTCAAGGATATAATTGGTAAGGTAGTCAAGAAATAGTGAATTTTGATCAGGACAAAATGAAATGGAGTGATGCATAACAGAATGGTGATAAAGCTACAGACAGTAGCAACAGAAACAAAAGAAAAAACAAAGTACCCCTGCGCTATCAGGCTATAACTCATTCCACACCTTTCGGCCACGAAACATGGACCTTAGCTCCAAAGGTGGTGGTGTCTCCATATTCATAAAGGATATGCACACCTCTAGACTAGTAGCCAAGCATAATGCATCTGAGATACTGAGATACTTTAGGTAAAACTAGCATTGGGTAAGATGGCAATCCAGGTCATAGCCTGCTATAGGTCTCCAACCATGTCCATAGACTCTCACTCCATGTTCCTAAGTACCCTGGAATCTATCAAGGTCCAACCCAACACTCTCATACTAGGAGACTTCAACTACCCCCCCCCCCCCCCATCAACTGGGAAAACTATTCATGCACCAATGCACTGGCCCAACACTTCCTGGAATTCACCAATTCCAATGCCCTGGACGAGCTCATTCTGACCCCCACTAGAGGAAGCAACATCCTTGACCTGGTTATTACTAACATGGACAACCGTTGCTCTACACCAGTAGTCAATCCCTCCCTGGTCACATCGGACCATAAACTAATCACCATGGAAATCCACATTTCATCCACACACCCCTGCAAAGGTAACCACCTTGAAATAATGTCTCTAAAGCTGACTCTGGGCTCCTAAAAACGGAGGTGGCTAACTTCACGGCACCCATGCCAATGGACAATAGCTGCATGACTGCTGAATCATACACCAATGCACTGTAAGAACATGTATATAAATGCATGGAACTAGCCATACCCAACAGAACCAAGATGCTCTCCTCCAAAAAAAGGAAGCCAATCCGGTGGTCCCTAGTCATAAATAAACTCTACAACAGAAGGAAGAAACTGTTGCAGAAAAAGGTGAAGTCCTAAGACTGGAAAAACTCTCATACTAGCCTTAAAAAAAGTTGATATCCCTCATCAAATCCTCTCAAGCCAGCTATGAAAGCAGAATTGCAACAGACACTAAAAACAATCACAAAGCCTTCTATAGCTATATCAAGAACCTCTATGGCAATAGCCAGATTTGCTCTGAGTTACTGCACAATGGTACCTCCTATACTAAGCCAACAGATATTGCCAACATACTGGCTGACATATTCAGTGCCAACTTTACCCCCCCCCCCAAAGGACCAATTACAATACCGGAAGAAGGTCAGGCACCCAGCATTATTGCAACACAGGTTAAAGCTGCATTGTCCAAGGCCGAGAATACAGCTTCCATGGAACCCGATAATATCCCTGGCTGTGTTCTACATGAACTACAAAGCGAACTGGCACCACATCTATGTGTCCTGTTCAGTTACAGCCTCACCTGAGGATTTGTCCCTACAGAATGGCACACTGCTACAGTCATCCCTCTCCATAAAGGGGTAGCAACTACTGACCCTGGGAATTATCACCCCATTAGCCTGATGAGTCTAATATGTAAAGCTATGGAGAGCATTATCATGGACCTGATTAACAAAGATATAGGAAATCTCCAAACTTTAGACCCCACGCAATTTGGCTTTGTGAAAGGGAGATCATGGCTGCTCAACCTGGTTGACTTATTTGAGTCAGTCACCAGGGCTGTGGATGAAGGTAAGGCAGTGCATACAGCCTACCTTAATCTGGCCAAGGTCTTTGATACCATTCCTCACTCGAGAATTATTGATGAACTCACCAAACTAAGCATCAACCCCTATATCACTAGGTGGGTTACAAATTGGCTCACAGATAGAACACAAAGTGTGAAAGTAGTAGACTCCAAGTCAGACTGCTGACCAGTCACAAGTGGAGTCCCACAGGGATCGGTCCTGTGTCTTCTCCTGTTCGGCATCTACTTCTCAGAAGTCCAGGCCAACACAAAGGGACTCTGGCTGACGAAGTTTGCAGACGACTGTAAGCTGGGAGCCATTATTAACTCCCCAAGTGATGCAGACATCACATAAAGATGGACAGGTAATCCAGAAGGTACCTAGGCTTCCAGCTGGGAGACAGTCATTATCAGTTCAGAGCTCTGCCCTTTGGTCTCACTAAAGGCCTCACTGAGACCAATGACTGGTGTCAAAATCATGGCCTTAAGCTTAATGCCAAAAAATGTGTCATCATCCCCTTTGGTGAAAACTCAGTTCCCACTAAGTACCACATTGATGGGAGCCCACTGAACATTGAAGTGTTATAAGAGATCTGGGGATGCAGGTTGACCGCAACCTCTCCTTCGACCACATTGCCACTGTGGTCAGAAAGTCCTTCTATGTGGCACATCTCATTACCAAGGGTTTTGCATCCAGGAAGAAAGAGGAGAGGTCATCATCTCTCTCTACTCTCCCCTCATTAGAGCAATCATTGAGTATAATGCCCCATTTGGCATATACCTCACTAGACACCTGCAACAGCTGGAGAGACCATGGAAGTACCTCACGAAGAGGATCCTACACATTAAACACATGTCCTACATGGACAGACTCAAAAGACTCCAGCTGTTCTCTGTCTTATATCGCCTACTTAGAGGCAATCTTTGCCTAACTTACGAGGCCATGTCTGACCCAGCTCTG